>NC_135236.1:129723281-130028172 GCF_051348905.1 Ranitomeya variabilis | reverse complement strand
GCGATTCTGAGATTGTTTTTTCGTGACATATTGGGCTTCATGTTAGTGGTAAATTTAGGTCGATAATTTCTGAGTTTATTTGTGAAAAAAATTTGGCAAAAATTTTGAAAATTTCGCAATTTTCACATTTTGAATTTTTATTCTGTAAAACCAGAGAGTTATGTGACACAAAATAGTTAATAAGTAACATTTCCCACATGTCTACTTTACATCAGCACAATTTTGGAAACAAATTTTTTTTTTGCTAGGAAGTTATAAGGGTTAAAATTTGACCAGTGATTTCTCATTTTTACAACAAAATTTACAAAACCATTTTTTTTAGGGACCACCTCACATTTGAAGTCAGTTTCAGGGTTCTATATGGCTGAAAATACCCAAAAGTGACACCATTCTAAAAACTGCACCCCTCAAGGTGCTCAAAACCACATTCAAGAAGTTTATTAACCCTTCAGGTGTTTCACAGCAGCAGAAGCAACATGGAAGCAAAAAATGAACATTTAACTTTTTAGTCACAAAAATTATATTTTAGCGAAATTTTTTTTATTTTCCCAAGAGTAAAAGGAGAAACTGGACCACGAACGTTGTTGTCCAATTTGTCCTGAGTACGCTGATACCTCATATGTGGGGGTAAACCACTGTTTGGGCGCACGGCAGGGCTCGGAAGAGAAGGAGCGCCATTTGACTTTTTCAATGAAAAATTGGCTCCAATCTTTAGCGGACACCATGTCGCGTTTGGAGAGCCCCCGTGTGCCTAAACATTGGAGCTCCCCCACAAGTGACCCCATTTTGGAAACTAGACCCCCCAAGGAACTTATCTAGAAGCATAGTGAGCACTTTAAACGCCCAGGTGCTTCACAAATTGATCCGTAAAAATGAAATGGTACTTTTTTTTCACAAAAAAATTATTTTAGCCTCAGTTTTTTCATTTTCACATGGGCAACAGGATAAAATGGATCCTAAAATTTGTTGGACAATTTCTCCTGAGTACACCGATACCTCACATGTGGGGGTAAACCACTGTTTGGGCACATGGTAAGGCTCGGAAGGGAAGGAGCGCCATTTGACTTTTTGAATGAAAAATTATCTCCATCGCTAGCAGACACCATGTCACGTTTGGAGAGCCCCTGTGTGCCTAAACATTGGAGCTCCCCCACAAGTGACCCCATTTTGGAAACTAGACCCCCCAAGGAACTTATCTAGAAGCATAGTGAGCACTTTAAACTCTCAGGTGCTTCACAAATTGATCCGTAAAAATGAAAAAGTACTTTTTTTTCACACAAAATTTCTTTTAGCCTCAATTTTTTCATTTTCACATGGGCAACAGGATAAAATGGATCCTACAATTTGTTGGGCAATTTCTCCTGAGTACGCCGATACCTCATATGTGGGGGTAAACCACTGTTTGGGTGCACGGCAAGGCTCGGAAGGGGAGGCGTGCCATTTGACTTTTTGAATGGAAAATTAGCTCCAATCGTTAGCGGACACCATGTCGCGTTTGGAGAGCCCCTGTGTGCCTAAACATTGGAGCTCCCCTACATGTGACCCCATTTTGGAAACTAGACCCCCCAAGGAACTTATCTAGATGCATAGTGAGCACTTATAACCCCCAGGTGCTTCACAGAAGTTTATAACGCAGAGCCGTCAAAATAAAAAATAATTTTTCTTTCCTCAAAAATGATTTTTAGCCCAGAATTTTTTATTTTCCCAAGGGTAATAGGAGAAATTGGACCCCAAATGTTGTTGTCCAGTTTGTCCTGAGTACGATGATACCCCATATGTGGGGGTAAACCACTGTTTGGGCGCACCGCAGGGCTCGGAAGGGAAGGCACGCCATTTGGCTTTTTGAATGGAAAATTAGCTCCAATCATTAGCGGACACCATGTCGCGTTTGGAGAGCCCCTGTGTGCCTAAACATTGGAGCTCCCGCACAAGTGACCCCATTTTGGAAACTAGACCTCCCAAGAAACTAATCTAGATGTGTGGTGAGCACTTTGAACCCCCAAGTGCTTCACAGAAGTTTATAATGCAGAGCCATGAAAATAAAAAATAATTTTTCTTTTCTCAAAAATGATTTTTTAGCCCACAATTTTTTATTTTCCCAAGGGTAACAGGAGAAATTGGACCCCAAAAGTTGTTGTCCAGATTCTCCTGAGTACGCTGATACCCCATATGTGGGGGTAAACCACTGTTTTGGCACACGTCGGGGTTTGGAAGGGAAGTAGTGACGTTTTGAAATGCAGACTTTGATGGAATGCTCTGCGGGCGTCAGGTTGCGTTTGCAGAGCCCCTGATGTGCCTAAACAGTAGGAACTCCCCACAAGTGACTCCATTTTGGAAACTAGACCCCCAAGAGAACTTATTTAGATGTGTGGTGAGCACTTTGAACCCCCAAGTGCTTCACAGAAGTTTATAACGCAGAGCCGTGAAAATAATAAATGTGTTTCCTTTCCTCAAAAATATTTTTTTAGCTCAGAATTTTTTATTTTTCCAAGGGTAACAGGAGAAATTTGACCCCAAAAGTTGTTGTCCAGTTTCTCCTGAGTACGCTGATACCCCATATGTGGGGGTAAACCACTGTTTGGGCACATGCCGGGGCTCGGAAGGGAAGTAGTGACGTTTTGGAATGCAGACTTTGATGGAATGGTCTGCGGGCATCATGTTACGTCTGCAGAGCCCCTGATATGCCTAAACAGTAGAAACCCCCCACAAGTGACCCCATTTTGGAAACTAGACCCCCCAAGGAACTTATCTAGATGTGTGGTGAGCACGTTCAACCCCCAAGAGCTTCACAGAAGTTTACAACGCAGAGCCGTGAAAATAAAAAATCATTTTTCTTTCCTCAAAAAAGATGTTTTAGCAAGCAATTTTTTATTTTCACAAGGGTAACAGGAGAAATTGGACCCCAATATTTGTTGCCCAGTTTGTTGTGAGTACGCTGATACCCCATATGTGGGGGTAAACCACTGTTTGGGCACACGTCAGGGCTCGGAAGGGAAGTAGTGACATTTGAAATGCAGACTTTGATGGAATGGTCTGCGGGCGTCACATTGCATTTGCAGAGCCCCTGATGTGCCTAAACAGTAGAAACACCCCACAAGTGACCCCATTTTGGAAACTAGACCCCCCAAGGAACTTATCTAGATGTGTGGTGAGCACTTTCAACCCCCAAGTGCTTCACAGAAGTTAATAACGCAGAGCCGTGAAAATAAAAAATAATTGTTCTTTCCTCAAAAATTATGTTTTAGCAAGTAATTTTTTATTTTTGCAAGGGTAACAGGAGAAATTGGACCCCAACAGTTGTTGCCCAGTTTGTCCTGAGTACACTGGTACCCCATATGTGGGGGTAAACCACTGTTTGGGCGCACGTCGGGGCTTGGAAGGGAGGGAGCACCATTTGACTTTTTGAACGCAAGATTGGCTGGAATCAATGGTGGCGCCATGTTGCGTTTGGAGACCCCTGATGTGCCTAAACAGTGGAAACCCCTCAATTCTAACTTCAACACTAACCCCAACACACCCCTAATCCTAATCCCAACTGTAGCCATAACCCTAATCACAACCCTAACCCCAACACACCCCTAACCACAACCCTAACCCCAACACACCCGTAACCCTAATTCCAACCCCAACCCTAATCCTAACCCTAATCCCAACCCTAACCCTAATCCCAACCCTAACCACAACTGTAACCCCAACACACCCTTAACCCTATCCGTAACCCTAACCACAAGCCTAATCTTAACCCTATTTCCAACCCTAGCCCTAATTCCAATCCTAACTCTAATTCCAACCCTAACCCTAAGGCTATGTGCCCACGTTGCGGATTCGTGTGAGATTTTTCCGCATGATTTTTTAAAAATCTGCAGGTAAAAGGCACTGCGTTTTACCTGCGGATTTACAGCAGATTTCCAGTGTTTTTTTGTGCGGATTTCACCTGCGGATTCCTATTGAGGAACAGGTGTAAAACTCTGCGGAATCCTCACAAAGAATTGACATGCTGCGGAAAATACAACGCAGCGTTTCTGCACGGAATTTTCCGCACCATGGGCACAGCGGATTTGGTTTTCCATAGGTGTACATGGTACTGTAAACCTGATGGAAAACTGCTACGAATTCGCAGCGGCCAATCCGCTGCGGATCCGCGGCCAATCCGCTGCGGATCTGCGGCCAATCCGCTGCGGATCCGCGGCCAATCCGCTGCGGATCCGCGGCCAAATCTGCACTGTGTGCACATGCCATTACCCTAACCCTACCCCTAACCCTACCCGTAACCCTAACCCTACCCCTAACCCTAACCCTACCCCTAGTTCTAACCCTAGTTCTAACCCTAACCCTAGTGGAAAAAGAAAAAAAATATATTTTCTTTATTTTATTATTGTCCCTACCTATGGGGGTGATAAAGGGGGGGGGGTTTAATTATTATTTTTTTATTTTGATCGCTGTGATAGAACCTACCACAGCGATCAAAATGTACTTTGTAATGAATCTGCCGGCCGGCAGATCCGGCGGGCGCACTGCGCATGCGCCCGCTATTTTGGAAGATGGCGGCGCCCAGGGAGAAGACGGACCGACTTCGGGAGGCTCGGTAAGTATGAGGGGGTGGTGGGGGGGTGGATCGGAGGACAGGGGGGGGATCGGAGGACGGGGGGAGCGGACATGAGCACGGGGGAGCGGACAGGGGGACGGAGGGGGGTACCGGACAGAACGGAGGACTGGGGAGGAGATCGGGGGCGGTGGGGGGGGGCAGAACATGATTTCCAGCCATGGCAGATGCTATTGCAGCATCGGCCATGGCTGGATTGCAATATTTCACCATTTTCATAGGTGAAATATTGCAAATTGCTCTGATTGGCTGTTGCACTTTCAACAGCCAATCAGAGCGATCGTAGCCACGTGGGGGCAAAGCCACCCCCCCTGGGCTGAAGTACAACTCCCCCTCTCCCTGCAGATCGGTTGAAATAGGAGTTAACCCTTTCACCCGATCTGCAGGGACGCGATCATTCCATGACGCCACATAGGCGTCATGGGTCGGATTGGCACCGACTTTCATGATGCCTACGTGGCGTCAAAGGTCGGGAAGGGGTTAAGCATGGCAGATTACTTCACAATGTTAGAAAGAGCGGGAGACCAATGTATCACATGCTACGAGACACCTGTGATGCTAGTTAGTGGACACACCTTGATTTAACATGTCCTTTTGTCACATTATTTTCAGGGATACCATCATTTCTGTGCAGGCCTATTTCATGAGTTTATTTTTTTTTTTATTCTGTGGAAGCATGGTTGAAAAGCAATGCCTGACTTTCATTTGTTAATTTTCATAGATTTTATATTTATTATTACTTTTGCCAGATTCAAGTTATTTATCTTACCATTGTGGGTTTATATGTCATTAAATGAGGGGTACCAACAATTTTGACCGTGTGTGTATATGTAACACACATTTAAATGTGTGTGTGTGACGTGTACAGTGGGGTAAAAAAGTATTTAGTCAGCCATCAATTGTGCAAGTTCTCCACTTAAAAAGATGAGAGAGCCCTGTAATTGACATCATAGGTAGACCACAACTATGAGAGTCAAAATGAGAAAACAAATCCAGAAAATCACCTTGTCTGATTTGGCAAGATTTATTTTGCAAATTATGGTGGAAAATAAGTATTTGGTCACCTACAGTTATATGAAAAAGTTTGGGCACCCCTATTAATCTTAAGCTTAATGTTTTATAAAAATTGTTTTTTTTTTTGCAACAGCTATTTCAGTTTCATTTATCTAATAACTGTTGGACACAGTAATGTTTCTGCCTTGAAATGAAGTTTATTGTACTAACAGAAAATGTGCAATCTGCATTCAAACAAAATTTGACAGGTGCATAAGTATGGGCACCTCACCGGAAAAGTGACATTAATATTTAGTAGATCCTCCTTTTGCAAAAATAACAGCCTCTAGTCGCTTCCTGTAGCTTTTAATGAGTTCCTGGATCCTGGATGAAGGTATTTTTGACCATTCCTCTTTACAAAACAATTCCAGTTCAGTTAAGTTCGATGTTCTCCGAGCATGGACAGCCCTCTTCAAATGATCCCACAGATGTTCAATGATATTCAGGTCTGGGGACTGGGATGGCCATTCCAGAACAGTGTAATTGTTCCTCTGCATGAATGCCTGAGTAGATTTGGAGCGGTGTTTTGGATCATTGTCTTGCTGAAAGATCCATCCCCTGCGTAACTTCAACTTTGTCACTGATTTATGAACATTATTGTCAAGAATCTGCTGATACTGAGAGAAATCCATGCGTCCCTCAACTTTAACAAGATTCCCGATGCCGGCATTGGCCACACAACCCCAAAGCATGATGGAACCTCCACCAAATTTTACTGTGGGTAGCAAGTGTTTTTCTTGGAATGCTGTGTTTTTTGGCCGCCATGCATAACGCCTTTTTGTATGACCAAACAACTCAATCTTGGTTTCATCAGTCCACAGGACCTTCTTCCAAAAAGAAATTGGCTTCTCCAAATGTGCTTTTGCATACCTCAGCCGACTCTGTTTGTGGCGTGCTTGCAGAAAGGCTTCTTTCGCATCACTCTCCCATACAGCTTCTCCTTGTGCAAAGTGCGTTGTATAGTTGACAGATGCACAGTGACACCATCTGCAGCAAGTTGATGCTGCAGCTCTCTGGAGATGGTCTGAAGATTGTCCTTCACTGATCTCACCATTCTTCTTCTCTGCCTTTCTGATGTTTTTCTTGGCCTGCCACTTCTGGCCTTAACAAGAACTGTACCTGTGTTCTTCCATTTCCTTACTATGTTCCTAACAGTGGAAATTGACAGGTTAAATCTCTGAGACAGCTTTTTGTATCCTTCCCCTGAACAACTATGTTGAATAATCTTTGTTTTCAGATCATTTGACAGTTCTTTTGAGGAGCCCATGATGCCACTCTTCAGAGGAGATTCAAACAGGAGAACAACTTGCAAGTGGCCACTTTAAGTAGCTTTTCTCATGATTGCATACACCTGGCTATGAAGTTCAAAGCTCAATGAGGTTACAAAACCAAAAAAAGGGCTTTAGTAAGTCAGTAAAAAGTAGGTAGGAGTATTTAAAACAAGAAAATGATAAGGGTGCCCATACTTATGCACCTGTCTAATTTTGTTTGAATGCAGATTGCACATTTTCTGTTAGTACAATAAACCTCATTTCAAGGCAGAAACATTACTGTGTCCAACAGTTATTAGATATATGAAACTGAAATAGCTGTTGCAAAAAAAACAATTTTTATAAAACATTAAGCTTAAGATTAATAGGGGTGCCCAAACTTTTTCATATAACTGTAACAACATGCACGATTTCTGGCTCTCACAGATCCGTAACTTCTTCTTTAAGAGGCTCCTCTGTCCTCCACTCATTACCTGTAGTAATGGCACCTGTTTGAACTTGTTATCAGTATAAAAGACACCTGCACACTACCTCAGTCACACTCCAAACTCCAAAATGGTGAAGACCAAAGAGCTGTCGAAGGACACCAGAAACAAAATTGTGGCCCTGCACCAGGCTGGGAAGACTGAATCTGCAATAGGCAAGCAGCTTGGTGTGATGAAATTAACTGTGAGAGCAATAATAAGAAAATGGAAGACATACAAGACCACTGATAATCTCCCTCAATCTGGGGCTCCACGCAAGATCTCACCCCGTGGAGTCAAAATAATCACAAGAACGGTGAGCAAAAATACCAGAACTACAAGGAGGGACCTAGTGAATGACCTGCATAGAGCTGGAACCACCGTAACAAAGGCTACCACCAGTAACACACTATGCCACAAGGGACTCAGATCCTGCAGTGCCAGACGTGCCCCCTTTGCTTAAGCCAGTACATGTCCGGGCCCAACTGAAGTTGGCTAGAGAGCATTAGGATTATCCAGAAGAGTATTGGGAGAATGTCAGATGGTCTGATGAAACCAAAGTAGAACTGTTTGGTAGAAACAAAACTCGTCATGTTTGGAGAAGACAAAATTCTGAGTTGCATCCAAAGAACACCATACTTACTGTGAAGCATGAGGGTGGCAACATCATGCTTTGGGGCTGTTTCTTTGCAAAGGGACCAGGACGACTGATCCGTGTACATGAAAGAATGAATGGGGCTATGTATAGTGAGATTTTGAGTGCAAACCTCCTTCCATCTGCAAGGGCATTGAAGGTGAAACTTGGATGGGTCTTTCAGCATGATAGTGATCCCAAGCACGCCACCATGACAACAAAGGAGTGGCTTCATAAGAAGCATATGAAGGTCTTGGAGTTGCCTAGCCAGTCGCCAGATCTCAACCCCATAGAAAAAACTTTGAAGGGAGTTGAAAGTCTGTGTTGCCCAGCGACAGGCCCAAAACATCATTGCTCTAGAGGAGATCTGCATGGAGGAATAGGCCAACATACCACCAACAGGAGACTGTGTGGATGATGAAGGGTCATCTCATCCACACGAAGCAAGCAGCAGGATGGGGATCGTAAGAAGATGGGAAGCGCCGGACCAAGACCAGCGTTGCCCATTGGACCAGACCGCCCCACAGGTAAGTATAATAAAAGTTATTTTTCTTCTCTTGCAGGTTGAGTTGGGGGCAGATATACAGCATTATAGAAGTATAATCAGCCCTGAAAGGTTATGGCCGTATCTCTTAGCGGCCAAAACTGCTGACAGGTTCCCTTTAAGACTGGGGGAATATAACACCAAACATATATATGATTCCTTAGTGTCTGCAATGTGGCTACACAAAAGGAACAAATCTGGGGGGCGCCACCCGGTAATCTGACGCCAAGGAAGATGCAACTGCAGTCCTTAGACTAGTTCCTCAAATGCAGCAGGGCGGACAAAAATCACAATCCCATGTGGCAACTGACTTCCAATTTTCAACAGTCCATTCACGGGCCCCAGAACTTGGCTGCAGCAGCAGATCCTCACCCTTCAAAAAACACATCACTAACAAATCAAACGTGGCTCATTATTCTTCCTCTCTTGGGATCAGCCCCCTGGTTGGTCAGAGATACTCACAACCCACCCCTTAAACATTTACTACAGGTAGCTCAAAGGATGAAGAATCTTCCAGAAGCCCAGGTTCCAGCTTGTCTGCAAGGTTGTGTATTAGGGAATCCCCCTGCACAGAGGAATAAAGAAACACATGCCCCCACCAGATGCAGGACAGAAAATGATGGTGTAGGCCTGATTACGGCATGGTCCATGAAAACAGGCTGGGATTTACACTATCACATATATACATTATGTATATACTGTATGTGTATGTGTATGTTAAGCATACAGTGGGTAAAACAAGTATTGAACAAGTCATTAATTTTCTAAGTAAATATATTTTTAAAGGTACTATTGACATTAAATTCTCACTAGATGTCGGTAACAACCCATTAAATCCACACAGGCAAAGATATAAAGAAATCAAACCATAGATGTCCATAAAATAAGTTATGTGTAATAATGAAAAATGACCCAGGGGAAAAGTATTGAACACATGATGAAAGAAAGGTGAAAAAGTCACGGAAAGTCACAACACTAGCTTTAATCTATCAGTAATTAGAAAACAATCCTGCCACTTAAAAAAAATATTAGTGGGTTCAACTGATGGCCTATAAAAAGGCGTCTCATTACTAAGGTGTGAAGCAAGAAATATCTCATGATGGGTAAAACCAGTGAGCTGTCTCAAGACCTTCGCAACCCTATTGTTGCAAAACATACTGATAGCACTGGTTACAGAAGAATATCTAAACTACTGAAGGCTCCAGTGAGCACTGTAGGGGCCATAATCTGGAAGTGGAAAAGATTCATTTCACCAACCAGCCCCAATCAGGTGCTCCCCCACATGATTTCAGAGAGGAGTGGATACAATTATCAGAAGAGTTGTCCAAGAGCCAAGGACCACCTGTGGAGAGCTATAGAAAGACCTGAAATCAGCAGGTACAATTGTTTCAAAGAAAACTATAAGTAATGCACTCAACCTCCATTGCCTGTATGCATGCTCACCACACAAGACTCCATTGCTGAATAAAAACATGTTCAAGCGTGTTTAAAGCTAGCTAGACAAGCCTGTGAAATACTGGTTGAATATTGTCTGGTCAGATGAGACCGAAATTGTACTCTTTGGATGCCATAATAAAATCACCATGTTTGGAGGCCAAAAGGCACTGCACATCACCCAAAAACACTGTACCAACAGTGAAGTTTGGAGGTGGGAATATCATGGTGTGGAGCTGTTTTTCAGCATTCGGCACTGGCAAACTTTCTAGAATTGAAGGAAGGATGAAGGGACAATTGTACTGAGACATTCTTGATAAAAATCTCCTGCCATCTACCCGAAGATGAAGAAGGTTTCAGCAAGACAATTACCCCAACTGCCAAGGAAACTCTCACTTGGTTTTAAAGTAAGAAAATAAAGTTGCTAGAATGGCCCACCAATCGCCTGAACAGAATCCAACAGAAGATTTATGGAAGGAACTAAAGTTCAGAGTTCATAGAAGGAGCCCAGGGAAATTTCAGGATTTAAAGAGTGTCTGTAAGAATGAACACACACATACATAAGCTATATACATGATACACACATATATGCGTGTTAATGTAAACTTCTATACCTGTCATACATACTTCATACATCTTATCATCTTTGTTAAATTCTTAATTAAAAATGGAAACATGAAGAGGTTGAAATTAGAGCAGATTTTAAGGGGTATTGCAGCAAAGAGCATTTCTTCTCACTGAGTGTACCAGTCCATAGAAGACACCACCACCCCCACAGTGGTGCCCAGACCCCAAAACGAACATACATCATCTTAGGTATGAGTAATAAATGTTTAAAGCTGGACTACCCCTCTAAATGTTCTCACCTCTGACAGTTTGGTACAACAGTATCTAGTCTGGACAGTCTTGTGTAAGGCCCCAATACACATTACACATTAGATTTTAGTTAATGGTAATAAACTAAAGTGATCATTCATCAGTAGAAATGTCATCAATGAACAATTTATCTGAATCAACTTTCATCCAGTGAAACAAAGTCGTCCACGTTTTAAATTTTCGGTCCGAACATGACCAACGACTAGCTGTGCTGCGCTAGGTCCACAGATGAACAACCGTCCATAAAGGACCAACCCAAGAGGAGTGGAAGTGGTTACTAACACTGAAAGGAACATTCGCTTCTTACCGCCTCGTCGGGAGTGGAACACCACCGGGAAACCATTGAGCGAACGTTGAAAGGTCTAATTGTTCCTATATGGCCAGGTGACAAAACTATAATGGCAGCAACGTGGACTAACGTGTGTATGGCTGTATCGCGTTCTATAATTTATGATCTACTCGAATCTAATGTGTATGGGGCCCAAAGTATCACTGATATATTATAAAGATCTACTAGGAAGTGTCTGCCTCTCTCTGCATGACAATTTATAGTACAAAGTCTTCTGCTTCTGTTCCTTCTCTAAGGTTTTGCAACTCGCAAATATATTTGTTTAAAAGGCGATCAATAGATAGTTTTAGCAACGCCCCATTGTGCACTATTAAAGGGAATCTGTCAGGTCATTTTTCCTACCCTACTAATAGCATCCTGAATCAGGGCTTGGGCAGCCCTTTTAGGATATGTAACTTTGATTTTTGTACGTTGTCCCGTTGTGTAGCTGTAAGCCCCTGAAAATGTATTGTAGCGCGCCTGCTAGCCAAACATATGCTAATGCCAAATGAATGTTCACCCCTTTTCCCGCCCATGATCCTGCCCACTCCTCTGCACCGACGTCACTGATTGGGTGCAGTCAGACTGCTGTCCTACTCGCCGGAGGATCACATCGCAATCCTCGGACTGGCCGTCTGCTCTCCTGATCTGAGCGCAACGGCTGCATAGACATACACTGTCAGGTCAGCAAAGCAGACGGCCAGTCCGAGGATCCACATGGGCCAATAAAGGCACAACTTTTCTATTCTTTTGAAGTACTGTAGTTTTCATAAGATACATAGATAATTGAATGGGAGATAGATAGATGGATATGGGATAGATAGATGATAGATAGATAGATAGATAGATAGATAGATAGATAGATAGATAGATAGATGTAAAATTTTATATTTCTATATACTGTAGTTATCTGGAAATATCAATAATGTTCTTTACAACAAAAATAATAATAACAAAAAACTTCTGTAGATTGTGAATTGCGTCGTTGGGCTTCTCCATCCAATTTCTGTGATAGATGCAAGAGCCAATCCGTCATTGTGTCAGATCTTCGATCCCGCCATAAATAAGAGGCATCATGTGCCCTGTCTATATATTAATAAATCAACGCGTCAATAGCGCTCTGCCATTATATCAGGTCAATTTCTATAGAAATCTATCAATGCGTTGATAACCCTGTAGTAACTGTGCATGTCCCCGTGTCAGTGGCTCGTCATTACCCTCTGCCATTATATCAGCTTACACATCAATACATCAGTGCCTGCAGAGACAACACAGGGCAATGCATACAGTCCAGAGTCAGTGCATGGTCGGACCTACAGGAGCGCCATTATCACCCGCTGCCATTACAGTGTCCAGCACATCTGCCACATCACTCTATACATTACTATGAGGGTACGGGTAGACTTCTATCAGCCGCCATGGTGCCGGCATCTCGTCATCCCCTGTCATTTTATCAGGAGCAGGTCATGGTGCCAGTGCCTTGCGGATACCCGCTGCCATTGTATCATCACTGTGTGATCATTTATAAGAATGCCTCCGTGCCAGTGTTATCATTGCCCATTACTTCACAGGGCTGGATACATTAATATGCCCACAGCTCACCAGAGCTAGAATATGTGAGCGTGTCACTGTGCCGGTGTCCAGTCATAACCCTCACACATCAGATCATGGCACTGTATATAGAAGTAGCATTGTGTCATCCATACATTATTATATCCGCACATGGACTGACCTGTACAGGGACACGTTATACAGCCGGGGTCATGCTCCTGCCTGGGCTAGTCCATCAGTGCAGTTCGTACAGGACAGACATCGATTACTAGGTCCTTCGTATTACAGGGGACAGTGTGGTACCGTAACCCTGTGCCATTATATCAGGATCACACGTTATCACCCGCAGTGTCACTTATACATGACTATATGACTACATGGATGGATCTGTATCCATCTATCATTGATCTATCATCCATCCATCCATCCCATAGAGCCAGTGTCATGTAGCATCTGTCCGTCCGTCCAACCATCCATCCATCCATCCATCCCATAGAGCCAGTGTCAAGTAGCACCTGTCCATCCATCCATCCCATAGAGCCAGTGTCATGTAGCACCTGGCCATCCATCCATCCATCCATCCATCCATCCATCCCATAGAGCCAGTGTCATGTAGCACCTGGCCATCCATCCATCCCATAGAGCCAGTGTCATGTAGCACCTGGCCATCCATCCCATAGAGCCAGTGTCATGTAGCACCTGGCCATCCATCCATCCATCCATCCCATAGAGCCAGTGTCATGTAGCACCTGTCCATCCATCCCATAGAGCCAGTGTCATGTAGCACCTGTCCATCCATCCATTCATCCATCCATCCATCCCATAGAGCCAGTGTCATGTAGCACCTGGCCATCCATCCATCCATCCATCCATCCCATAGAGCCAGTGTCATGTAGCACCTGTCCATCCATCCATTCATCCATCCATCCATCCCATAGAGCCAGTGTCATGTAGCACCTGTCCATCCATCCATCCCATAGAGCCAGTGTCATGTAGCACCTGGCCATCCATCCATCCATCCATCCATCCATCCCATAGAGCCAGTGTCATGTAGCACCTGGCCATCCATCCATCCCATAGAGCCAGTGTCATGTAGCACCTGGCCATCCATCCCATAGAGCCAGTGTCATGTAGCACCTGGCCATCCATCCATCCATCCATCCCATAGAGCCAGTGTCATGTAGCACCTGTCCATCCATCCCATAGAGCCAGTGTCATGTAGCACCTGTCCATCCATCCCATAGAGCCAGTGTCATGTAGCACCTGTCCATCCATCCATTCATCCATCCATCCATCCCATAGAGCCAGTGTCATGTAGCACCTGGCCATCCATCCATCCATCCATCCATCCATCCATCCATCCATCCATCCATCCCATAGAGCCAGTGTCATGTAGCACCTGTCCGTCCATCCATCCATCCCATAGAGCCAGTGCCATGCACCTCCGTCATTCAGGGCAGTTCACACATGACAGCATCCATCCCAGTCCTGCACTATGACATGACCAGTGAATGACAACCCCTTGGGTACAGCAGGAGATCCACATGCCTCCTCATGCCTCTGCCCCATGTGATTTACTGCCACTGGCACATTTCTACACTGCAGCAGCCATTGATCCTGATAGTGCACCTTTTTCCATAAGGGTTTGGGAGGTGGCACCATCACCCTTTAGACTGGCTTGGGGGGCAGATTCAGACAGCCTCCCCTCTATACCATGAGCAGCCCCAAATCCCAGCACTCACCTCCAGCAGCCACCAGCAGCAGCAGCAGCAGGATGCATCCAGCCCAGTGCAGCCCCCAGAGCAGAGACAGCGCCATGTAGTGCTGAGGATCCCCCCACTGCTCCTCCTGACAGGCTGCCGGCTCCCCTCTCTCACCAGCCCGGGGATGCAGAGAGGGGCTCCCTCTCCCTCCAGTCAGACGCCATCTTGTACAAGTTTTTCTCTTTTTTTTTAACCCCCTTTCTGTTTATTTAGGCAGCTGGTATCTGAGTGTCCTTCTGCTGCCATCTATTGGTTACTGAGCCAGTCTGAGGACATCTCCACTGTCTCATTCTAACAAAGGGGTCACATGTTTGGGAGAAGCTGCTCCCCACCCCGGCACTAATCACACAGAGCTGGGGGGCAGGCAGGGAGGGCAGACATCAGCTGCCAGGCAGCAAGGGGTTAACCCAGGTTATCAGACAGAATAGCAGCCCCATATCCGTTATCCGTCCCATGGCTTCTGTCCTAGATGGAACCATTTTTGCTCAATATCGATCGTCGCTTTTCGACATCTGATCGGTCCACGAAACGATTAATAGCAAGAATATTTCAATTTCAATTGATTGTGGCTGATGAGGTCTGACGATTCGTCATCCAATTCGGACGGTTTTACATCTAGGGGACAGTATCTGAAATAATATGGCAATATACATAAAAAGTGCAAACGGGTCCTGAAAAAAAGATAAAGCCAATAAAAAGGGATTTTTGAGAAAAAAAAAACCCAATACAGAACAGACGCATTTTAGCATTCCTCTGTATAGTGGAATTCACACCCAGCAAATTTGTTGCAGAAAGTTTTGCAAGTGTATTGTGGGACGGGAAGAAATTATGTGTTTGCCACAAAAATGTCCCATTAAAATCAATAGAAATGAATTTCAGTAGCAAAAATGTATATCACGTGTGAGTATCCCCTGATACGCCTGCAGCGCTGGCCACGGAGTCACTGACCTGAGACCCCCATAGAATTATCAATAGGAAATTATCAATAGGCTACGCCATCAATGTCTGATCAGTAGGGTCTGACCGAGAGCGGACACGGACGGTATGTTGGCCCCAGTTTATTTATTAACTGTAAAGCCGGCAGCATCATCCGGTGAACCGGAGCAAGTGCTGGGGCTCATAGGGTCTGGGGGGCTTGTTCTGCTCAGGTTTCAATTTACAACATTCGATGTAAAAGTACGATAGATGTGCGCATTGGAGTCTAACTGCTGCTGTCCGAGCTGGCTCCAATCGTAGCAGTTTAAAGGGGTTGTCAGTAGGGAGGGATGAGCGGATCCGTGGAAGTTCTGGTTCTGGTACCCAACTTGAACTTTAGTCCAAAGTTCGGTTTCGGTCCCAGAACTGTACTCTAACTAGAACAAGAACCCGAACCACATTGAAGACAAAGGAGACCAGAACTTTGGATCTGTATAACTCTCCCTCTCTCATGCCCGTACTTCGCCCGGAGCTCCAAACATTAAAACGGATACTGAATGCCCAGTACGAACCTCAAACTTTTAAGTTTGGGTTTGCTCATTTCTAGTTGTCCAGTCTAAAACGACAAGTCTGCGGTCATTCTATGTGACTGCAGACTTGTGAATCCTCACAGTGCACACACTGCACGCTGTGAGGATTCTCCGATGTCACGTGACCACAAATATGCAATATGCATACCCACCGGCCAAAATACAACTGAGCTGTTTCCGGCCTCGCGCAATACACTTGTATTGAGGGCAATGAAAACAGTCTTGTCGGCTTCTGGATGGGAGCGTGCATATCACATACTTGACCGCAATTCCCGGCGCTGACACTGGAGAGTCCTCACAGTGTGCAGTGTGTACACTGTGAGGAATCGCAAGTCTGCAGTCACATAGAGTGACCAATTAGGTTAAATTTCCATGATGCGAAAATACAGCGGATTTTTCGCTTGGTATTCACTTGTGGAAAATCTGCTGTGCTTTACAATGCCAGCAATGTGCGTGAAATTCTAAGAAATCCTTCTTATGGACAAACTGCGAAAACTATCCGTTGCATAAACTGATGGGAGCTGCAGGTAAATTTATGCTGCGGCTGTAGGAGCGAGTTTCACCCTTTGCCATTCAAGGACCTCTGTTGTCGGAGGTCCGCTGTAAATATGTTCTGCCAGGCTTCAGGGGAGATAAATTACTGTATAGCATCGCAGTGTATTATGTAAACACAGGTGAAAGTCCCCACAGAAACACATAAAAGAATGTATAGAAAACAAATATCTACAATTTCTAATCACCACACGCTTGACTGCCAAAACTAATATCATTATATTTATTCCACAAAAAAAAAAGCAAAAAAAACAGTGTGGCTCCTAAAAGCTGCCAGCTTTGAGTCATTGAGATGTGCAGAGAACGGCTGTAAGCACGCCCCAGCCCCATGATATACTACTCGCTCAGCAAAAAAGTGTGCTGCAGAGCCGTCTGTCAATCAAAGTCCCAGTTTGTGCTTAGACAATATAGTGAGAATGAGTCGTGAGTGACTGAAGACCCTCTGTGCAAGCCTCTATGACTGAAAGCCGGCGGCTACCGAAAGAATAATTATTTTTATCCAGGTAGCCACACTTTCCATACGGTGGACAGGCAGTGATGTTATATTATTTCCGTACAGATTAACATCGGCAGGCAAATGGTAGAAGCAATCTGATCGGGCAGCACTGACACTTATGTATTAGCATAACATGGGATAAAAACAAAATAAGCAAATACCCTGCAGTAAGTATATAGTAATAGTCCATGTAAATAACATAGGGGTACTTAGCTAATATTGTTTTGATAAAAAATTTACATGTTATGTACATGTACTATGTACTTACTTAATGTAGGGCATTTGCTCATTTCGTTTTTATCCTAGGTTAGGTTTGATAATGGCATATATAGAAATCATGGGCCCGCAAACAAAAAAAAATAATATTCAGCGTGGGTCATAGAAGAGCATATCTTACAACTTTGCAGTCCTAACAAAATAATTTTCCCTTTCATTGCACTCAAACTATGATGCCAACAAAAGTGCCCCCCCCCCAAACAGTATCATGCCCCCATATTGAATTCCTCCACAGTACCTTCCACATGCACAGCATGATGGCCCTACTGTACCCCACTTCAACTCCCCCATCAAAATATGGCGACACCAACCCAGTATGACCCCCCTCACCCCCACTGTGACTCCCCACACAGCCCTCAATGCAGTTCTAGACCTCACCACACTGTATAATGGCCCCAACACAGCCCTCCACACAGTATGGTGGACCCGACATAAACCTTCACTCTGCATAATTTCTTGCATATAGTATAATGGCCACACATAGCCCTCCATAAAGTATAAAGGCTCCCACGTAGCCCTGCAAATATTATAAAGGCCTCAAAATAGCCTTCCATATAGTATAATGGGCCCCATAATCCTCCATACAGTAGAATGCACTCACCATAGTTCTCCATAGAGAAAAATGCACTCCCCATAGGTTTTCATATAGCATAATGCACCTTATAGTCCTCCATATAGTAGAATGTACTCCCCATAGTCCTCCATATAGTATAATGTACTCCCCATAGTGCTCCATATAGTTTAATGCACTCCCCATAGTACTCCATATAGTCTAATGTACTCCCCATAGTCCTCCATATAGTCTAATGCACTCCTCATAGTCCTCCATATAGTTTAATGCACACCCCATAATCCTCCATATAGTATAAGGTATTCCACATAGTCCTCTGTATAGTACAATGAACTCCCCATAGTCCTCCATATGGTCAGATGCAGGGAGAGGGAGGGGGAAGAAGGAGCTTAAATTTGGTTTTCACTGGTGATCACAGGAAGGTAGACGAAAAAATGGGGAGAGATTCCCGCACAACCATCCAGGGATAAAATGGATTCTTTATTTAAACGTAGTTAAAACATTAAAAGACGAGGCCTCGTACCTGACGCGTTTCAGGTGTATACACACCCTAAGGCCGGGGTCACACTTGTGAGTTCAATGCGAGAAACTCGCGCGAGTCTCTCGTATCAAGTCCCGGCACTGCCGCTGGCACTCGTGACCGGAGTGTGCGGCTGCATGTATTTCTATGCAACCACACACTCCGGTCCTGAGTGCCGGCAGCAGTGTCGGGAATTGATGCAAGAGACTCGCGTGAGTTTCTCGCATTGAACTCCTAAGTGTGATCCCGGCCTTAGTCATAGGCTAACTGAGACATAATTTAGCAATCCAACATATATACAGTTATATGAAAAAGTTTGGGCACCCCTATTAATCTTAAGCTTAATGTTTTATAAAAATTGTTGGGTTTTTTGCAACAGCTATTTCAGTTTCATATATTTAATAACTGTTGGACACAGTAATGTTTCTGCCTTGAAATGAGGTTTATTGTACTAACAGAAAATGTGCAATCTGCATTCAAACAAAATTTGACAGGTGCATAAATATGGGCACCTCACCAGAAAAGTGACATTAATATTTAGTAGATCCTCCTTTTGCAAAAATAACAGCCTCTAGTCGCTTCCTGTAGCTTTTAATGAGTTCCTGGATCCTGGATGAAGGTATTTTTGACCATTCCTCTTTACAAAACAATTCCAGTTCAGTTAAGTTTGATGGTCGCTGAGCATGGACAGCCCTCTTCAAATGATCCCACAGATGTTCAATTATATTCAGGTCTGGGGACTGGGATGGCCATTCCAGAACAGTGTAATTGTTCCTCTGCATGAATGCCTGAGTAGCAGGGGCGTAGCTAGGGTTTTGGCTCAGGGGGGGCGAAACTTCAGAGTGGGCCCCTAACCAGGTAACCTTGAATACAGCTGGGTGACGCACCCTAAGGCTGCTGTCACACTATCAGTATTTGTCAGTATTTTTAACATCAGTATTTGTAAGCCAAAACCAGGAGTGGAACAATTAGAGGAAAAGTATAATAGAAACATATGCACCACTTCTGTATTATCACCCACTCCTGGTTTTGGCTTACAAATACGATCTCCTTTCCACTGGCGAGAATCACGTCCGATTCTCACAGGATAAAACCATGCTGTGGCACCAGCAATCCAGAGCGGAGCATGCAGCTCCACATGTTGCTGTACCGCCTCATGCTCCGCTCTGGATTGCCGGTGCTACAGCATGGTTTTAACCTGCGAGAATCGGACGTGATTCTCACAAATGGAAAAGAGCCCTACTGATGTAAAATACTGACCAAACACTGATAGTGTGACGGCAGCCTAATAGTGGAGGAGAACCTCAGCAGATGACCGCGATGTTACTGAAAATAATCTCTATATAAAGACCAATATGGATATTACCGCCATATGGTCAGTGGTAGATACCAGTCCTACAGAACATATAAGAGATCACAGTACAGTTACAGTTAATGACTTACCGCTGACGTCCTTTCTGACGGAATTGTTCATTTTTCCCGTCTTTTCCATCTGGCCCAGACCGACATGACAACTTCTTCCAGCCAGGACTCACCTGCAGAGAAAGCAACAAAGACACGTTTCACTTCTC
Organism: Ranitomeya variabilis; assembly: GCF_051348905.1. NCBI lineage: Eukaryota > Metazoa > Chordata > Amphibia > Anura > Dendrobatidae > Ranitomeya > Ranitomeya variabilis. The sequence goes on along the minus strand of NC_135236.1, from coordinate 130,008,160 downwards.
ACATTCCAGCCCCATCACCATCTATTCCCAACCTGCACAAACTCCTCATCCTGCTGATATCCCAATACTGAGCCGCTGCTGCCGTATGTGACCCTATTACTGCCCGATACCCCAATAATGAGCTGCTGCTGCCGTATGTGACCCCATTACTGCACCTGCTGTGTGGTTCTCTGTACCCTCTAAATTCTGTTTTCTAGGGCACTTGCACACAGTGCCCATATTTTACCCCCTAGAAAGTAATAATGCTCTGTGTGCCCCTTTGATAGTCACAGTAACCTGAGTTCCCCTATAACAATAAGTGACCACTTTACATTTAATAATGTCCCGAGTCTCCCCTTTTACAGCTCCACTATACACAGTAGGATGCCCCCTCACTGTATAGTATCACCCTCACAGTATACTGACCCCTTAACTGTTAAATGGCTCCATCACTGTATGATGGCCCCCTAGATAGCCTCCATATAGCATAATACACCAGATAGTCCTCAATATAGTATAATGCACTCCCCATAGGCAGCCTATATAGCGTAATGCATCCTAATGCATAGGCAGCCTCTCTATGGAAGGCTGTAAATCTGTTCCCAATCCCCTCTGCAAAGCATAAAAATGACCTTTCATTATACTCACCAACGGCGCTCACCAAGGCATAGCTGGTCTTGACTTAAGATCGCCATCCTCCATTACTGCTTCATCTGGATGACACATCCTACATCATCCACACAGTGTCACCCATCGCGCTCCTGTGCAGGTGCACTTCTCTCTGGGCTGCTGAGTGCAGAGCTAAGTACTGTAATGCGAATGCGCCAAAGGGTGCTGATGACCTGGAAATAAAGCCGGCGCATGCGCACTACAATACTGTGCTCTGAATTCAGCAGGACAAAGAGAAGTGCACCTGCACAGGAGTGCGATAGAGGACACTGAATGCATGATGTAGAATGCATCTTCCACATGAAGCGGGACAGCGATCACAAGAAGAGGGTAGGCGTCGGATCAAGACTAGAGACGCCCAGACAGCGCTGTCTGTGAGTATTATAACAGCTCTTTTTTGTGCCTTGCATAGAGGATTTGCGACATATAAAGTGCATTCTAGAACACTATGTAAGGGTGTACAGATGCTGGCCAGACCTTATATGGGTACAAATTTAAAAAAACTGACCGTCACATCCAAACATAGACTAAGTGTGAACAGGTGAACCTAGAGTCACCAACTCGTATACAGTCAAATAAATAAGATGCCTTAATGTTCCCTCCTGTGCAGGTGCGAGAGACGGACAGACAGTGGATGACATAGGAGACATCAGCCATGTCAATCAAGGCAGGAGAGACGGTGAATCAGGCCCATAGTGAGCAACTGTTGACTACACAACCCCTATATCCAGGGAGCTGGCTCAGCCCCCCTTTCTCTTAACTAGTGCTCTCTGTTATCAGCTTCTCATTTCCTGCCATATTGGCCATTTAGATACTTCAGATTACAGAGTATATAGTTTTACAAGGGTACAGGACTAACTTCTAACATAAACATCCCATAAAATATAAAATTTATTAAGATACTTTTAAAATGTCCAAACAAAAACTCCACCGAAAGCAGCTGTGAAAAAACATGCAAAAAGATAAATATTATTACACTTTGAGTCCGTACCACAGCCAATGCAATCATTGATCCTGAGTTACTGGTCTAACGTGGCCATCTCGTCCCCATGATCAATGCAATGGCCACTGCCAAAGAGGATCTCCATATTAATGTAACTTAGTGGATATATACCGTATATAGCAAAAACCGCCAGATGGGGCCTGCATGATAGGCAAAACCTATAAAACTGAAAAGCCAAATGAATTCTTGAACTTATATGCCTATCTTTTTATGCTTTGATCTGCCTACATATAGTGTCATTTGTCAAGATACTTGTCAGTCCACATGTCAGTCTTTCATTTTTATCATGTCAGGCAAGAAACTTTCCAAAACCTAGTCTGTGTATATTCACACCACCACCAGATCTGATATATCTTTGTGCTATTGTAAACACATGAAATAAATTCTATGTGCCAAGACACTTATCGATCACGTCAGTTTTCAGTGTCTGTCCTGATTGCAGGATAAACAAGACATACAAGTTTAAGAACCTTCATTGCTTTATATACCTTATGTATGTATTCAAAGCAACAGATTAGACATAAAAAAAATACTAAATGACATGTGCCAAGATACTCATCAGTTCACCTGCTCTGTGCAGTGTGTCCTCTGGTCCTGGCTGCTGCTCCTCGGCTCTCAGGCTCCTCCTGGTCAGTGCAGACAGTGAGCGCAGCTCAGAGGCAGAGTCTCCCTGTGTCCTGGCTGCTGCTGGAGCTGATCACTTCTGCAGCACGGAGCTTTGAAGGAGAGCGCGCTCAGCCAGGATTGGGTGAGTGACCTCCCTTCCCCCTCTCCTCCACAGACTGCAGAGCGGTCACATGACTCACTCCCTGCACTCTGATTGGAGGCCTGTCATTCCTTGATTCCTTCTCTGTTGACTCCCTGTGTGTGATCGCATTTGTACCGTGCATTTAGATACATGCGCAGTCCAAACCCAGGGGAAATAAAAGATAATCCATAACCGGAGGCAGGGGCCCTCAACACCGGCCCTGACAGTAGCGTAGCTCCGGGTGGGCCCCCTCCGAGCACAGGGCCCGGGGCCACCGCCCCCTCTGCCCCCCTGGTAGCTACGCTACTGCTGAGTAGATTTGGAGCGGTGTTTTGGATCATTGTCTTGCTGAAAGATCCATCCCCTGCGTAACTTCAACTTTGTCACTGAGTCATGAACATTATTGTCAAGAATCTGCTCATACTGAGAGGAATCCATGCGTCCCTCAACTTTAACAAGATTCCCGGTGCCGGCAATGGCCACACAGCCCCAAAGCATGATGGAACCTCCACCAAATTTTACTGTGGGTAGCAAGTGTTTTTCTTGGAATGCTGTGTTTTTTGGCCGCCATGCATAACGCCTTTATGTATGACCAAACAACTCAATCTTGGTTTCATCAGTCCACAGGACCTTCTTCCAAAAAGAAATTGGCTTCTCCAAATGTGCTTTTGCATACCTCAGCCGACTCTGTTTGTGGCGTGCTTGCAGAAACGGCTTCTTCGCATCACTCTCCCATACAGCTTCTCCTTGTGCAAAGTGCGTTGTATAGTTGACCGATGCACAGTGACACCATCTGCAGCAAGTTGATGCTGCAGCTCTCTGGAGGTGGCCTGAGGATTGTCCTTGACTGATCTCACCCTTCTTCTTCTCTGCCTTTCTGATGTTTTTCTTGGCCTGTCACTTCTGGCCTTAACAAGAACTGTACCTGTGTTCTTCCATTTCCTTACTATGTTCCTCACAGTGGAAATTGACAGGTTAAATCTCTTAGACAGCTTTTTGTATCCTTCCCCTGAACAACTATGTTGAATAATCTTTGTTTTCAGATCATTTGACAGTTGTTTTGAGGAGCCCATGATGCCACTCTTCAGAGGAGATTCAAACAGGAGAACAACTTGCAAGTGGCCACTTTAAGTAGCTTTTCTCATGATTGCATACACCTGGATATGAAGTTCAAAGCTCAATGAGGTTACAAAATCAAAAAAAGTGCTTTAGTAATTCAGTAAAAAGTAGGTAGGAGTATTTAAAACAAGAAAATGATAAGGGTGCCCATACTTATGCACCTGTCAAACTTTGTTTGAATGCAGATTGCACATTTTCTGTTAGTACAATAAACCTCATTTCAAGGTAGAAACATTACTGTGTCCAACAGTTATTAGATATTTGAAACTGAAATAGCTGTTGCAAAAAAAACAATTTTTTATAAAACATTAAGCTTAAGATTAATAGGGGTGCCCAAACTTTTTCATATAACTGTACATTGTCTAAACAAAAGGACAATTACAATAGGTTAGAGTACGGGTTATGGGCGTTGACTTTGTTCTAACCTATTGTAATTGTCCTTTTGTTTAGACAATGTATATACTCGTATGTTGGATTGCTACACTTATGCCTCGGTTAGCCTATGACTAACGGTGTGTATATATCTGAAACGCATCAGGTATGAGGCCTTGCCTTTTAGTATTTTAACTATGTTTAACTAAAGAATCCATTTTATCCCTGGATTGTTGCGCCGGAATCTTTCCCCATTTTTTCGTCAGTCCTCCATATAGTATAATGCACCCCATAGTCCTCCATGTAGTACAATACACTCCTCAGTGTCCTCCATATAGCATAATGCAGCCCATGGTCCTCCATACAGTATAATGCACCCCATAGTCCTCCAAATAGTACAATGCACTCCTCCTTGTCCTCCATATAGTATAATGTACTGCTCATAGTCCTCCATACAGTTTAATGTACTCCACATAGCCCTGCATACCCTATAATCCACCCCATAGTCCTCCATACAGTATTCTGGCCACCAGTGTTCTCACGGATTTAAAAAAAAAAAAAAAAAATGCTATACTGGTCTCTGCTTCTCATTCCTTGTGCTATGTAGTGGAGTCAGACGTCGAGGAGAAATGATGGGAAAAGGAGCTTCAGCTAACACTCCCTCTCTCAACAATACTTTTAACTGTAGTGGCATCCAACAGCCTGATACTGTCGAATGTGGTTGTGTTTTTAATTTAGTAGGAGACTGCAAGAGGGGTTCGCTAATTTTTGCTTTCAGTCTGAGAACATGTGGAAGGTCAGGGGTTTTTTTTACATCCATTCACTTGGTGGTGGGTTGCAGTCATTGTTGCTGTGGTTTTCTGTCTTTGGAAAGGCCCTGACCTAGAGCAGGGCCTGTTTCATGACCCGGCGCACCTGGGCAAGTTCCATTGCCCTGGACGAATGGGGGGACCCCACAAATACCTGGAGCCGGCTCTGACCTGGAGTCATGAGGACTCAGCCTCACCTCATGTGTGCAGTGGGGTAGCTGGTTGCCCTCCCTGGTGGTGCACCGTCGCGGAGACAGTGGTTTGCACACATGCCACACCTTTTAGGCCAGGGACCCACTGAGAGGTTCGCCGTGACATGGCTGTGGGCTTCATACAGTTTGGGCAGAATGTTAAACTAAGAACCTCATGTCCAGTTTGTACATTTTTGCCTAGCAGCATTAGATCAATGTGTGATTTTTTTGGGGTGTGTGGTCCATGTCTTTTGTTCCACAGTTTTATCCAAGGTTCTGTTTGTTAATGGCCACAGTGTGAATGAGCACTTACACATTGCACTTACGCCAACATTTGTTCCAACTCATTTCTTTGGTTTCACTTATGTATTTGGCCTAAAGTATCAGAAAGTTACAAAAGTCTTTATTTTACAGTGAGGTCCTTACTGATATAAAGCTGGAAAACCAAGTGACAGTCAGTGGACATGGTACATAACGTCTGGAAATTCGTGAGCACACTGATAAATTCAGATGATAATGGAGCCATTTCCGTGAAATTGCTGGGAATGTAACGATAGCTGTAAACAGGCGCCATGTCCATAGCCCGTCACTAACTCAGACATTGCTTATTGGCAATCGCTCCATGTAAATGGGCCTGTAGTCACTATGGAGACGGCAGCTATTTGTCTGTAGATTGCACAGTCAGATGATGGATATGGCCCGCTGGTACGTGTTTCACATGATAACAGTGACTGATCATTAATATTAAGGTGTCACCGTACCGCTGGGCTATTTGCATTGTCGACACGTTCTCCTAGAGCACGGCTGTGTAATAACTTCAGCTCTGGCATGCGGCGTGGAACTACAAGTCTCAGCATTTCGACAGCTGCCCTAATGCCGTCATCCGGATACACTGCTCTGAGTATATGGGTAAACAGAATCATCATTTCTGGAGTATTTTAATGACAACCTTCTGTGCCTGTACTGCTGGAGGTTCCCATCTGTTTCGTTCTTGGAGTGGCCAGCCTTGCAGCTGTCCTGATTAACAGTATGGTCTCGCCAGGCTTCTGCATGCCAGCGCCTGTTACCATGGCGATGTGGACTACAAGACAAGATGACAAAAAAAAAAGGCTTGGGAAGGCCCCAGAGAGTGAGAATGGAAAGCAGCTGGCATCTAGTCGTGTTATCCCCCAACGTGCAGCCCGCGCCAGCGAGCATGCACTGTGCCGATACACAGCATGAGTGCACTGAGAATATCCAGTTTTTCAGCACTTAAAGGGTTATTCTCAAAATCACAAGTTATCCCATATCCCAAGTTCCTCAGCCATACGGACAGCCCCGACATGAATAGTGGCCACGCTCAACCTCTGATCCATACATTGTCTGAGTGACTGCCAGAGAAAGCCAAGTGCTATACGCAAAGATTTCCAGCAGTCCCAAAAAGCAGTGAATGGAGCAGAGGTAAAAAATCCCCACCCTTTGCTTCATTCATGCAGGAGCTGCAGACCCTCGATGTATGACTGAGGGACCCAGTGGTCGGACCTTCTGCCCCATGTCCTACGGCTAGGGAATATTGTCTTATTTTGGGAATAACCCTTATATAAGGGATTTTCACCAGAACTATCAGCAACAAAATTCTCATTTAGTTTTGGACTGAGAAGTAGTCGATATCTTTTGGAAGTTCACTACTCAAATCCCTCGAGGTAGATGGTAACTCTGCAGTGAGCGATGCATCAAGTGTAGTGTGCAAATTGCGTCTTCTGAGAGGAAGAGGAGTAGAACTCTAGTGCTCGTTAAAGCATCAATATTGATTTTTAGGATTGCGACTTCCAATAGGTAGCACTAGGGTTCTAGTCCTCTTCCTGTCGGGAGAGGCAATTTGAAGATTTAATTTCCAGGAGTGCATTGCACAGCTTATAAGCCTCCTCTCACTGACATGCCATTCTCTACTAGGAGAAACATTACACTTTAGACCGCGTTAAATATAGAGGATTTCTACATGAAAAATGCTTCAACACATAGTGCTCCTTAGGCCCAATTTATAACTTGCAGTTTTTGTTTTGTTTTTAATGTCTTTTGCGCTGACGAAATGACTGTAAAATTAATCAAAATGGGCACAGAGTGTTTGATGAAAGCAAAGTCAAAGATGCGTATTTTTTTTGCCTTCAAAATGTTACATAATAGTCTTTCAGTGTGCAAAAAAACTAATTCAATTTTGAACTCCATTATGGGATTGCAAAAAAACTGTGCAAAAATGCAGAATTAAGCCTTAAACATATTGATTAGCAAATTCTCACCCCGTCTGAATCTCTACCCCCGCCCAGAAAAAAAAATCAAGTACGTTTAAGATTAAAAAAAAATCTAATTAAATAGTATGGTTAAATTAAAAAGTCATTATTAGAACCATATCTACTTTAGAAAAAAAGGAGCAAGAGTCTACTGCTTCATGACTGTGCTTCCACTGCACAGTTAGGCCAGTTTCACACGTCCTGATATCTCCAGTACCGGAAAAACGGTACCGGAGATATCTGTGTCCTTGTGTGTACTATGTGTGGCACACGTGTGCCGCATCAGCACCACATGGGACAACCACCAAGGAAGAAGCGCTACAGTAAGCGCTGTTCCCCGGCGGCTGGTGCTGAAGCCGGCTATCATCATTCGCCCCTGCTCTGCCTGTGAGCAGAGGAGAATGATGAGCGTTATATTAAAATCCAAATGACAGCAGGTGGTGGCTTTTGGGACTGTTACCCCCAACATCCGACACCTGCTGTTGCTTATAACAGTGACAGTAGATGCGGATGATCAGGGTATTCCACAGCCACCGGCTGCGATCGTTCAGAAATAAATTAATGAAAAACCCGACGTGGGTTTCCCCCTATTTTATTAACCAACCAGACAAAACTCACAGCTGGAGGCTGCAACCCCCAGCTGTCAGCTTCTGCAAAGTTGGTTATCAAGAATAGAGGGGTCCCCAAGCTGTTTTTTTATTTAAATAATTTAAAAACTGCATGGGGTCCCCCCCATTTTTGACAACCAGCTTTGCTAAAGCTCACAGCTGAGGGCTGCTATTCTCAGAGTGGTAAGTAGCCATTAATATAGGCCCCCCCAGCCTAAATACAGCAGCCCGCAGCTGCCCACAAAAGGCACAACTATTCGATGCTCCTTTTCTGGTGCTTTGCCCGGCTCTTCCCACTAACCCTGTAGCGGTGGCAAGTGGGGTAATATTTGTGGGGTTGATGTCACCTATCAGGTGACATCAAGCCGACGGCTTAGTAATGGAGAAGCGTCTATAAGACACCTATCCATTTCTAATCCTATAGTGGTAATGTTAAATAAAGACACGGCCAGAATAAAGTATTTTATTTGAAAAAATTACACAGACACCTTTAATGTTTTAAATTAAACCATACTTACTGCCACACCTAATTCCCGACGCCCTTCGATCTCCTGTAATAAAAGTAAAATAATAAACCATCAATATACCACACCTGTCTGTCGTTGTGTCCCACGCTGTAATCCAAGTCTGTGGGCTAAATAGTTTTCAACTAGGACGGTGCCAACATGTGACCATCCCAGCTGAAAACCACTGGTGAATGAGCTGCAGAGAGCACAGCATCATTCACCAGCAGTGCTTTGAAATTGCAAAAAAAAAGTGCAATTTTTTGTTTAGCTATTTTGCTAGGTTCACTAAATGCTAAAACTGACCTGCCATTATGATTCCCCAGGACATTGCGAGTTCATAGACACCAAACATGTCTAGGTTCTTTTATATCTAAGTGGTGAAAAAAAATTCCAAAGTTTGCTAAATAAAAAAAAAAAAAAAAGTTTTTCGTGATCTTGGGTTGGGTGAGGGCTTATTTTTTGCGAGCCAAGCTGACATTTTTATTGATACCATTTTTGTGCAGATAGGATCTTTTGATCGCTCGTTATTGCATTTTAATGCAATGTCGTGACGACCAAAAAACTTAATTCTGGGGTTTTGATTTTTTTTTTTCTCGATACGCTGTTTAGCGATCAGGTTGATTCCTTTTTTTTCTTTATAGACAGATCGGCTGATTCTGAATGCGGCGATTTCAAATATATCTATGTTTGATTTTATTTTTGTTTTATTTTGAATGGGGCAAAACGGGGGTGATTTGAACTTATGTTTTTTTTTTTTTTTCATATTTTTAATCACCTTTTTTTTAACTTTTGGCATGCTTCAATAGCCCCCCCATGGGAGGCTAGAAGCTGCCATAACTTGATCGGCTCTGCTACGTAGAGGTGATGCTCAGATCGCCTCTATGTGGCAGAATTACAGACATGCTAGCAATCTGGCAACAACCATAGAGGTCTCAAGGAGACCTCTGGTTGTCATGCCGATGCACCCATGACCCTCGATCACATGGGTCAGCGGTGCGCGTATTTCCGACCTGATGTCCGGAAGAACGCATTAAATGCTGAAAACAGCTGACATGTTGTGGCTTTGAGGTGGGCTCACCGCCGGAGCCCACCTCAAAGCGGGGATACTGACGTTGAACGTTCTATCCCATCTGACGTCAGAAAGGGGTTAAAGAGGTTGTACAGGCTTAGGGCTCAAGTCTGCAGTCACTCTACATGACTGCAGACTTGTGAATCCTCACAATAAGGCCGGAGACACACTGGTGCGAGATACGGCCGAGTCTCGCTGGTTAAAAGCAAGCTGTGGCACCGGCACTCCGGAGCGGAGCGTGCGGCTCCATGTATTGCTATGCAGCTGCACGCTCCGCTCCGGTGTGCAGGTGCCACAGCTTGCTTTTAACCAGCGAGACTCGGCCGTATCTCGCACCAGTGTGTCTCCGGCCTAAGAACAATGCGCACTGTCCAGATTCTCCGCTGACCATACTTCCGTCCACATTCTGTCTAGTCGTGCCTGGCCTCAGTTCACTTCTATTGATCATTGAGTGACTGCAGACCTGAACCCCCAGCATGGACAACCCCATTAAAGTCACTGACCCATGCCACTACCAACAGTATTTGTTGAGCCGGGGCCCGTGTTGCTATAGGTGCAATGCATAGGTGTGTGTTCAAACTATGGCCACTTAAACAGAACCCAAGATTAAAAAAAATAAATGAGCATATATTCTGTGGTTTAGTTTTTTTTTGTACTTTGTACCAGGTATGGACTGGGACTGAAATTCAGCCCTGGCATTTGCAATCACACAGGCCCATGTTGTCCCTGTTTCCAAGCACCAGATGGGGAAATATTACTAATATTACCCTGGATGGAGGAAACCAAGACTTACTACAAGACCAGTATTTCTAATAATGCGTGTGGCCTGCTGGGGTAAGTGACAGAGTCAGCGACTTTGTGCTCCATCACAACTGTTAACAGTATGGGTGTCTTGAAGAGAACACCGATTCTGTTAACAACATAGCAGACAAGGCAGCCCATGACCAGACAGGCCCTTCTGGCATTTGCCAGAATTGCCAGTCCGGCCCTGCTTTGTACAAACAAGGGTCTTGACTGCCCTTACTATTGGGCTGTTCATTTTGTTTATATACCTTTCCACAGGCAGGATCTGAACAGCGACCTACTTTGCCCTTATACAGTACAGACCAAAAGTTTGGACACACCTTCTCATTTAAAGATTTTTCTTTATTTTCATGACTATGGAAATTGTACATTCACACTGAAGGCATCAAAACTATATTTAACAAAACAGTGTGAAACAACTGAAAATGTGTTATATTCTAGGTTCTTCAAAGTAGCCACCTTTTGCTTTGATGCTTGCTTTGCACATGACTCACTGCCTCCAAAGAAGTCACGTACCGAACCCTCAGCAGGCAAGGTCATACTCAGTGTTTTGGGACCAGAATGGAATAGTATTGATGGATTTCCTAGCAAAGGGAACCATGATCACTGGGGCATACTACGCTTCACTGCTGCAGAAATTGCGGGAGGCCATCAAAACCAAGAGACCTGGCATGCCCACCAAAAGGAGTCTGCCTTCTGCAAGACAATGCACCAGTTCACAACTCACATGTTGCCCAAATGGAAGCATGCTCCTGTGGCTTTGAAATTCTACCACATCCCCCTTATTCACCCAACCTTGCACCATCAGACTTCCACCTCTTTCAAACAATGAAGTTATTTTAGAACGGCAAGCATTTTCCAGATGATGAGATTCTGATTTCCGAAGTCACAACGTGGTTTATGGAGCAACCCGTCGACTTCTATAAGCGAGGTGTTTACAGTTGCTTAAAGAGATGGGAGAAGTGTGTGTCCATAGGTGGCACCTATGTAGAGAAGGACTAATAACTGTGCCAAGTTTCATTGGTCTCAGTCCACAGGAAGTGGGTCAGGGGAAATCTTGAAAGGCCACGTTCTCACATTCAGTATTTTACTTCAGTATTTGTAAGCCCAAACTAGGTGTGGGTGATAAATACAGAAGCGGTGACGTGTTTCTATTATACTTTTCCTCTGATTGTTCCACTCCTGATTTTGACTTACACATACCGAGTAGTGATGAGCGAGTGTACTCGTTGCTCGGGTGGTCTCCGAGTATTTCTGACTGCTCAGAGATTTAGCTGCTTGATTTACGGCTGCTAGCCAGACTGAGTACATGTGGTGGTTGCCTGGTTGCTAGGGAATCCCCACATGTATTCAAGCTGTCTATCAGCTGTAATTCATGCAGCTGAAGCAACGAAAACTAAATCTCCGAGCAGTTACAAATACTCGGAGACCACCCGAGCAACGAGTACACTCGCTCATGAATACCGAGGTAAAATACTGACCAAATACTGAACGTGTTCACATGCCCCTTAGCATGTCTACAGGAACCCAAGAGTTATAGGGAGGGCACAATATGTCCTGGATGTTTTTTTTTTTTAATGTTGTATATGGCTGAAAATAGAACAAATATCCTACATTCTATAGCACTGGTCCCCAAACTTTGAAACCTCCAGAACATCATTCAGCTCCGCTGGAAGGTTGTTAGCCAGAACCAGAGCTCCCCAAGTAGTGATACCAAGAGCCGCAATTATCAGTATGACAGCCAAAGCTTCTCTTTTAGAATCACACCGAGGTGGAGTACTTACGTCCAAGGGTTCTCGCCTTCACTATTCTTGCATAAAGCACTCCCATCAAACTATCACACCCAGCTTCAAGCTTCTCCTGACTGGCAGTATGATTCTGTTTCCAGCTATCGCTCCTGAGGCACATATTTGGGAGCCCTTCTCTATTGATGGGGAAAAACAGGCAGAGGGATACAAAGAAAGATTGTCTTGAGCTGTCTAACAAGTCTTTACATATTCACTATTGATGAGCAAGCATGCTCAGGAGTTTTCCGAGTGCTCACGTAATACAGGTGCTTCTCACAAAATAGAATATCATCAAAAAGCTAATTTATTTCATTTCTTCAATACAAAAAGTCAAACTCATTACAGAGTGATCTATTTCAAGTGTTTATTTCTGTTAATGTTGACTATTATGGATTACAGCCAATGAAAACCCCAAAGTCAACATCTCAGTAAATTAGAATAATTCACAAAAAACACCTGCAAAGGCTTCCTAAGCGCTTAAAAAGGTCCCTTAGTCTGTTTCAGTAGGCTCTACAATGATGGGGAAGACTGCTGCCTTAACAGATGTCCAGAAGGCAATCACTGACACACTCCACAAGGAGGGGAAGCCACAAAAGGTCATTGCTAAAGAAGCTGGCAGCTCACAGAGTGTTGTATCCAAGCATATTAATGGAAAGCTGAATGGAAGGAAAAAGTGTGGTAGAAAAAGGTGCACAAGCAACCGGGATAACCGCAGCCTTGAAAGGATTGTTAAGAAAAGGCCATTCAATTATGTGGGGGAAATTCACAAGGAGTGGACTGCTGCTGGAGTCACTGCTTCAAGAGCCACCACATACAGACCTATCCAGGACATGGGCTCTAAGTGTCGCATTCCTTGTGTTAAGCCACTCATGACCAATAGATAACGTCAGAAGCGTCTTCCCTGGGCCAAGGAGAAAAAGAACTGGACTGTTGTCAGTGGTCCAAGGTGTTGTTTTCAGATGAAAGTAAGTTTTGCATTTCATTTGGAAATCAAGGTCCCAGAGTCTGGAGGAAGAGTGGAGAGGACACAATCCAAGCTGCTTGAGGTCTAGTGTGAAGTTTCCACAATCAGTGATGGTTTGGGGAGCCATGCCATCTGCTGGTGTAGGTCCACTGTGTTTTATCAAGAGCAAAGTCAGCGCAGCCGTCCACCATGAAATTGAAATGGAACCTGTCCGCAGATTTTGCCGCTATAAGATACGGCCACTGCTTTTTAGGACTTATCTACAGCATTCTATAATGCTTTAGATAAGCCCCCGGTCTGACCTGCAAGTGAAGAAAAATAAGCTATATTATACTCACCCAGGTGGGCGGACCTGTGCAATCCGGTCCGATGGGTGTTGCAGGTCCAGCGCCTCCCATCTTCTTACCCTGCCACCCTCCTGCTTCATCGCTCCTTGGCATCGGCGCTCCTGCGCAGGCGTACTGATCTGCCCTGTTAAAGGGAACCTGTCACCTGAATTTGGCGGGACCAGTTTTGGGTCATATGGGCGGGGTTTTCGGGTGTTTGATTCACCCTTTCCTTACCCGCTGGCTGCATGCTGGCCGCAATATTGGATTGAAGTTCATTCTCTGTCCTCCGGAGTACACGCCAGTGCAAGGCAATTGCCTTCCCATATGACCCAAAACTGGTCCCGCTAAATTCAGGTGACAGGTACACTTTAAGGGCAGAGTAAAGTACTGCAGTGCACAGGCGTTGGGAAAGGTCAGAGAGGCCCAGTGCCTGTGCACTGCAGTACTTTACTCTGCCCTCAACAAAGTACAATATATCTTATTTTTCTTCACTTGCAGGTCGGACCGGGGGCATATCTACAGCATTATAGAATGCTGTAGATAATCTCTGAAAGGCAGTGGCTGTATCTTACAGCGGCAAAATCTGCTGCCAGGCTCCCTTTAAGAGCACTTCTTGCTTCCCTCTGCCGACAAGCTTTTTGGAGATGGAAATTTCATTCTCCAGCAGGATTTGGAACCTGTCCGCACTGCCAAAAGTACCAATACCTGGTTTAAAAACCACAGTATCATTGTGCTTGATTGGCCAGCAAACTAGCCTGACGTTAACCCCATATAGAATCTATGGTGTATTGTCAAGAGGAAGATGAGAGACACCAGACCCAAAAATGCAATGCAGACGAGCTGAAGGCTGGTATCAAAGCAACCTGGGCTTCCATAACATCTCAGCAGTGCCACAGACTGATCACCTCCATGCCACGCCGTATTGGTGCAGTAATTGATGCAAAAGGAGCCCCGACCAAGTATTAAGTGCATTTAGTGAACATACATTTCAGTAGGCCAACATTTCGGATTTTAAAATCATTTTTCAAGCTGGTGTTATAAAGTATTCTAAGTTACTGAGATAATGACTTTTGGGTTTTCATTGGCTGTAAGCCATAATCATCAACATTAGCAGAAATAAAACACTTGGAATAGATCACTTTGTTTGTAATGGCTCTATATAAAATGAGTTTCACTTTTTGTATTGAAGAACTGAAATAAATTAACTTTTTGATGATATTCTAATTTTGTGAGAAGCACTTGAAATGTTCAAGTCCTCGCGGCTGTATGATTCGCTGCCGTTTTACAGCCGCAACTCACACCGTGATTGCCTGTTTGTTAGACAAGATGTGCTCATCTACTCCACCTCCAACTGGCTGTCATTTACCACCCCCCAGGGCCAGCCACCACTTTCTATGACCACTTCACCACCTGGCTACTTCATTTCCTTTCTGCGGACATCCCCACTATCATCATGGGCGACTTCAACATCCCCATTGACACTTCCCTCTCAGCTGCCACTAAACCTCTACCACTCACTTCCTCCTTCAGCCTCACTCAATGGTCTTCTGCAGCCACTCACAAAGATGGTCACACACTGGACCTCATCTTCACCAGCCTCTGCTCCCTATCTAACCTCGCTAACTCACCTCTTCCTGACCACAATCTACTCACATTCTCTTCCCTCTTCACTCCACTCCTTGTCTACAATCCCCACCCCACAAACTTGCACACCCTCGCAGAAATCTTAAACACCTCAATCTACACTCACTCTCTGAATCCCTCCTCCCTCTCACAGACATAAGTTCCCTACACAATGCGGAAGACGCTGCCGCTCTATGTACCAAAATAGCTGTAGTTTTGGAATCTCTTGCCCCTCTCACACATACCAAAGCTCGCAAAATCAGACAGCCCTGGCACACCAGCCTGACCAAAAAACTGAGGCGAGCTTCCAGGGCTGCTGAGCGCAGATGGAAAAAATCCCACTACAACGAGCACTTCATCGCATTCAAACAGTCCCTCACTACTTTCAAGACCACACTCGCCACAGCAAAACAAACCTACTTCTCATCTCTCATATCCTCCCTGTCTCACAACCCTAATTATTCAACACCTTCAATTCTCTCCTCTGTCCCCCAGCACCTCCTCCCTCCCCACTCATCTCAGCTGAAGACTTTGCCTCATTTTTCAAGCAGAAGATTGATAACAGAGACAATTTTAGTGGACAACCCCCAGAGCCCTTCATCCCAACTACCCAGCCCTCCACCTCCAAAACCAACTTCACCATTACAGAAGATCGACTCTCCACTCTCTCAAGATCGCATCTCACCACCTGTGCACTTGACCCGATCCCATCCCACTTCACCCCAAACCTCGCCAGTCTTCATCCCAACCCTAACACATCTCTTCAACCTATCACTAGCAACTGGTGTTTTCCCCTCAAGCTTTAAACACACCTCAATCACACCCATACTCAAAAAGCCCTCTCTTGATCCATTCTCTGTATCTAGCCATCGCCCTAAATCACTTCTCCCCTATGCCTCAAAACTACAGGAACAACACTTTCATCTTGAACTGTCCTCCCATCTATCTTCCTGCTCCCTCTTCGACCGCTTACAATCAGGCTTCTGGTCACACCACTCCACTGAAACTGCCTTAACTAAGGTCACCAATGACCTATTAACCGCCAAGAGAAAGCGACACTACTCTATCCTCCTCCTACTGGATATGTCCTCTGCCTTTGACACAGTGGACCATTCCCTGTTGCTGCGGACCCTCTCATCCCTTGGCATCCAGGATAGGGCCAAGTCTGTGATCTCATCATACCTAACAGACCGGACATTCAGCATCTCTCCCACTCACACACCACCTCCTCACCTCGCCCCCTACCTGTCGGAGTCCCGCAAGGTTCAGTTCTAGGGCCCCTGCTCTCCTCCATCTACACCTTTGGCCTGGGACAGCTCAGAATCTCACGCCTTTCAGTATCATCTCTATGTGGATGACACACAGATTTACATCTCTGGACCAGATATCACCACCCTACTAACCAGAATCCCTCAATGTCTGTCCGCTATTTCATCCTTCTTCTCCGCTAGATTTCTGAAACATAACATGGACAAAACAGAATTCATCGTCTTTTCCCCATCTCACGCGACCCCCCCCAACGAACCTATCCATTACAGTAAACGGCTGCCCACTCTCCCCAGTCCCACAAACTCGCTGTCTTGGGGTAATCCTCGACACTCTTCTCTCCTTCAAACCGCATATCCAAGCCCTTTCCACTTCCTGCCGCCTTCAACTCAAAAATATTTCACGGATCCGTACATTCCTAAACCAAGAATCTGCAAAAACCCTAGTCTATGCCCTCATCTCCAGCCTCGACTACTGTAACCTCCTGCTCTGTGGCCTCCCCTCTAACACTCTCGTACCCCTCCAATCTATTCTAAACTCTGCTGCCCGACTAATCCACCTGTCCCTGCGCTATTCTTCAGCCTCTCCCCTCTGTCAATCCCTTCACTGGCTCCCCATTACCCAGAGATTCCCGAACAAAACCCTAACCATGACATACAAAGCCATCCACAACCTGTCTCCTCCATACATATGTGACCTCGTCTCCCGGTACTTTCCTGCACGCAACTTCTGATCCTCACAAGATCTCCTTCTCTACTCCCCTCTTCCCACAATCGCATACAAGATTTCTCTCGCATATCACCCCTACTCTGGAACTCTCTACCACAACACATCAGACTCTTGCCTACCATCGAAACCTTCAAAAAGAACCTGAAGACCCACCTCTTGTGACAAGCCTACAACCTGCAGTAACCACCGATCGACCAAACCACTGCACGACCAGCTCTACCCTCACCTACTGTATCCTCAGCCATCCCTTGTAGATTGTGAGCCCTCGCAGGCAGGGTCCTCTCTCCTCCTGTACCAGTTGTGACTTGTATTGTTCAAGATTATTGTACTTGTTTTTATTATGTATACCCCTCCTCACATGTAAAGCGCCATGGAATAAATGGCGCTATAATAATAATATGGCAGTTCTACATGTTGCGAGTGTATAATTGCTGTCCATGAGTGCCACGGATTGCATACACTCTTCCAGTGTACCTAAACAATTTTCCTGAAGGACTAACAGTCTGCGAGGAAAAAAGCTGCTCCAATACAATTTACAGATGCAACTGGATTTTTTTTTATTTTTTTTTAATTTTAGTCTAAACCTGGCTTTATTGAGGATTTTTCTGTACCATGTGCATAGATTACTTCAAACCTCATTGAGACCTATGGGACGAGTGCAGACATTTCTGTAACAAGGCAGCAGAGGAACCAGTCAGACAGTTTACATATTGAAGCTGTAGTATAGCCCCCTTCCAGTGGAGGATGTCATAAGTGCAAGCGATGGGTTTTAATATGCTTATTAAACGTAGATTCCCCTTCATAGACATGCTAAAAGGCAGACAATATAAATGACCAGATGACAGGAGGGTGTTACACTGGCTTATCCAGCTCAAAATGACATCAGTTTCGCACTTTATAAAACTACTTTTAGAAAAAGTACATTTTGTTTCTAGTTAAGGCGAAATCATTACAAGGGAACGGTTTCTTGTTTTATGTGTGCAATGTTGCTGGGTGTGACAAAGATGTCATCTGCGCTCCTTCTATAACCAGTCTGCATCATCTCAGGAAAGTTCAAGATGATCTCTATGCCAGGACCTGAGAAAAAGGCTGGAAACAAATCATCTTAACCTTATCCCATTCAGTTCATGGCTTGTATAGGATAAGGAAAACATGGATGCTTTCTTCCAAAAATAGTGCCACATCTGTCACCTGGTTGTCTTGGGCATTACAGCTGAGCTCTGCTCCATTAAAGTTCATGAGGATCAGCTGCAATACCGGAGAACCTGTACAGAATGCCAATTAAAGACCATATAATGGTTTGAAAGATGCCCAAACACATTACACAAAATTTACCAATTAAGGCTACGTTCACATTTGCGTTGTGCGCCGCAGCGTCGGCGCCGCAGCGCACAACGCAAACAAAAACGCGGCAAAACGCACGCTAAAACGCTGCGTTTTGCGCCGCATGCGTCGTTTTTGGCCGAAAGTTGGACGCAAAAAAAATGCAACTTGATGCGTTTCTTGCGTCCAACGCTTGCGGCCATGCGGCGCAAAACGCAGCACAACGCATGTCCATGCGCCCCCATGTTAAATATAGGGGCGCATGACGCATGCGGCGCCGCTGCGGCGCTGACCGCAAATGTGAACGTAGCTTAGGGGGCCATGACAGATGCCCTTCTTTTCCAGGTAAGAAGTGTCTGGCATTAGCCCATTTCCTTTTAAAATATACATGAAAGATCAGCTGAGCCGAGTGTGCATGTGTATGGGGGAGCAGAGTAGACCTTGGTCATGTTCCGGATACAACCCCCAGATCCTCAAGATTCTACTGATCAAAAAGAGTCAAATTCGGTAGTTGGTTCATAGACAGACAGCTGGTGCAGATGTTACATATACTATACCCCCAGGTAAATACAGGTATGTTACATCCTTATACTGGTCTCACATTAGTGTAGCACTTACAGGAAACTCCAAAGTGAATCACAACATTTTAGTGTAATTGTGCTTTGGAACATAAAATTAATCCGGTTGTCCACTACATGGCTACACTACTGTTTAGCCCTATTAAAATAAAATCTCAACCTCTCCTCTGATGCCATTTAAGTGGTGTAGACACTCACATTCCCAGGGCTCACTTGAGGTTTTGTCACGTGAGCCCTGCGCTCACTCAGTGCTTGAGTCAGTGTTCCCACCTTCAGATAAATCACAGCCGCAGCCCTGACTTCCTGATGTTCAATAGGTCTACTCCAGGGCTCAAGCGACGCAACTTCTTCAGGTGAGCCCCCAGGAACACAAGCGCCGACACTGCTGGAATGGCACCAGGCGTGAGTCTACGTGTTTTTATTATAACGGGGTCAAACCTGAGAATTAGAAGGTGTTGTCATAGTAATGGACAAGCCCTTTAATGAGAATATTTCTTCATGTTGTCCAAAAGCATAGGGGTGTAGTGTACAAGATGTAATGTTTCAGTCTGAAATGAACTTCCTCAAAAAAATAACACTAAGAAAATTGATGGCAAAATTTATCAATATTACAAAATAGCATTACGTTATTATATCAAAGGGGTATTCCCATCTCCAAGATCCTATCCCAAGATGGAGGAGGTATAATAATAATATTAGCAAATACCTCCATTTAGAAAATGCAATATAGTTTTTTTGGTTCGCTGTGTCTCTTTCCTCATGTGCAGGCATTGCAGGACCTTAGGTATTCATAAATACGACCACTAGCAGCTAGTCAATTGTCACTTTTTCAGTGGACATAACCATGGATACCTAAGGTCCTGGAATGCCTGCACATGGGGAAAGAGACATAGCGAATCAGAAAAACTATACATTTCTAATTGGAGGCATTTGTTATTATTATTCTTACACTTACTACATATTGGGATAGGATCTTGGAGACGGGAATACCCCTTCAACTATATATTGAGTTTTCCATGACTTTTTTTTCTTAATGTATGCTGTATTCTGTGCAGTGTACAGTGGGTACGGAAAGTATCCATACCCCTTTAAATTTCACTCTTCATTGCAGCCATTTGGTAAATTCAAAAAAGTTCATTTTTTTTCATATTAATGTACACTCTCCACCCCATCTTGACTGAAAAAAACAAGTTAGAATTTTTTTGCAAATTTAATAAAGAAAAACTGAAAGATCACATGGTCATAAGTATTCAGACCCTTTGCTCAGACACTCATATTTAAGTCACATGCTGTCCATTTCCTTGTGATCCTCCTTGAGATGGTTCTACTCCTTCATTGGAGTCCAGCTGTGTTTAACCCCTTCATGACCTTGGGATTTTCCATTTTTCCGTGTTCGTTTTTCGCTCCCCTCCTTCCCAGAGCCATAACTTTTTTATTTTTGTCAATTTGGCCATGTGAGGGCTTATTTTTTGCAGGACAAGTTGTATTTTTGAACGACATCAATGGTTTTACCATGTCGTGTACTAGAAAACGGGAAAAAAATTCCAAGTGCGGTGAAATTGCAAAAAAATCCCACACTTTTTTTATTTGGCTTTTTTGCTAGGTTCACTAAATGCTAAAACTGGCCTGCCATTATGATTCTCCAGGTCAGTACGAGTTCATATACACCTAACATGACTAGGTTATTTTTTTATCTAAGTGGTGAAAAAAAATTCCAAACTTTGCTAGAAAAAAAAAAAAATTGTGCCATTTTCCGATACTCGTAGGGTCTCCATTTTTCATGATCTGGGGTCGATTGAGGGCTTATTTTTTGCGTGCCGAGCTGGCGTTTTTAATAATACCATTTCGGTGCAGATACGTTCTTTTGATCGCCCGTTATTGCATTTTAATGCGATTCTGAACGCAGCGATACCAAATATGTGTAGGTTTGATTATTTTTTCATTGATTTATTTTGAATGGGGCGAAAGGGGGGCGATTTAAACTTATTTTTTTCACATTTTTTTTTTACTTTTGCCATGCTTCAATAGCCTCCATAGGAGGCTAGAAGCTGGCGCAACGCGATCAGCTCTGATACATAGCAGCGATCTGATGTTCACTGCTATGTAGCAGAAATGCAGGTGTGCTATGAGCGCCGACCACAGGGTGGCGGTCACAGCTACCGGGGATCAGTAACCATAGAGGTCTCAAGGACCAAGAGGCGGCGATGCGATCATTTCCGGCCGCGCCGGTCTGCGTTTGACAGCGGCATTTAACTAGTTAATAGCAGCGGGTGAATCGCGATTTCACCCGCCGCTATTGCGGGCACATGTCAGCTGTTCAAAACAGCTGACATGTCCCGGCTTTGATGCGGGCTCACCGCCGGAGCCCTGCATCAAAGAGGGGGATCTGACCTTGGACGTACTATCCCGTCTGAGGTCAGAAAGGGGTTAATTAAACTGATAGGTGTGTGCCTTTCCAAATCAAGTCCTGTCTATATAGGACCTCACAGCTCACAGTGCATGTCAGAACAAACGAGAATCATAAGGTCGAGGGAACTGCCAAGGAGCTCAGACAGAATTGTGGCAAGGCACAGATCTGGCCAAGGTTACAAAAGAATTTCTGCAATACTCAAGGTTCCTAAGAGCACAGTGGCCTCCATAATCCTTAAATGGAAGAAGTTTGGGACCACCAGAAGTCTTCCTAAACCTTGCCGTCCAGCCAAACTGAGCAATCTTGGGAGAAGAGCCTTGGAGAGAGAGGTAAAGAAGAACCCCAAGATCACTGTCACTGAGCTCCAGAGATGCAGTAGGGAGATGGGAGAGAGTTCCGCAAAGTCAACTATCACTGCAGCCCTCCACCAGCCCGCTGGCCAGACGGAAGACTGTCCTCAGTGCAAGATATATGAAAGCCTGCATAGTTTGCTTAAAAAAAACAAAAAAAAAACAAAAACACATGAAGGACTCCCAGACTATGATGAATAAGATTCTCTGGTCTGATGAGACGAAGATAGACCTTTTTGGTGATAATTCTAAGCGGTATGTGTGGAGAAAACCAGGCACTGCTCATCACCCTCCCAATACAATCCCAACAGTGAAAGGTGGTGGCAGCATCATGCTATGGGGGCGTTTTTCAGCTGCAGGGACAGAAAGATTGGTTGCCGTTGAAGGAAACATGAATGTGGCCAAGTACAGAGATATCCTAGATGAAAAACTCTTCCAGAGTGCTCTGGACCTCAGATTTGGCCGAAGGTTCACCTTCCAACAACACAATGACCCTAAGCACACAGCTAAAATAACAAAGGAGTGGCTTCAGAACAACTCTGCGACCATTCTCGACTGGCCCAGCCAGAGCCCTGACCTAAACCCAATGGAGCATCTCTGGAGAGACCTGAAAATGGCTGTCCACCAACGTTCACCATCCAACCTGACTGAACTGGAGAGGATCTGCAAGGAAGAATGGCAGAGGATCCCCAAATCCAGGTGTGAAAAACTTGTTGCATCATTCCCAAGACGACGCATGGCTGTACTAGCTCAAAAGGTGCTTCTACTCAATACTGAGCAAAGGGTCTGAATACTTATGACCATGTGATATTTCAGTTTTTCTTTTTTAATGCATTTGCAAAAATTTCTACATTTCTGTTTATTTTCAGTCAAGATAAGGTGCAGAGTGTACATTAATGAGAAAAAAAAATGAACTTTTTTTGAATTTACCAAATGGCTGCAATGAAACAAAGTGAAAAATAGAGAGGGGTCTGAATACTTTCCGTACCCAGTATGTTTGATGGAGGTAATTTAAGACCTAAATGTAACATCGTGTACATTATACCCCTATGCTTTGGCTGATACAAACATTTTATTTTAAAGAGTGGCAAATTCATTATATATTATGAGTTATGGGTTGGGGCCTTATTTGATCAACTACATACCCTACAAGTGCCATATTTCTGTACATATAGTAATTTTCATTTGTAACATAAGACTTCCTAACATTATCTAGATGTACGGCCTTTAAATGTTAGAGCCCATACTAGGCAACTCAGGATACAGCATGTGGAGAAAAGGATGTATGATCAACGTTGACTACAGAGACTGACAACACAAATTGGTACATACTGTAAGCAATTCATATCAATGTGTTTCTCTCTCACCCCCTAACATTACCATGCTATTTGGCTGGCAAAATCAGGATTGGGCTTCGATCTCATTTGAAACAAACGAGTGTTCCAACATATTGGTTTTCGAACCATAGGTTCCTTTTGATTTTTATAGCTCAGATCCTTACTGCACTGACAGCTTAACCTTTATGTTGGGGGTAATTGGTAATTCATTCATACAGGGAAAATGTTTAAATCATTCTTTGTAGATGGGGAAAAGCAAGATACTCTGTCTTCTCTATGGATCCTCACAACCATTGCACAACTTTTTACATTAAAACATAAAACGCACACCCACAATTTCAGAATAAGCTGTATTGTGCGGGTACATGAGAAATAAGACTTAACATTGATAAATGTTTGATTAAAAAAAAAAAAAAAGTGTGATAACAGGCTGGTTAGTCTCACATGGACAACTTCAACTCCATTCACACCATACTTTGCTTCATTAATTCACACAACTTGAATAATTTATGTATCACTAATTATATCTACATTCAGTTTGTTTTTTTGCTGTAGGCTTATTAATAAAAACAGGTCCGGAGAATGAACAAGAACCTAGTTCCATACTAGATTTATAAAAATACGACCTCCATGGAGTCCATCCTGACAGCACCATGGAGGTCATCCTTCTCAGCCTTACAGGGAAAGGAAACACACGGAGAAGAGGTTAAAAGGCCCCTCCCCACCCACCTCTCCTTTTCCAAGTAACACACCGTGATTGATGCAACTTAAATGTATTAAATTCCCATACAATGTTATAACACAATAGTAACTTCATCTGGGAGGCAACTAACTGTGCTGTCAGGATGGACTCCTGGAAACATAATTACAGTAGGTCTAATACCAGTTTCCCAGGAGATCTCTGCTGACAGCACCATGGAGAATACCAAAGTACCTCACTTAGGCCAGGGTCACACTTGCGAGTGCAATGCGAGAAACCCTCACATCAAGACCCGCCACTGCCACCGAAACTCGAGATCGGAGTGTGCGGCTGCGTGTATTTCTATGCAGCTGAACGCTCCGTTCCTGAGAGCCGGCGGCAGTGCCAGGTATTGATGCGAGAGACTCGTGCGGGTTTCTCGCATTGCACTTGCAAGTGTGAACCTGGCCTTAGGGTTGGACTACTGCCTGGAGAACTTTCCTTCCAAAAGCAGTCTGATGATTTGATAACACGTCCAACTTATAGTGCTTACAAATCATGTTTACTCTGGCCCAAGTTGCGGACCTACAGATCTGCTTGACTGATGCCCCCCCTACCCTCTCAGTCCAGGAGGTGGAGACTGCTTGAGTCGAGTGCGCCTTTAAATTTTTCTGGAAGAGAAACCCCTTCTGCACTATATGCCAGGGAAATTGCCGAAATGATCCACCTTGCTCTAGTGACCTTGGGAACTTTCTTACCTTTATGCTTACCCCTGTACCGAACAAACAGATTGGAATTCTGCCTCCAACTGCTTGTGGCCTCTAAGTACCTTATGACCACCTGCCTAACATCCAGAGCATGAAAGGAGGATTTCTTTTGATTTGCTGGATGTTCACAATAGTAGGGTAGTACTATTGCCTGGTTTAGGTTCTGGACAGACATTACCTAGGGCAGAAAGTCCTTAGGTTATATTTGACCTATCTGGTCATCCAGAATCTGGATATATGGATCCCGGATAGCCAGAGCCTGGATCTCCCCTATGCTTTTAGCAGACGTAACGGCCACCAAAAATGTTGTTTTGAAAGGGAGTCTGGATATACTTATTTGATCTATTGGCACACACCGGGCCTTACAAAGGGCAATAAGCACTACGTTTAAATCCCAAGGGGGCATGGATCGTCTTCTAGTAGGTCTCAACCTCTCTGCACTGCTTTAATAAACCTACACACCCACGGGTGAGATGATCTAGGAAGACACTTAAGGCCGAGATCTGAACCTTAAGTGTGCTTGGCCTAAGACCTTTGTGAAAGCCTCCCTGGATGAAAATTTTTTAGGATGTCTGGTAGACCTAAGGTCAAAATTGGAACTGCCACACTCCAAAACAGAACCGCTTCCAAATGTTATTATAAATTGCCGAGGTGACTGGCTTCCTACTGGCCTGGATCATAGATATGACCTGGCCCGGGCCCTTAAAATGTTCCTTTCAGGATTCAAGCTGACAGATGAAGCCTCTTCAAGTCGTGATGAAAGACTGGACCCTGATGAATCAAGTCCTTTCTCCGAGGCAACAAAGGATCTTCCGGAGCCATGGCCTTCAGCAGAAGGAAACAACTTCTTCTTGGCCAGAACAGAGCAATTAGAAGTACCTTTGCCTGATCATCCTGAATCTTCCCGAGTACCCTTGAAATAAGTGTTATTGGCGGGAAGGCGCATGACAGCCCCCAAGATTCACTCCTGGCTTAATGCGTCGATCCCTTCTGGATGGTCTGCAGGTTTCAGGGAGTTAAATCTGAAGACCTTTGCATTTTTCCTTGTTGCAAATAGATCTATCTGGGGAGTCCCCCGAAGTTGGCATAACTGCCGAAATACCTACAGTACAGAGCAAAAGTTTGCACACACCTCATTTAAAAAGATTTTTCTGTATTTTCATGACTATGAAAATTGTACATTCACACTGAAGGCATGAAAACTATAAATTAACACATGTGGAATTATATACTTAACAAAAAAGTGTGAAACAACTGAAAATAGGTCTTATATTCTAGGTTCTTCAAATAATCCACCTTTTGCTTTGATGACTGCTTTGCACACTCTTGGCATTCTCTTGATGAGCTTCAAGAGGTAGTCACCGGAAATGGTTTTCACTTCACAGGTGTGCCCTGTCATGTTTAATAAGTGAAATTTCTTGCCTTATAAATGGGGTTGGGACCATCAGCTGTCTTGTGCAGAAGTCTGGTGGATACACAGCTAATAGTCCTACTGAATAGACTGTTAGCTGCTTTTTTCTTGCCATAATACAAATTCTAAGGCTGGTTTCACACTTGCGTTTTGATCTGCAGCGTTTTTAAAAAAAAAAACACGTGGTGAAAAAACGCATGTAAACGCGGCAAAACGCCGCGTTTTTTAGACGCATGCGTTTTTGCATGCAGAAAAAGACCGCGGCGTTTTGATGCGTTTTTTCCTGCGTTTGCGTTTTTTAAACGCATGCTGAGAAGTGTGTGACAGCTGCCAATCATCAAAATCAACTAGAAAACCCACTATAAACAGAAATAGCTAGGGTTAGGATCCCTAGTAACCCTAGGGATCCTAACCCTAACCCTACCCCTAACCCTGACAAGCCACCCCCCACCATCAAGGTGATAAAGGCATTCAAACCCTAACCCTACCCCTAGGGATCCATAGGAATTGGCTATTATGTTGACCTGGTGACCAGGACATTCTTCTAATAAAAAGCTTTGTTCAATGTGGACATATACGGTATTGCTATAGAGTACTAAAAATATAAACTCGTAGAGTATTGACTGTCATATAGGGTTAGGGTTTGGATCCCTTTATCACCTTGATGGTGGGGGGTGGCTTGTCAGGGTTAGGGTTTTCTTGTTTTTTCTTGTGTTTAGGGTTTTCTTGTTTTTTCTTGTGTTTTTCTATAAAAACGCATGCGTTTTTAACGCAAGCAAACGCATGTGCTTAAAAACGCATGCGTTTACATAGACAGCAATGCATTTTTTTGCCGCGAATAAACGCATGCGTTTTTTTTGCGGCAAAAAAACGCTGCTCGAAATTAATACAGGTTGCATTTCTGCAAATGAACGCACGCGTCAAAAAACGCATGCGTTGCCGAAAACGCGTCAAAACGCACGCTAAAAAACGCATGCGTTTTTTAATGTTAAGTATAGAAAAAAAACGCATGCGTTTTTTAGCGCTAAAACGCAGCGGACAAAAACGCAAGTGTGAAACCAGCCTAAGTAAAGAAAAACGAGTGGCCATCATTACTTTAAGAAATGAAGGTCATCAGTCCGAAAAATTGGGAAACCTTTGAAAGTATCCCCAAGTGTAGTGGCAAAAACCAACAAGCGCTACAAAGAAACTGGCTCACATAAGGACCGCCCCAGAAAAGGAAGACCAAGAGTCACCTCGGCTTCGGAGGATAAGTTTATCCGAGTCACCGGCCTCAGAAATCGCAGGTTAACAGCAGCTCAGATTAGAGACCAGGTCAATGCCACAGTTCTAGAAGCAGACACATCTCTACAACTGTTAAGAGGAGTCTTTGTGCAGCAGACCTTCATGGTAAAATAGCTGCTAGAAAACCACTGCTAAGGACAGGCAACAAGCAGAAGAGACTTGTTTGGGCTAAAGAACACAAGGAATGGACATTAGGCCAGTGGAAATCTGTGCTTTGGTCTGATGAGTCCAAATTTGAGATCTTTGGTTCCAACCACCGTGTCTTTGTGTGACGCAGAAAAGGTGAACGGATGGACTCTACATGCCTGGTTCCCACCGTGAAGCATGGAGGAGGATATGTGCTGGTGACACTGTTGGGGATTTATTCAAAAGTGAAGGCATACTGAACCACAGCATCTTGCAGCGACATGCTATTCCATCCGGTTTGCGTTTAGTTGGACCATCATTTATTTTTCAACAGAACAATGACCTCAAACACACCTCCAGGCTGTGTAAGGGCTATTTGACCAAGAAGGAGCGTGATGGGGTGCTACGCCAGATGACCTGGCCTCCACAGTCACCAAACCTGAACCCAATCGAGATGGTTTGGGGTGAGCTGGACCGCAGAGTGAAGGCAAAAGGGCCAACAAGTGCTAAACATCTCTGGGAACTCCTTCAAGATTGTTGGAAGACCATTCCCGGTGACTACCTCTTGAAGCTCATCAAGAGAATGCCAAGAGTGTGCAAAGAGGTCATCAAAGCAAAAGGTGGCTACTTTGAAGAAACTAGAATATAAGACATATTTTCAGATGTAATTCCACATGTGTTAATTCATAGTTTTGATGCCTTCAGTATGAATTTACAATTTTCAGTCATGAAAATACAGAAAAATCTTTAAATGAGAAGGTGTGTCCAAACTTTTACTGTGTACTGTACATGTTCAATTTCCATTCCGTAGGCCAGATCTTCCGTCTGCTCAGATAAAAAGTTGTTCAGGTACAGGATTATAATTATACCTGGTAATAGGCACTTTTCAGGTCTAAAGTGCACATAACTGCCCCTTTATCAGGGGAATTGTTGACCTCAGATTTAATCCTGAACCTCTTGTACTTCACCCAGAAATTCAACGGTTTTAGGTTCACTATAGTGCGGGCTTACCTGAGGTTTTTTTTTTTAATGGTAAACAGGTTTTGAGTAGTGACCTCGGCCTTCATCCAACCGATGAACTGGTATTACCACTGCTGTATCCACCAGTTCTATGTCTGAGCACACAAGGGAACTGGTGGCCAGGGAGCGAGGAACTATAAATCTCAGGAGGGACCTCTGAAAACTATAACGTACCCTTCCGCAATGGTAATCAGTGTCCATTGATCCTGGATGATGTGTCGCTAGTTCTTTGCGAACTGTCTGAGCCTCCCCCTATATGATTGGAGTCATTGCCACCTTGGTCCTGAACCTGACCCAAAAAGGGAGCCTACACCTCTTCTCCTTCCAGATAACTCCACTTACATTTATATTCCTGCCTCTGGGATAGCTTGGGTCTCAGGAGGTTTCAGTCCTTTCAAATTCCATCCTCAGGGAACCCCAACTTTTTGTCCGTCGCTTTCGTCAGAATGTCATCTAGGGCCGAACCGAACACTCTCAGCCCTGAGAAGGGAAAAGAGCACAAAATCTTCATCAAAATGGCCCTGCGGGCCGCATTGGATAAACAACTGTTCCTAGCCGCGGACCTCACAGTCTCCGGAAAGGCATCGGTAATGAACCACGTGGCTGAATTCAACAGGGGAAAGGAATGCGAAGAGGTCTTCTCAAGGCATCTTGTTTCTCAGATGTTCCTCTAGTTGACCTATCCACAAAAACATTGATCTAGCTACTGAAGTAGCAGCTATATTTCCTTTCAATATTGCTGCTGACGCTTTCCAGGCCCTCTTAAGGTTATCCGCCTTCCTATCCATTGGCTCTCAAACTCATGGAGTCCTCAAAGGGTATGGAAGACTTTTTGGGCACCGGAACGTCAATCTTGGGAACCTCTTCCCACAGCTTGATATCCTCAGGTAAGCTGCTCTACCCAGGAGCCTCGGCTGCTCACTGGTCTCTGAGGCCCCCCCCTCCGGGGAGTGTCAGCAGTGGGCTTCTTGACAGGGGAAAGGAGAGGCACGGCCGCACGATCCCCGAGCCCTACGGTAAGCGCTGTGATCTCTCCGTGTGTCCATCCATGCAGGGACAGGAAAAAAACAAACAAAAAAAAAAAACACTGAGGTAGGTGTGTGAGAAGGGCCTTTTAAACCTTTCCATGCGTTTCCTGTCTCTGTAAAGAGGAGAAGGACGACCTCCATGATGCTGCCAGGAGGGACATCCTGGGAAAAAAAATTTTGGGGGTCAAGACAAATTACAAAAGGGTCATTCCATGTCAAGTGGACCAGTGGTCCCCACTCGACCTTCTCAGATTTTGCTGAAAATTTATAAGGATGTACATGTATGTTTGAAAAGAGGTTCTGTAAATTTTTAGGGCCAGATCTCAAATACATTGGGCACTGTTGACCTTTCACTGGAGGTTCCACCAAGCCTGCGGCTTCAGCTAAGAGGATTTGGCACATAGCCAGTATAGAACTCTAATGGCTATGATGCTGAAATTTGGCATACTAGCTCAGCGTTTGCTGCTAAACACGATAAAATTATTACCGGTTATGACAAAACAATATTTTGGCCGCAATTTTGTGTCAAAGTAGCTTGAAAAACGCGTCGCATAAAATTTATGCCAAACTTTGCCCATATGTAACTCAAGACCAAAAACCAATAGTAACTGGTGCTTTGCCCTGTACACCAAACATCTACATGACTTTGCATTGCTGCAATATCACGGTCAAAGCATATGTATTTGTGGAAATATTCACACCCACATATGATGAAAAACTTAAAAAAAAAAACGAATTTTACCTATTTTTAGGTCAAATTTCTCAAAAAGGGTACCCCTAAAATATATTAATTCTGATATCATTAGAAAGAGCACATTTTTCTCTACAAGGATCATTGGTTTTTTTTTTGGAGTCTCTCAGTTTAAGAAATGAAAAATGCCACTGAACATGGTGTTATTTATTAATACGCAATGAATGGTAACTGCACTACTCAAACCCTTGCATTGGTCCATGGTGGTTATACCACAACCAATTCCCTAAGAATTGGTATTATAATCCTATTAAGAATTGTAATAATGCTGTCTTTCGAGAATTGGCAGCCCCATCGCCTAGGAGCCATGGCCGATAGCCGTGCAAGGCGATCCTCGGGCGGTCTCTTTATCGCAGGTTCCGAAGCCTGAGGGTGGGTGTCTTTGCCTAGGATCCCAAGCCTAATATTGGGTATCTTTTGTTGGTTCCCAAGCCATAATGTTCAGTCTAAGTGGTCTGGAATTGTTGCTGAATTTGCAACATAATCGGTTCAGAGAAGCTGTATTGTCGGCCCATTGCTGTTGCAGCTGGTGCTGGAATTATTGCAATGAATCCAGCATGTATCATTTCTCACAGGCCAGTGAAAGAAGCAAGCTGGTCCATGAGGATGCATAAAATTTATTAATGCATCATGCTCGTCGACTGAAATTTCAGAAATATTTCCAATCCACCAGTTCCTATCGTAAATGAAGGCAATGTATTGCCCTTGCTGGAGGTTTACAATTGGCACAAAAGGCATTTCTGATCTAACAGATCTATCTACATGGGCAATGAAAGATGATGGGTCATTTGACACCCTTGAAATGCGAATCTTTTTGTCATCAATTGGCACAAACTGGTGATTTTCTCTTGTTCCAGCAATTGTATGTCAATCTTTGAACCTTTCCTCTTGAACTACCCGTATTTCGTCAATTTTTTCTTTTGGAACAAAAAAAAAAAAAAAAAAAAAAAAAAAAAACTTGTTTCCATGCAGTTGCTCGTTGCAAAAGTTGAATAAATCCACCGGGGTCAGTATTTGGTTTTCAGTTGGGCGTTGAAGACTGGCACGAGCTGCCAACCTCTTTGCTGTCCCTCCAATCCCATCACAGGGCGACTTTCCATGACTGGTACCAAAAAATTCCATTCAGTGCTGATATTGAAATCAGCATTGTGGTGGCACAAGTTGAGAAAATTTTTGAAATTTTTGTACTGGGCTGCAGATCCATCGCTGAAGTAGTGGATATGACGAATCCCATAGATGAGAGTCTTGAGATACTCCACAATTACTGTTAAGAAAGTGTGGACTGCAACTGTGTCATGTCGTGAGCAATCACTGATTATGCACAAGCTGATGTTCTGCGCAGCTTCACCATTTTACTCCTTGAAGTAAATTACAAATGGGTGTACTGTAGCTTGACTATTTTCCCAGTGGAAACCTTGAATGGCATCTTGAACAATAAATGAGTAATTTTCAGCAAAGTCCATAAGGATCACAAGCTCTCCAGGTCTCAGATTTTCCTTCAACGATTTCAGATAGCAACTTTGATGCTTGGTGATGTAGTGATGGCTACAAAGTTTAGAAATTTTCAAAACCAATTCTTCAATGAAATCTTCTATAGTCAGTTGTTTGGTATCAAGCGTGTCTCGATCAGTGTGAATCCATTGTTTGAACTCAATAATATCTTCAGGGTCACTGTTGACAAACACATTGACTAGAAATTCTTTTAAAACTTCAGGACCCGGGCATTTATCACAACGGCCAAGCATACAGTCCTTGGATTCAATTCCACAGACCATTTTGCATATGAGCTCTATGTAGTCATCACTGATTGGGAATGCTGCAAGCATTAGTTTGACATTTTGGTGAATGGTACTCACACAAACGGAATGTGTTCCAGCAGATCCAACGGTTACGCACCACTTTGGCCGAAGCTCACAAAACTTGGAAAATCCAATTTCAGGGCCATTCCGATCCAGATAGGCAACAAACATTTCCCTCATATTGCTCAGTAATAGTCGCTTTTGCATCTGCTTTTTTTCTCCTGCTATTCGCACTGATACATAGTCTTTTTTACCAGGGCACATTCGACTGAATTCATCATCCTCAAAAAATGCCTGCACCTTTTTCTTCACTTCCTCAGAAACTTTCTTGCCACACTTGATTCTAGGTAAGGCTAAGATCCCATGTTCACATTTAAGCTTTCGAGCTTGTTTGACCATTCATTCAGAGACACCGAATTCGTCTGATAGAGCCTTAACGGACCAACTTTTAGGTGCCAATGTCAAGATTTGGACCTTTTTAGACAGCAATGGGCCGACAATACAGCTTCTCTGAACCGATTATGTTGCAAATTCAGCAACAATTCCAGACCACTTAGACTGAACATTATGGCTTGGGAACCAACAAAAGATACCCAATATTAGGCTTGGGATCCTAGGCAAAGACACCCACCCTCAGGCTTCGGAACCTGCGATAAAGAGACCGCCCGAGGATCGCCTTGCACGACTATCGGCCATGGCTCCTAGGCGATGGGGGTGCCAATTCTAGAAAGACAGCATTATTACAATTCTTAATAGGATTATAATACCAATTCTTAGGGAATTGGTTGTGGTATAACCACCATGGACCAACGCAAGGGTTTGAATAGTGCAGTTACCATTCATTGCGTATTAATAAATAACACCATGTTCAGTGGCATTTTTCATTTCTTAAACTGAGAGACTCCAAAAAAAACCCAATGATCCTTGTAGAGAAAAATGTGCTCTTTCTAATGATATCAGAATTTATATATTTTAGGGGTACCCTTTTTGAGAAATTTGACCTAAAAATAGGTAAAATTCTTTTTTTTTTTTTTTTTTTTTAAAGTTTTTCATCATATGTGGGTGTGAATATTTCCACAAATACATATGCTTTGACCGTGATATTGCAGCAATGCAAAGTCATGTAGATGTTTGGTGTACAGGGCAAAGCACCAGTTACTATTGGTTTTTGGTCTTGAGTTACATATGGGCAAAGTTTGGCATAAATTTTATGCGACGCGTTTTTCAAGCTACTTTGACACAAAATTGTGGCCGAAATATTGTTTTGTCATAGCCGGTAATACTTTTATCGTGTTTAGCAGCAAAAGTTGAGCTAGTATGCCAAATCTCAGCATCATAGCCAGTATAGAACTCTAATGGCTATGTGCCAAAGTTTGCAAAATCCTCTTAGCTGAAGCCGCAGGCTTGGTGGAACCTCCAGTGAAAGGTCAACAGTGCCCAATGTATTTGAGATCTGGCCCTAAAAATTTACAGAACCTCTTTTCAAACATACATGTACATCCTTATAAATTTTCAGCAAAATCGGAGAAGGTCGAGTGGGGACGATTTTTAAAACTGGTCCACTTGATGTGGAATGACCCAAAAAGAACATGCATGGCGTTAAAGAAAAACAGATAGAGAAAAAGGTCCAAAGTTCAATTAAATTATGGGTCTGGGTGTTGTCTTATAAAAATGGACAAAACAATGTTGAGAAAAACAGATGTTCAAATGCTAAAGCTACCATAGGGCTATCAATACAAATCACGATATATAAGCCACAGCATGTTCCACATGGCACTCTTGGACGCTCCTCAAAATAAAAAAGGAAATAACCAAAAGACACAGACAAGTGGTTTCCCTCTTTTTTAAAGACTATATCATCTCTAGTTTCCAAACATAGCAGAATATGGCACCTTTAAAAGAGACTTTGTGAGAAGAGAGCATACTGAATTAATGACAGTGACATGATGAGATTAATAGCTCAAGACTTAACAATTAAAATAAAAATTCATATAATTACAAGTTTAGTTTAAAACACTTGACATTCTAGAAATTTGTACAGGGTCACTGAAAAGGGGGGAGACCGATATTTGTCCCGCTTGGGGTGACAATGGTAAATTTAAGCTATGCAGTAGTCCCCTGCACATCAAACCACCACACTTTAAGGCAGGGGATAATGTAAGGCAGACGTCAGCCCCCATAATTCCTATAACTATAGGTGCTTCGTAATAATTCATTGTTCATCTGTCAGTATTCTTATTCAGAAAAGTAAAAGTTAGAATTCTTCCAAATTATTACTTATGACACAGGGGTGCTGCCAAATCAGTGGGAAATCCTCCTAACCCCCTATATTCCTGACTGTATGGGGAATGTGGAGTCGGGTGCTGGGCCAGAAATGAGTATAAGATCACAGTCCTGTCTGCTGTTCTGTACAATGAGTTAGCAACCCGAATCCCACCAGGTTTGCCGGTTAGATGACAGCCATAAGATTGAGGGTGATACATACTAGAACAAGTCAACTGTTACTACTTCAATTGGGTTCATGACGGCCTTTGAAAGAAAAAAAAAAAAATAATAATATATATATATATATATATATATATATTTTTATTAGTACAATGCTGTCCACGTTGGGTTTCCTATAGGAAAATTGAAAAGGAAACCGTTATACATCATGCGGAGAGAGGACAAGATGACACATTGTGAGGTATCAGAGCAGCCAGCATTGCTTTACAGCCAATATGGGAAAGTTGCATGTTCCACCCACTGCAATCCTTAACACTATAGTCAACATTAGAGGTTTTGGTAAGATGCATCAAGCCACTGCATTTCCAAACTGAGAAAAATGTTCAAGTAGTTATATTAGCACCTTTTGCTTTTTTTTGTTTACATGGTATAAAGTGCTGTACAAGATCTCCATGGGGTGGAAACTGGGCAATTTACACTGCAAGATGGTCCTGCAAAAGAAGAGCTATACTGATAACAGCACACTTAATTACATCTTTCCGCTAATGTGGAGTTAAATAATTACAGTCATGAGATTCTTTAAAATTTTGGGAGAAGTCTTATTTTCCTCAGTTAAGACTGCACTGTAAAACATGGAGGTGTATTGTGACCTGGAAATGGACAGGGGAGTAAATGATTAAAAAAAAAAAATTAATACCGTAATACTATTTCTAGCTTTTTGCCAATGCATGTAAAGCAATTGGTAATTGACCATAATGGTCATGACCAGAAGAGGAGTGGATAGAGAGGAATAGAAGAAAGGCACTCCAAATATAAAAGGGATGTGGTGCTAAAACACAGAGCAGCTTTCACAATGGGAATAAAGTAAAAATTGAAATTTACGCCTTTCTAGTGCCCATTCGCACCCAATGCAGGAGGATGCTTATAGATTAGATGCATCCAGGCACAGTCCTGCTTGGGATATCCTGGATCAGGCATTAAAGCATGGTGATGGGGCAAAATTGAGCCAAAAGATGGTGCAAGAAATCAAGCCTAAAGTGACTTTGGGCATGTGATGTCGTATCAGGGACTATAGGCAAAGCAAATAAATAGTTTTGCAAACTACTGCATTTGATGTTCGTTCGCAGTTTGTAGCTTGCTGGTGCTAAACTTGCTGTAAATCTGGAGCAAAGATATTGTAAACTGATCGGTTACTCCCAGGTAATGTATGGAGTTATTGAAGGTTGCGTGGGTGAGAAGGAAAAAGAAAACCGAGCAAACACTTTCCAAAGTAACAAACCCTCATCGTGTAGTGTTCTGCGTCACGAATTTCCCCAATTATGTGAAATGCCGTTAGGAGCTGCGGCTGACATCATTTATCCTCTCTGACTGGTAGTCTGTGGTGTGATATCACTGTAGTAAAGGGATTATGCCCAAGATTCCCTCTCCTCTGACGGTCAGCCTAGAACCAAGCTGTGTATATGGGGTCTACAGGTGCCATTCACCGGCGGTAACAGGGCTGCCGCACTTCATCCCCACCCTGACCACCATTAAACACTTTGCTCACAAAGCTTTGGTGACAGCTATGTGAGAGCCCAGATTTTCCTGCAGATAATACAGGAGGTGCAGTTCATAATGTTCTCCTGATTCAGGAACCCGAATACTGTGACGCTCCTGAGGATAGATCTGCAAAGAAGAAATCATGTTACTAGCTCACAATGCATAATGCATGCAATATCATGGCATACAGAAGGTAGTAATAGGTAGCAGATAAATTGAATTAAAGAAAAAACACAGTGACAGGTCCTCTTTAACCCGTTAGTGGCCGGGCCATTTTTTTTTTATATATATATATATATATATATATATATATATATATATATATATATATATATATATATATATATATATATATATATATATATATATAACCAGTGTTCCCCTATGTAGTAATAACTCTGGAATGCTTCAACATATCCCACTGATTTTGAGACTGTTTTTGGTGACACACTATACTTTATGATAATTGTAAATTTAAGTTGATGTGTTTAGCAAGTTCTCAGTTGTAGTGTACAGCAGACAGCTGCTGGATGGTCACCCATCTGGGGATGCTATTCTCTTATATCAGGTCAGTAAAAAGACGTATTGGTGGTCACTAAGGGGTTAAATGGATCTTTGAGTTCATCCAAGAAATTAGTGCAGCTCTGCAGATTCTGGAACAGTTTTTAGCTTTCTTCTGTGCCACTATGTTACAAAGTTATGCCCCCCTGTAATAATGGTGCAAATCGTCCGTTTACCCAACTGGGCGTACACCACAGAACTTCTGTGGGCATCTACTTTTTCTCCACTGACGCTGGCCAATCAAAACACGCCCACAGAAGTTCTGCGGTATATGCCCAGTTGGGTAAAGGGAAAATTTGCATAACGGAACACGAAAAATTAAAAAAACAAAACATGTTGTAGAATCGGTGGAGCAGCAGCAATTTTAGAAGGTACTCAAATAATATATTTATTATATTTTTTTTTCCTGGATAACACGTTTAATAGCAGAAGGGCTTTTCAGAGGTTTTATTAAATTGGTCAGTGTAATATTTAAAAACCACATCATTCAGTAATGCAAAGAGCAAGACAGATGTACCAGACCCCTAGTAAATTTCCAATAGTGCTCACCTGTAGGTCGTATGGTTTCCCGCTGCGCACTAAGAAACTAAGGAGAATGCTTGTATGAGCAAAGTGCACATTCTCATCTAGGAAACCATGCAATAGAAGAAGACGGCTGGGTCTACAGGACAAAGAAAAACAAAAATACAATAACCCATAATACATAAGAGAAGATCTATAAACACGTCATGCATTGGTAGGAAAGATGCTATAAACGAGAATAATCTAAAAGCTATACTATTGATCGCAACCAGTTCGTGAACTCCGAGCCACCAGTAACCAAGTTACATATAAACCTGGTATGAAACTTACTCGGAGGGAAACTTTTCTGCCTGCATTGCTACAGAGCCCAGGTAGTAGCCATGTTCATTTTGGTCTGGATGACCCATGTACCGTTCTGTATATCCTGTATCATAGAAGATCCAAAGTGTTACCGGGGCTCCAGCAATCGCCACCTGGGACAAAGACCAGAATTATTCACCATTCATAAGTAAATTAACTAAATATACTGCACTCATCACCTAATAGATAAGGATATCCTCACTACTACCACAAAGGAAGGCATGCAGTGATGGGGACGTCTACAGATAAGTCTCAGTGTCGATACGAGGAACCAGTTGGCAGCTACGGCATTATAGCACGGTCGCCTCCTTGTCTGTGCAGACGCTGGGAGCCTCCAGCTCTTCTGCAGATACAGACCTCAGAAGCTCCTGAATCTGCATAGTGAGGGGGCGATATGACGGCATTTATTTATTATGCTTGCTTATATTCTCCACGCTTTACAGACATCACTGTCCCCAGTGGAGTTTACAATCTAGAATAGGTTTTCCCAACACATCAGCACAGTTCTATACATTTCCCAATTTGTCTGTAAAGTGGAAAACGCCTTTAAAGGGAACCAGTCACCTCATTTTGCTGCTATAAGATGCGGCCACTGCCTTTCAGGGCTTATCTACAGCATTCAGTAATGCTGTAGATAAGCCCCCGGTCCGACCTGAAAGAGAAGAAAAACAAAGTGTTATTATACTTACCCGGGGGCGGTCCGGTCCTATGGGTGTCGCAGGTCCTGGGTCCGGCGCCTCCCATCTTCATGCGATGTGATCATCCTGCCCGCTTCGTGCCGCGCTCCTGCACAGGCGTACTGATCTGCCCTGTTGAGGGCAGAGCAAAGTACTGCAGTGCGCAGGCCCCGGAAAAGGTCAGAAAGTCCCAGCGCCTGCGCACTGCAGTACTTTGTCCTGCCCTCAACAGGGCAGATCAGTACGCCTGTGCAGGAGCGCGGCACAAAGCAGGCAGGATGATCACATCGCATGAAGATGTGAGGCGCCGGACCCGGGACCTGCGACACCCATAGGACCGGACCGCCCCCGGGTGAGTATAATAAAACTTGTTTTTCTTCTCTTTCAGGTCGGACCGGGGCTTATCTACAGCATTACAGAATGCTGTAGATAAAGGTACCTTCACACTAAACGATATCGCTAGCGATCCGTGACGTTGCAGCGTCCTGGCTAGCGATATCGTTTAGTTTGACACACAGCAGCGATCAGGATCCTGCTGTGATATCGCTGGTCGTTGAACAAAGTTCAGAACTTTATTTGGTCGTCAGACCGGCGTGTATCGTCGTGTTTGACACCAAAAGCAACGATACCAGCGTTTTACACTGGTAACCAGGGTAAACATCGGGTTACTAAGCGCAGGGCCGCGCTTAGTAACCCGATGTTTACCCTGGTTACCAGCGTAAAATGTAAAAAAAACAAACAGTACATACTCACCTTCGCGTCCCCCGGCGTCCGCTTCCCACACTGACTGCGGCCCTGCGCTTAGTAACCCGATGTTTACCCTGGTTACCCGGGGACCTCGGCATCGTTGGTCGCTGGAGAGCGGTCTGTGTGACAGCTCTCCAGCGATCAAACAGCGACGCTGCAGCGATCGGCATCGTTGTCGCTATCGCTGCAGCGTCGCTTAATGTGAAGGTACCTTAAGCCCTGAAAGGCAGTGGCCGCATCTTATAGCAGCAGCACAAGGCAACAGATTCCCTTTATGAAATACCATTATTTATTGCAACATAAACAGTAAGGCCTCTTTCACACTTCTGTCTTAGCTCCCGTCGAAATCTGTCGATTTTTGAAAAAAATAGAATCCTGCTAATTTTTCAGCTGGATCTTGTTTTTTCCCACAGACTTGTATTAGCGACGGACTGTGACAGATGGCCATCTGTTTCATCCGTCGTGCACTGGATCCGTCGGAAAATCGCTGTCCGTCGGGCGGAGAAAACGTTCAGAGGAACGTTTTTTTCTGCACGTCGGAAAATCGCTCAGTGACTGGTCCTGCGCTGTCCGTTGGTGGCTATAATGGAAGCCTATGGGTGCAGGATCTGTCACTGACTATGAAAAGCAGGAATCCAGCGACGGGTTCAGTCTTTTGAAACTAAGCATGAGCGGAAGAATTTCCAGTCAGGGAAATTCTCTCTCGCTTGCTCTCTCTCTTTTTACTATTGATGCTGCCTATTCAGCATCAATAGTAACAAGGTATAATGCTAATAATAATAAAAAAAAAATCACAATATTCTCACCTTCCGGCGTCCCGCGCAGCGTTACCGATGCTCGCGATGCTCCCGGCAGCTACCGTTCCCATGGATGCATTGCAAAATGACGTCGCGGTCTCGCGAGACCGCTACGTCATCAGAGGTCATTGCACGCAAGGCATTACTGGGAACGCTAGCTGCCGGGAGCATTGGTAACGTTGTGCGGGACACCGGAAGATGAGAACATTGCGATTTTTTTAAAATTATTTTTAACCTGGATTTTGTTGTGTATGCGTTTTTGCAGCGGAAAACCGCTGTGAAGACGCATACACAGCAGGTGCACATAGCCTCGACGGTTCCGTCAGAAAAACAAGCCCAGTGCAACCATTTTTTACAATCTGCACAGGATTTGTCATTTCAACATTTTGACGGATCCTGTGCAGATTGTAAAAACGTAAGAGTGAAAGAGGCTTAAGAAGCAAGCTTCTTTGTGGTGGCAGCAGGCAAACAGAGCTTTATCATTCAGATGGGACTTAGTTCTTGCATTTTTGTCAAAGCATATGACAGTAGATGAAATTAAGACGTTTCTCTAACACTTGCCATTAGCAGAGCTGCCGATTTCTCGCAGTGTTACAGGGAAGCAGCTTTCCAGTGTGCTCAAAATGTGTTGAGACTGGGATGTACCAGCCGTGAGAGGGGCTGGGGAGGTCCTATACAGCATCTCAATGGTACAGAGAGCTTCAAGATTTAGGGTGGACTCAATTTACATGTTTTGTTAAGTCACTGGTCTATTGAATACAAAAGGGAAAACTCATTTCCCCCCCATTACCAATTTTTTTCATAAACTTTCTTTAACGGATTCACAAAAATAGTGAATTGTATCAAATGCATCTCAATGAGCCAGTGAGAGACAAATCAGGTGAAAATGTTCCTCCCCTTCAACCAAGAGTCTGAACTTTACTTGATATTTATTGACAATTGCCATTATCAAATATATGGTAAGATGTCTTGAGTATTCTGGAGACCAACTAGAGGAAGAGGACATAGTTTATAAAGGGCAGTGGCACACTGCCAATGGCGGCAGACCACTATGAGGCCAGTAAGTCGGAACAGCCCCACCACATGGCATCCTGGATGCTGATACAGCTGAAAACAATGATGGAGAGGGAGCAGTCAGCTGTCGCTACCTTAGCATCATTCCCCTCGGTGTCTGAGAACTGTGCCGGCACAGAAGGCATGATGTCACTGCAGTGTGCCCACTGCACCGAGCAGTGAGGGCTCAGAAGACACGCTGCAGAGACCGGAGCAGCTGGGGAACAGAGGTATTTATTATTAATATGGGGCCATCACACTGAATGGAGGGCTATGTGGGGGACATCGTACTGTATGGAGGGCTATGGTTGTGTTGGTGTCATCATACTGAGTGGAGGGGTGTGAGGGCCATTGTACTGTATGGAGGTCCATTGTACTGTGTGGAGGGTTGTGTACTGATCACTGTTGGGAAATCATACTGTGTTGGGGGTCACCGGGGGGTGATTGAGGGTACAGTAGGGTCATCATACAGTGTGTGTGGAGGGTACTGTGGAAGAATTCACTGTGGAGGAGTAAGAAGAGAAACTGGGCTGGGGGTGCCTTCTATTGCCAGGTCCGGAACTGTCGGGGCCATCTCCTCTGTTGTCCGGGGGGAAAGTTTAGGCAACCGGACCAATCTTTGATCTGGCTGATAGGGGGCGTGGCTAAGAGTTACCAGAGGCAGCACAGCGTGCGGAAACAGACAGTTGGCGGGAAGGCGCAGCATGCGGCTGGGGAGTGCGAGAGCTCCTGCTTCAGGGACTCTTAGCAGCGGAGATGTGCACCCGTCCCGGAGAGGAACCAACCGCAGAGACTGACTAGAAGCCCGCCGTGTGCATGTTGGCTCCCAGACATTGAGGTTCCAATCGCTCTATAACGGTCAGTGCTGCGAATGTGCCGCCTGAGAGAGACGTGAACCGGGTACCTTTTCCTGAATCCCCGATGCATATTCGTCGAGGTTCGCTTAATTTTGACAGGACTGTGGCCTATACATTGCCGGCCACCGAAGTCTCTTTACTGAGGACTCCACGGGACATTTCAAAGACTCAACGTTGCCAGCTGGGAACGGATCATCGCCTTCTTCAGTACCACACCGGATCCACGTCGTGCCGACGGCTGTTGGCGCCATTATCTACTCCGGGACCGTTTCTGTCTGGAAGACGCCCGATGGATAAGTGATTTCTTTCAGAATGACTATTATTCCTGCGTTGATTTTCCACTAATCAAAACCTCACGTTTTCCCTATTCTGCCCGTATTTTACCTCACGTTTTTTTTATCTCCCTGCTTGGAGTAACTCCCTGTTTTATTAAAACCTGTTAACCCTTGATCTGCCAGCCTGCACACACTGGTATCAGACACTATAGCTGGCATCATACTTTTTGGGAGCAATGAAAAAAGGCAATCTAGGTGCTTCAAACAGGGATTAATCTGATTTTGTAACATATATAACTACAGTCAGCATGAAGTGAAGAGACTCGTCTTGTATACACCCTATACACACAGCCGTCAATTAGCGAGACTGACTTGAGCAGACTTCAGTTTCCTTGTCTTAAAGGGCCAGAGCTTTTGTAACTAAAATTAGTGAGGAAGTGTTTTAATTCTCCTAATTATTCATATTTGAGAAAGGTTTATATTTTATCTTTAACTTTATGAAGCTTTCCTAGGAAGTGATAAGTAGAAAAGTAAGGAGAGCTGATCGGTCCTCGTCAAAGTGGATTTAAGTAAATAAACTGTATTCCCCCAAAAAATTCTGGGCACCTATGATTTTGCTGTTCAGTTTCTGTAGTTCCCCCTAGAAATGAAAATATGTTGTTATAAAATCTATAACTGGGTGTTCACGTTCTCTTAAAAAAAAAGTGCAGAATATGGTACCGCCGTCATCACCAGTTGGACATTGCGAGTGCAAGTTTCCCACTTGACTACTCCCCAAATAGTAACACCCAGTTGTCATTATCTTCCTACATTTCTAGGAGGAAGTACAATACTAAAAACTCAGACAGGAGAACTGACAGCACCTCTTTTAACTGTCTATGCAGTTTATAATGTAACTTACTCTGAATATATCAGGTTTCTGGATCAAAGCCATTAGTGAGAGGTAGCCTCCATATGACCAGCCATGGATACCGACGCGGTCAAGGTCTATGAAGCTATGCTTAGCGGCCAGATACTGCAACCCCTCCACCTGATCATCTATCTCCACTTGACCCTGCATAGAAAGGGAAAATACTCATTACACAAGGGAACATTCGTAGAATGGACATTTTTTTTCTTCATGTACAGTAGGTTTCCTTTAGTTCTACGTTAATGCCTTTTCTCACCATCTTGTACTTGAATGCTCCTTCAAACTTTAGACCACGGTGACAGGAACCTCGATTGTCAATTACGACAACGACGTACCCCAATGACGCAAGGGTATTCAGACGGAAATACTTAACCCCCTTGAATCGATTATTAACAAGCTGAACCTAAGAAGAAAATAGTCTTTTATTGCATATGGACACCAAATGCAGAGTGTAAACTAGAGGACTGATAAAATAGGAGCATGCATCACAAATGTAAAGCCATTATTGGCTCCTGATACAAATCTGTTATTAACCATTGGTTACTTTACCATTCTGGACTCCTCTAAGAATCCAGAAGGCAGAGCAACCATCTGAGTACAGACACAGGAACAGGCACACAGCTACCCACTAGGACGACGCTGGGAGCCCAGTGGAGGACACCGGGAGCAGAACAGAGTTACGTCAGCGAAAATTTACTTTTTTTAAAAAAAATTTGGAAGCACTCTGAGCCCATTGATAAAGTATTGAAAAGTAATGGACAAATCCTTAAAGCCACCAGTCTCAGGGCTCCACTAGG
This sequence comes from Ranitomeya variabilis, assembly GCF_051348905.1. Lineage (NCBI taxonomy): Eukaryota > Metazoa > Chordata > Amphibia > Anura > Dendrobatidae > Ranitomeya > Ranitomeya variabilis. The sequence continues at coordinate 129,964,915 of NC_135236.1, read as the reverse complement.
CATTTTTTTTAGCTTGCCTGAACATTCATCAATATGTTCATAGTATACTCCCTGTCATTTCTTTTCTTTGAAAAAAGAAAAAACAAAAATGAACCTTACCTGTGGACCTCCATAAATAAAAAGGACAGTAGGGTATTTTTTCCCTGGCTGCATCTGATGTGGTCGATACATCATGCCATAAAGAGTGAATCCTGTTCTACTTGGGAAAGAGAAAATTTCTGGGGCTATGTAACCAGGAACTGTCCCTAATGAAGAAAAGACACAATTCTATTTAAAATAGAAAAAAAAAAAAGGACATTAAAACAAAGCAATCGTGAGATTCATGGAATGTTTCATGCCACATCGACATCAGCATACAATGTGCCACCTCACCTGGTGACTCCAGAAGGGTAGCCCAAAATTCTTTATCCTTTTGTGTTGGATCAGATCCATTGCCTTTCATTTTAAAAAGATGCACGGCGTGTGGAAGGGTCTGGCTACTGTACCGACTAATGAACATATCGCAGTGCTGGAAAGAAGAAGAAAACACAAGAGCTCAGTACAATGTAATAAGATGTTAAGGTACCTTCACACGAAACGACATCGCTAGCGATCCGTGACGTTGCAGCGTCCTGGCTAGCGATATCGTTTCGTTTGACACGCAGCAGCCATCAGGATCCTGCTGTGATGTCGCTGGTCGCTGAATAAAGTCCAGAACTTTATTTGGTCGTCCGATCGCTGTGTATCGTTGTGTTTGAAAGCAAAAGCAACGATACCCAGCGATGTTTTACACTGGTAACCAGGGTAAACATCGGGTTACCAAGCGCAGGGCCGCGCTTAGTAACCCGATGTTTACCCTGGTTACCAGCGTAAAAGTAAAAAAAACAAACAGCACATACTTACATGCGTCCCCCAGCGTCCGCTTCCTGACACTTACTGAGCGCCGGCACCTAAAGTGAAAGTGAAAGCACAGCGGTGACGTCACCGCTCTGCTGTTAGGGCCGGAGCTCAGTCAGTGTCAGGAAGCAGACGCTGGGGGAAGCATGTAAGTATGTGCTGTTTGTTTTTTTTTACTTTTACGCTGGTAACCAGGGTAAACATCGGGTTACTAAGCGCGGCCCTGCGCTTAGCAACCCGATGGTTACCCGGGGACCTCGGCATCGTTGGTCGCTGGAGAGCGGTCTGTGTGACAGCTCTCCAGCGATCAAACAGCGACGCTGCAGCGATCGGCATCGTTGTCGCTATCGCTGCAGCGTCGCTTCGTGTGAAGGTACCTTAACTCCGAGGTTATGCTACAGCGTGCATTGTCCTGGGCACGTCTGAGGGATTTGATTTCCCCACTTAATCCAATCTCCATTTTAGAATCAGATAGTAGTTACAAAAGGGGGCAACACTAAGGGTATGTGCACATTCAGACGCCGAAGCAGAAGACAGAAGCAGAAGTTTTCCCAGGTTTAGTGGTTTCCAGACCCTGAAGTGGTTAAAAAAAAAAAAAATAAATGATATAAGACAACATGTACACAGCAGTGTCGTTTTGACATTGCTGCACACTATGCTCACTTTATAGGGTGTCCATACTGAAATGGAGCTTTTGCAGAAGTTTTCAAACCCTGACATCACTATACACTAGAAAGGAGGGGTGGGGAAGGGGACGAACAAAACACTCACCTTGCTAACACAACAGGAATGGGAAAAGCCAAGGTCTGTGAGCCGCTTCACCTCTCCTGGAGTTTCATAGTTTGCAACATACAGATGATGTTCTATAGGAGTGTCCTTTGTCGCTTCGAAATAGACTAGTTTATTGACCTCATCTACTCGAATCTGAAGAATTGAGAATTATTCCATTTATTACACAGCTTTCAAAGCAAAACTTACTTTTTTTTACATGGCTGCATGCCAAGCTTATTTTTTATTATACATTTTTATAGCGTCATTTATTCCATGGCGCTTTACATGTGAATACGGGGCAAATATAGACAAATACATTAAACATGAGCAAAAAACAAGGCACACAGGTACATAAGGAGGAGAGAGGACCCTGCCCACGAGGGCTCACAGTATGCAGGGGATGGGTGAGGATACACTAGGAGAGGGTAGAGCTGGTTGTGCGGCGGTTCAGTAGGTTGAGGATCACTGCAGGCTTATGGACTGGACTTTATTTCTCAGACGCCTCGGGTCGCACAACACATGTAACTAAAGCAGAGTAGATATAACTACATTTCTTAGACCATATTTTAAAGGATTATTTTCCCCAAGATAGTAAGTTATGAACTTTCCATAGGAAAAGGGGTAACTTTCTGATCTCTGGTAGCCTGACTGCTAGGACAAAAAAGGGGGCTCTGCAGCGCACCGCCTGAATGGAGCGTGGGGGCTCTGCAGCGCACCGCCTGAATGGAGCGTGGGGGCTCTGCAGCGCACCGCCTGAATGGAGCGTGGGGGCTCTGCAGCGCACCGCCTGAATGGAGCGTGGGGGCTCTGCAGCGCACCGCCTGAATGGAGCGTGGGGGCTCTGCAGCGCACCGCCTGAATGGAGCGTGGGGGCTCTGCAGCGCACCGCCTGAATGGAGCGTGGGGGCTCTGCAGCGCACCGCCTGAATGGAGCGTGGGGGCTCTGCAGCGCACCGCCTGAATGGAGCGTGGGGGCTCTGCAGCGCACCGCCTGAATGGAGCGTGGGGGCTCTGCAGCGCACCGCCTGAATGGAGCGTGGGGGCTCTGCAGCGCACCGCCTGAATGGAGCGTGGGGGCTCTGCAGCGCACCGCCTGAATGGAGCGTGGGGGCTCTGCAGCGCACCGCCTGAATGGAGCGTGGGGGCTCTGCAGCGCACCGCCTGAATGGAGCGTGGGGGCTCTGCAGCGCACCGCCTGAATGGAGCGTGGGGGCTCTGCAGCGCACCGCCTGAATGGAGCGTGGGGGCTCTGCAGCGCACCGCCTGAATGGAGCGTGGGGGCTCTGCAGCGCACCGCCTGAATGGAGCGTGGGGGCTCTGCAGCGCACCGCCTGAATGGAGCGTGGGGGCTCTGCAGCGCACCGCCTGAATGGAGCGTGGGGGCTCTGCAGCGCACCGCCTGAATGGAGCGTGGGGGCTCTGCAGCGCACCGCCTGAATGGAGCGTGGGGGCTCTGCAGCGCACCGCCTGAATGGAGCGTGGGGGCTCTGCAGCGCACCGCCTGAATGGAGCGTGGGGGCTCTGCAGCGCACCGCCTGAATGGAGCGTGGGGGCTCTGCAGCGCACCGCCTGAATGGAGCGTGGGGGCTCTGCAGCGCACCGCCTGAATGGAGCGTGGGGGCTCTGCAGCGCACCGCCTGAATGGAGCGTGGGGGCTCTGCAGCGCACCGCCTGAATGGAGCGTGGGGGCTCTGCAGCGCACCGCCTGAATGGAGCGTGGGGGCTCTGCAGCGCACCGCCTGAATGGAGCGTGGGGGCTCTGCAGCGCACCGCCTGAATGGAGCGTGGGGGCTCTGCAGCGCACCGCCTGAATGGAGCGTGGGGGCGCTGCAGCGCACCGTCTGAATGGAGCGTGGGGGCGCTGCAGCGCACCGTCTGAATGGAGCGTGGGGGCTCTGCAGCGCACCGTCTGAATGGAGCGTGGGGGCTCTGCAGCGCACCGTCTGAATGGAGCGTGGGGGCTCTGCAGCGCACCGTCTGAATGGAGCGTGGGGGCTCTGCAGCGCACCGTCTGAATGGAGCGTGGGGGCTCTGCAGCGCACCGTCTGAATGGAGCGTGGGGGCTCTGCAGTGCACTGTCTGAATGGAGCGTGGGGGTTCTGCAGCGCACTGTGAATGGAGCGTAGGTAGAGCTTGTGTACCTCTGCTCTATTCATGGTGTATGGGACTGCTGGAAAGAGCAGAGTGCTGTATTCTGCCATCTCCACCAGTGAATGGAGACCATTAATGGAGCATTGATGTACATGTTCAACCTCCGGTCCAATGAAATGTAGCTCTGAAAAAAAACAACAACTCAAGTTTTCAGGATCGTGGGGGAATCCAAGTAATAAAGTATGAAAATTTACTTTAACTAAGCAGAAAAAGTAGGAGTACTCACAGCTACAGGAAGATTATTTAAAAAATTAGGCCAACTACAGACTTCTGTATAACTCACAGTGGATCCATGTCTGCCAAGAACCTCCCACTCTCCACTGGTCACTGCCACCTCTTCCTTTACAGGACAACGGAAATCACCTAAAACACAGACCAAGCATACAATTCTGTAAAATTAAAAAGGTATACACAGCATTTGCTTGCGCAGCAGGTACTGCATATAAAAGGGGCAAGCATTTACATTGGACAGTCATCTTTCTGATCCCAGATCTCATCTGTTGGGGTTGGGGAGAGAGTCATGAGGACCCCCATACATAGATGCTTTATCAATATTTTTGTATTTTGTGCATCTATGATTTGTCTGGAAAAGAGCGGAGGCTGAATTACAAAGGTGTGCTTTCAGTCTCTCAAGACGTTTTCCTGAACATTTTTCCAACCATCTTCTAAAACTCCCCAATACTAAGCCTTATTCACAGATTGCAGTTTAGTTCAATATTTTAGAGCCAGAGGTGGATGCAAACAAAAGGAATATGAATCATTCCATCATATTTCCCCTCTTTAGGATCCACCCCTGGTTTTGGTTTACAAATACTGATGAAATATAATGACCTCATTTGCAACGTACGCATAATGGACTTGGATACACTTAATGCTCTCAAAATTACATGAGTAAACCCTGATTCCCTTGATTGTCACAATCCCTTGATTGTGACTTGTAGGATCGCTACTTCCAACAGGTGGCGCTATAGAGTTAAGTCCTCTTTTTCTCAGAAGAGGCAATTTGCATGAGTAATTCCTAACATTTAACTGAGGAGACCTGTGATCTGGGAACAAAAGCAAATCCTAGCAGTCCTGTTAAGTATTTTTTTCCTTAAAAGGGAAGCCATCACTAAAAAATAACTTCTTGTTAAATTCAGCTTATTGTGTAACATGTATTTTTAATAATAATTGATTTTTTTTTTTTTTTTTCTTCATACCACCATCCTTATTAAAGCAAATAAAATTCGTAATCTTGCAATTTTCACACTGGAAATAGGGATTTTTGTGTACTCACCGTAAAATACTTTTCTCTGAGCCATTCATTGGGGGGGGGGGGCACAGGCCGTGGGTGTATGCTGCTGCCACTAAGAGGCTGACACTAATTGATACAAAGAAATTAGCTCCTCCCTTGCAGTATACACCCTCCTGCTGGCTCTCAGCTAACCAGTTCAGTGCAAAAGCAGTAGGAGATCAATAACGTGTATAGCATGTCACATTAAATATATGAGTATAGCATGTCAAATTATAAAACACAAGCTAATAACAGGGTGGGAGCTGTGACCCCCAATGAATGGCTCGGAGAAAAGGATTTTACGGTGAGTACAAAAAAAAAAAAATCATTTCTCCTTCGCCTCATTGGGGGACACAGACCATGGGACGTTCCAAAGCAGTCCCTGGGTGGGGACACATCAGATCAGGCCCTGTGTAACCGCTACTTACAAGTACGCCACCGCGGCCTGCAGAGTCCGCCTGCCCAGACTCACATCTGTGGAAGTGTGGGGATTATAGTGCTTCAAGAATGTATGTGGACTGGACGAATCCACAAGCTTGCAGGCGTGCCTTGCCGACGCCTGGTGCCTAGATCCTTCGATAGACAGGGAGATAGATGGTCAGCCTAACACTGAAGGACTCCTGGATGGTGAAACAAATCCACCAGGCTAACATGGCCGATGAAACGGCTAAACCCTTCCTGTAACCATCAGGAAGCCTTCTTATGATCAGGAAGCCCAAATAAAGTGTCCTACTTTTGGAAGGACGCCGTCCTCGATACGTACCTACTCAGAGCACTCACTTCGTTGACATTATGGGGAACCCATTCCGTTTTGTAGACGGAAGCCGAAAGATGAGGGAAGAATGAAGCCCTCATAACAGTGAGAATACAATACCACCTTGGTAAGAAGGGACGAGAATGGCCCGAGGACAACCTTGCCTTGATGGTAAGGAAAAAGGTCTGAAAGAACAGAGCGGGACTCATCAGGAGGACAAGATCGCAGAGAAAAAAGGGTGACCTTCCCTGATAGAGTGTGTCCAGATCAAAAAGAGTCTACTGTAAGACTCCCAGGACCAAAGATCTAATGGTATGCGATCGGAAAAGAACTACATGTGAAAACTCCGTTGCAAGAAGACCGAAAGATACTAGCTCCACAAACAAAAAAAAAAAAAAACTGACGTGGTCAGTGCGGATCCCCGAGGATCACTGGGGCTCTTTCTGCTTCTGAAAGGCTTGCGGAAGTAGTGGAAGAGGGGTTATGGAAACTGGTACCATGGAAGAACCAGAGCATGCACTGCGATGTCTCTTGGATCTCGAGGCCGAACCATGAACTCGAGTACATTCGCGTTCAGTCTGGACACCATCCGATCTACAACTGGAGAGCTCCAGTGAAGGCAGATCTGTTGGAAGACTTCCCGGTGAAGTTCCCACTCACGTGAGGTGAACCCTGAAGGCTGAATATGTCAACCGACCAGAGTTCTACTCCTGGGATATGTACTGCCGAGATCACCGAATGATAGATCTCGGCCCATTAAGAGAATGTGACGTACTTCGGCCCTGGCGCCTGACCGTGGGTACTGCTAGATGATTGACGTATGGCACAGCCGTGGCATTATCCAATTGAATTTGAATTGGGTGACCCGCAAGAAGGCAGTGGACCTGCTGTAGGACTAGCCGTACCGTTCGGATCCCCAGAGCAATGATCGGGAGAAGACTGGCATTGATAGTCACCAATAACCACTGAACCGGGAGAAAGGCCCTGGATGAGGAAGGAGCTCAGAGACTACCCTCTGAAGCCTGTTTGACTTGCTGAAAACGAGGGAAAGGAAGGAAACTGCTTCCATTGTCGTCACCATTTTTCCTCAGAACCTTCCTTGCAAATCGAATGAAATGAGGGGATGAGTGATCAAGTGCACGAGCTCCCTGTTGAAGGGCCACGACCTTGTCTCGAGGGAGAACTACCATCTTTCTGGAAGTGTGCAGGATCATCCTCAAAAAAGATCTACTGGGCTGGAAATGAGGAAAACTTGTCTAAATTTAGCTGCCAGCCCAGGTGAGAGGGTATCGCAAGTGAAATGGACGACTCAGCGTAGTCCTGGAAGAGCGGCTAGAAAGTTGACCAAATAAAGCAGGATGACCACGCCTCTAGGGTGCAAGAGGAACATAACAGCCGCCATGACCCTTGCGAACACAATGGGTGTGGTAGCAAGGCCGAAAGGCAAGGTCGTAACTTGAAAATGCTGTTCACGAATGGAAAAGCGAAGGAACTTTTGAAGAGGGGAAAAATAGGAACGTGAGGGTAAGCATCCCAAATGTCGATGGATGCCAGAAACTCCACTTTTTCTCTTGAAGTAATAGCTGAGCGGAGGAACTCCATCCAAAAAAGGAGGACCTTGTCAAAGGTTGTTAGAAGCTTGAGGTCCAGGATCGGTCTTACTTTTCGTTCCCCTTTTTGGAACCAAGATCCCTTAGATCTAGACTGTCCTGGAGAACCCTTCCACTGCTGGTTGGGTCTGTAGGAAACAAGCGATCCTTTGTTAGACTCCCGCTCAGAAGATTTGATTGGTCAGCTGTACTGTCTTTGGGAAAAGGTTACTGGTTTGAATCAAAGTAGTTAAGGTCTCCGACCAGGAGACCATTGCTCTAGCAACCCATGTGGCAGCTAAGGAAGGGTAGAGCGCTGAACCCGAAGCCGCAAGAAGAAACAAACCAGGTTTGCTATCTGACAGTCCGTGGTATTTTTAATTGATCCAGCAGGCAGGGATACCACAGGAGATACCACCTGGTTAATCTGCCAAGTGGCAGAATGCGCAATGGCATCCGGCAGTTCGGGAAAAAGCAGTCTCTTGCCATCACCGCTGTCTTTTGACAGTGCAGAGTTAAAAATTCGGAACCCTCGGTCCACCTTCCTCTTAACAGGAACATCATCTGCTAAATAGTCGTGATGCAGAGGGGTGTGCTTGGACACCAAAAAAGGGTGCCTCTGTACATCCACAGAGTTCAGGTCCCCAGGTGGACAGGGCAGGTTGTCCCTCGTCAATGTACAGAGATTGGTTGATATAAATAGGTGATAAATAGGTGAATCTATCCTTTTCTGAAGCTCTGGCAAGTCCAGATCCAAGGCAATATCCGATCCATATTCCGAGCCTTGTTCTCAGCAAGTCATTGGGGAGAGAGATCAGAAAAAGAAAACTTCCATTTTCAAGATGCCTGTACGTTTCTAGACGCCTGTATATTTCTAGAATACTTGCGGCCCCTGCTAGCCGACGGCTCTCATGTAGGAGAGAGTCCTTCTATATCGGTCCTGCGAACATTCCGAGCCACAGAGGGTTCATTGAGGGATTCAACTTCTTGGTCAGAGAAACCATGGATTGCGGTTAGTGACGAAGTCCACTGAGTGAACTAGGTACTCTGGGATAAACTGGGATCAGCGGCAGAGGGCTCATGAGCTCATTTAGGTGTGACCGGCTACGGATTGATCATGTGTCTTTTAGACCAGGGCATACTGGTCATGTGCCTTTTAGACCAGGGCATACTGGTTAAGTACTTCCTTACCCGTGTACTGATGTTGCAGATTGGCGTTAGGCTTGGATGCAGAAGAGTATACATGGAGGCAACACTCTATGTGCTCGTCTGTTGATGGCGTGGGGCGATCGGTGCCCTTTAAAAGACCCGTCACCCTTAAAAATTAGACCAGGCATGGCATCCCACGTAGAGGCTTCTGTCCAGTGAATCGCTTAGACTACTTTCACACTTCCGTCTTTTACAAGACGTTGCAATGCATTGTTCTGTGTAAAAAACGCATCCTGCAAAGTTGCCCGACTTGTATTACCGACGCATCGCGACGTATGGACATGTTCCATACGTCGTGCACTGGATGCGTCGTTATTTGGCGGGCCATCGTATCAAAAAACCGTTCAAGGGAACATTTTTTCGTACGTCAGGTCCTGCATTTTAAACTGCGTAGGCGCGGCCGGAACTCCACCCCCTCCTCCCTGGGACTTCACAATGGGCAGCGGACGCATTGAAACACTACATCCGCTGCCCACGTTGTGCTAAAAAACTTAAACGTCCGTCGGTACGTCGCACCGACCGTGTACCGACGGAAGTCTGAAAGAAGCCTTATCCCGACTGAATGGCAAATGCTCAACGAGGGAGCTTAGTCTCCTTATGAGGGACACTGCGTAGTATAGAGCAGAACCAGAGTTGCCCCTTTAATGCAAAAAAACACAAAAAAAACCCAAACAAAACGTTGCCCTTGTGTAAGCCGGCCGGGTGGACCAAGATGGCCACCGGGAGTTGCAGAGGTGGTAAAAAAAATCTCGGAGAGCGAGAAGCACCAATTCTGGGGGCGGAGCCACAGACACAATGTGGGCGGAGCCTCGAGATTTCCATGAATAGGCCCAAGCCGGGGCCTGAATTTCTGCAGCCGTCGGGAGCGATACCATCGGTAGAAGTGAGTGGCGTTGTAGTGGCCGAGAAAAATTGAGCGCTCCCGTGCCAGGCGAGAAGCACCATTAAAGCGGGGGGAGCCGCCTTAGCGTGCCATAGTGCGGGCGCGACTTCAGGGATGCGGCCTACACATCGGCCAAAGCTGGGGTCTAAATTTTTGCAGCTGGCCGGAGCGTTACCTCAGGGAGGTGGGCCACAGGGAAGCTGAGGCTGCCTGTCAGCATGTGAATATCCCACTGCAGAGGCCCATCGCTGACTGGATCCACTCACCATCGGTGCGCGTCCCGGCATGGAGCCGCCGCGATGACTTTCAGCGCTGAGGAAAGCGTGTCCACTCTATTGTTCTGCTGCAGGTCAGGTATTGCAGCGTGGACAGTGCAGGCATAGAGGGATAAACCTCAATCCACCGTCCCTTTGTTAGAGAGGTGGAGAGGAACCGTCCGCCTCCTTGTGCCATCCGCTTTAACAGTGGTGGCTGCTCGGACGCCATAGAGAGGGGCCTCTGTACATCCACGGAGTTCAGCCCCCGGGTGGACAGGGTCAGTTGTCCGGTAATAGGCCGGGCTGGGGAAGAGGATACGTGGAGGCGACACTTCATGTGCTCGTCCGTTCAAGGTGCGGGGAGATCGGTGCCCTTGAAGGGGCCCGTCGCCCCTAAGAATCAGCCTAGGCTTGGCATCCCACGTCGCAGGAGAGGATACAGAGAGGCGACACTCTCCATGCTCGCCTGTTGATGGTTCGGGGAGATCGGAGCCTTGAAAGGATCAGTCGCCCCTTTGTTCATTGCAAGAGGTAAAATAAAAAAATGTAAAAGGTAAAAATAAAATAATGAAAAGTTTTGGGTCTGAATAGCAGACCTGTCCGTGTGCCTCCTACGGACACTAAGCAAGAACTGGTTAGCTGAGAGCCAGCAGGAAGGTGTATACTGCAGGGGAGGAGATCACTTTCTTTGTAACACTTAGTGTCAGCCTCCTAGTGGCAGCAGCAGCATACACCCATGGTCTGTGTCCCCCAATGAGGTGAAGGAGAAAGGGCTTTTTTTTTTTTTTTTTTTTTAGATAGATGCTTCTGATAAGAAAACTTCTGAAAGGACAAGAAGCAGGATTACAATGACAGGTAACACCTCTATAGACAGCTGATAAAACCGGATCCACCAATCACAATATATGATGCCACAACTCCCCTGCTACCCTTCCCAATGACATTTGCACACACTCAGATGTTTCAATACAAAAAAAAAAAAAAAAAAAAAAAAAAAAAAAAAGATCTGAGTCTGATCATGGTGGCTATGTACATGTGTTTCCTGAAACATGAAAGATTCTAAAAAGAAGCCCAAATAGCCAGTATGAAAACAGGAAATTTCTTTTTTACATATTTAATATAGACTGGGCTAAAACAAAAAAAGAGAAACACATTGCCAAGCATTGTTTAAAAATAAAATTAACACAAAACCTGATTTATTCAATAGGTCATTTTCTGATGACAGCCTCCTTCAATAAACACATTTCAATGAGGCAACTGCGTGATGCAGTCAAGTTTATTAGTACATATAGATGTTGAGGATTTAACCTTCCAATAAATGTCAATCTTAAAGGGAACCAGTCATATGATTCGTGCAGCCAAAATCACAGACAGCATGAATCAAGACACTATTATTGTAGCTGTGCAAGTTTTACTTTGAAAGCTACAGTCAGTCCAAGACAGGACCCCAGCGATTTCTTGCTGTCCCCCTAGAAATACTAGTCTTATCCTGTAAGAGTTCGCATAGGGAGAGACCTGTTGATTACAGGAGCAGGGGCGGCGAGATTCCGCTGGGGACCTGCCTAGGACTAGTCAGACATAGTTCCCCAGACAGCTGTTTTCAATATACAGTGCTGCAATATTGCATCCAGTGTCTGATCCAAGCTGCTTGTGAATCAGGCAGCATGAATAGGACGACAAGTTCCCTTTAATCTGCAATCAAAATATTAAACAAAGCACGGTTGATGACTTTTGCAAAGAGGTGTACAATATATTGTGCACATATTATATTTGGCAGATAACGGTTTCTGCTGGAATATTCATGGTCAGGATTATATTTTTGTTCAGTGCAATCAGAATGAATATATTACTCTGGTTTCTTGGAAACATGTTTACATGGCAACAAAAATCCATACGTCACATGCGTGCTTAAGAGAGGAGAAGATATTTAGTAGAGATATAAATATAAAAAAAAAAAAAGTACATTCAGATTAGAGCTAGACAGATATGACACATTAATGTCAAGGTGTATAAAAGGTAGCAAGCAACTCACTGAGCCCTAGAAGATCGGCTCCGGCTCTACCGGAACTGGCAGCTCTCAATATGCTGGTGATCCGGTATAGGTGCCGAAATCCCGTCTTGCACTCAGAGGCAAAAAGGAACTGGATTTCATCGTCTCGGGTTTGGGGAAAAAAGTACAGGATGTCATGAATCTATTAAAAATGGAGAGAGAGTTATATTAAGGAATGAAACGTGACAAAATACTAGATCGTTCTGGGTGACCATTCCCTGTTACCAGGCCTATGCAAGAGGTTTAGGGTACAACACAGCAAAGAAGAAAAGTAATAAAAAAAAGACTGATGCCAACAGGGCACACAGGAAGGGCTTGCCATTTAGACTACCAAATCGGTGGAGAAATAGGTTTCCTCTCTGGTCTGTGTAAGACCATGTTATCAAACACTAGAAGTCAAGATCTATCCTATATACTGCCTAAAAGAGGTATAATACATAAAAATGGCCACATTTAACAACTCTGAGCAGCTGGCAACCCACTTAACTATTGTGTCCCATTGCCACACACCACCCATAAAGAGTCTCCTACATTTTTGGACACCCTGTAACATACTCTTGTGGACTTTCACCATCCACTTGCCCCAATAGGTTGCCAAAATGCAAACATTAAAAAGGTGTGGTAATGCTCAAACCCCTGTGGCTGCAAGGCAGATCACTCCGGTGGTCTCAGCCATGTCAGGAAGGGATAACATCCCAAGTTCTGTGACTGGCTGTAGCAACCAGGTAATAAACTTGTTAAAAACATGAGGTCCTCCATTTCCCATTCTGATGGAGACCACTGGAGCAGGCCACCCTAGAAACATGGGGTTGGAACAGTATACATTCATTAAAAGGCAAATACAGTCAAACAGAATATGTACTGGTTTCGGCAATACTTAAAGGGAACCGGTCACCCCCAAAATCGAAGGTGAGCTACTCCCACCAGCATCAGGGGCTTATCTACAGCATTCTGGAATGCTGTAGATAAGCCCCCGATGTATCCTGAAAGAAAAAGAGGTTAGATTATACTCACCAGGGGCGGTCCCGGTCCGGTTCTGCGCACTGCAGTACTTTGCTCTGCCCTCAACAGGGTAGACAAAGTACGCCTGCGCCAGAAACGCAGCGTGACTACAAGAAGAGGACGTCATCGTAAGAAGACCAGACCGGACCAGACTGGGACCGCCCCTGGGTGAGTATAATCTAACCTCTATTTCTTTCAGGATACATCGGGTTAAAAGAGCTAAGCTCCAAAAGAAAAAAAAAAAAAAAAAAAAATAGTGCTCAGTGGTGCCAGTAATTAAAAGTAACAGTCTCGCCCAATTATTGTAGTGGAACCAAAATAATTTATACCGTAATTCCAAAATAGTCATTTCTATTGGAGAGTGGGGATTCATGTCCAGGTGCCTAGATTTGGACTCTGCGGCCATGAATACCTATTGGATATATCCTGCATAAAAGGACGTCACATTGATAACACAGTTTTATGAATGTATCTGATTGGCATACCTCCAATGTGGCGTTTATATACCATTTATGGCATTAAAGGGAACCTGTCACCCTCAAAATCGAAGGTGAGCTAAGCTCTTTTAACCGTACTTCATAAAAGTCTGATTTTAGGTCTCTTCTGCTGCATTTAACTAATTTTCTCAAAGAGTATATTGGTTGCCATCTTCACTAATGGACTTATTGCTTGGATAATTTTTTTTAAAGGTAACCTTACAGCAGACATGCTGGCAGTGGTTCAGACAGCATGCATCAGGTACTAGCTGTACGATTTCAGCCACATATATTTATTTACCTCAAGTAATGCTATGTTTCAGAGAAAAACAGTTTAAAATCCGCAGAGCGGCACACAGTCCGTTTATCTGCCTGCTGCTGGCAACCGCTGATCTCTAGGGATTAGTGATGAGCAAGTGTAGTCGTTACTCGGGTTTCCCCAAGTAAGCTCTGGTAGTCCCCGAGTATTTGGATGTGCTTGGAGATTTAGTTTGTCTCCATAGCTGCATGATTTGGGACTGCCAGACAGCCTGAGTACATGTGTGGAATGCCTGTTTGTTAGGGAATTCCCACATGTATTCAGCCTGTCTAGCAGTCGCAAATCATGCAGCTATGGAGACAAACTAAATCTCCGAGCACATCCAAATACTCGGAGAACACCCGAGAATGCTCGGGGAAACCCAAGTAACGAGTATACTCGCTCATCACTACTAGAGATGCCAAAATGTTGAACCCCACTGATCAGATATTAATGACTTTCTGAAAGATAGGTCTATCATTATAAGGTCCATCATTATAATGGAAAACCCCATAAGGACAGTTGGAGATGGCAGAGTTTTGCAGTCCACAAATGGCCCGCCATGCCCACTCTGACCGACCATGGGTCTCCTGACACAAACTTACAGCCCAATAGGCTTATGAAATTGTAAGATTGGGTCAGGAGACCATTCATCAAACCGGTCACTGAGGTCCATATACAGAACATGGAAAAAAATGCCGTCTCAACCACACCTTAAGGTGGTAGATGGAACACTCGAAACAGCATATGTTCTGCTGCATGATTTTCCTACTTGTTAAAGTGTACTTCCTACATCAGATCGCATTTACAAGACATACTGGGCACTCTACCAATTTAATATATTTTGAGTGTCACGGCCCACTTGAAATATCAGGAAACATTGAGCTGATGATGGAACGCTTCTAAAGAATGAGCAGTCATGACATTATGCACATTTCACACTTCTTAGCAGTTCTATACAACGACCTTAGAGACAGCAAGTTAAATTATCTACATTGGAGTCACAATTGTGTTACTGACATACATTTATCCAAATATCTGTTGTCTCCTCATAGATCACAAGGGGTGTTGCATATTCAGACCCAGAATCTGATAACCGGTGATGATCGGAAAGTTCTTTGTAGGGAGCCACAAACAATGAGGGTGGAATAAGAACAATTTGCAGACGCGTTTGTGGACGATCTAGTAGGATAGCCCATGCACTGCAAGGAAAGATATATACAAATGAGAAAACACAACGGATCACAAAGATCACCAATAACCATTTCCTGACCTGAACCTCTTACCTTACTAAATGAAAATTACAACAGCCTGCATATATTTGTACCCATGAGTGAGCTCATCATTAAAATAGTGTCTGCAGATATATCATAAATGCTTCATAAATGATGGTCTTAGCTCTGGGACCAAGAGCAGGCAAAGAGATTCCCTATAGAAGTCAACGGGAGTTACATAAAGTCAAGGAAAAAAACGTTCAACATGGGAATACCATCTGGGGGTTTTCATTAGAACAGACTTAATAGATAATGAAAACATATCATGATCCTCTACAAAATCAAAAATCCCTTCATTCAACAACATATAGAACCTGCAGGAGTACAAGAAGCAACAAAAATCTTTAAAAAGGTATCGAAATTTATTTTCTTACAGAATACATCAATACCATACAAATGTTGAACCTATGTAGGCCACCACAAAAATGTACAAAACAATTGCCCTGTATGTGCGATTCGGGTCATTGTCATGCTGGAAGACCCAGCCACAATCCATCTTCAATGCCCTTAATAAGGAAAGGAGGTTGTTGGCCAAAATCTCATGATACATGACCCCATCCATCCTCTCTTCAATACAGTACAGTCGCCCTGTCCCCTTTGTAGAAAAGCACCTCCAAAGTATGAGGTTTCCCACACCGTGCTTCACTGTTGGGATGGTGTTCTTGGGGTTGAATTCATTCATTCATTCTTCCTTCAAACACGGCGAGTGGAGTGGATGCAAAAAAGTTCTGTTTTGGTCTCATCTGACCACATGACCTTCTCCCATTCCTCTTCTGGATCATCCAGATCAGAGGTGTCAAACTGCATTCCTCGAGGGCCGCCAACAGGTCATGTTTTCAGGATTTCCTTAGCATTCCACAAGGTGCTGGAATCATTCTGTGCAGATGATTAAATTATCACCTGTGCAATACAAGGAAATCCTGAAAACATGACCTGTTGGCGGCCCTCGAGGAATGCAGTTTGACACCTCTGATCCAGATTGTCATTTGTGAACTTCAAATGGGCCTGGACACATGCTGGTGTAAGCAGGGGGGACCAGCAGGATTTTAGAAAGACACTACGCAGTCATGGATTAACAGTCATGTTTGAGACGGTGATCCCAGCTCTCTTCAGGTTATTGACCAGGACCTCCTGTGTAGGTCAGGGATCGGCCCAGAAGTTTCTCAGAATCATCCTTACCCCATGAAGCGAGATCTTCCATGGACCCCCAGACAAAGGAATATTGACAGTCTTCTTGGGTTTCTTCCATTTTCTAATACTTGTCCTTTAGCCCATCCCAGTCTTGTGGAGGGCTACAATTTTGTCCCCAATGTCCTTAGACAGCTCTTTGGTCTTGACCATGGCGGAGAGGGTGGAGTGTGATTGAGTGTGTGGACAGGTGTCTTATACAAGTAATGAGTTTATACAGGTGGAATTAATACAGGTAATGAGTGCAGAGTAGGAGGCTTCTTAAAGAAAAACTATCAGGTCTGTGAGAGCCAGAATTCGTGCTGGTTGGTAGGTGATCAAATACTGATTTCATGCAACAAAATGCAATTGAATCATGCAAGTCATACAATGAATTTCGGATTTTTAGATTCTGGCTCTCACAGTTGAAGTGTACCTATGATAGAATTTACAGACCTCTCCATTCCTTTTAGGTGGGAAAAGTTGCAATATCGGTAGTGTATCAAATACTTCTTATCCTCACTTTACATTCTTTCGCCATTTTTATGGCACTGATGTATTTAGAATGAAAATAAATAGATACTTTTGAGATTATGGATCCAATTGCTCCTAGTATTCTGTAGGTTCTGGTAACAGATAAGTAGGCATCTCTGGAGCATCACATTCCTCACTATTTTGGCACAGCAGTGATGCATCTGGCTGTCCACTCACTTCCAATAGGGCTGAGCTCCAATAGCAGGTCAGCGACACATACAGGCCTGATTAAACATTATAGGCTAGCATGGCACTAGGCAGAGACAATGGACACTCCTATAGTCGCTAACACTATAGGCTCCACATTACTTGGTCACTGCTGTTAGATGTCTAAATATTAGATCAGGCATTAGTCTCAAAACTCACTATTTTCCATCTGGAGTCCAGCCAGCTCTAGCAATATATTCACACCCAGCAAACAGCACCTCAAACGGCTGCCGCAGCTCTTTGTCTATGGCATCCAACACCTGGAAGACAATGAACAACATACCGGTTATAGCAGACACCAAGCACAGTCCTATAAGGGACAGAAAAGGTATGGGTAAGTAAGGTAGTCCCCCCCTCAACCTAAATTTAATGACCGGCTGCAAATCAGATTCTGGACTATAGCATTTGTTGCTTCACGACTTCTGCCAATATCAATGAAAGTTGTGAAGATGCCATCTAGGGCCACTGCAACTTTAGAGGACCATTGTCATTTAGGTTTGTATTAACTGGCATTCCACTGTCAGTCTAATTAATAATGGGAAAAAAACCATGGTTTTCATCAAATACTATGTATCATATTGTTTCACAATTTGAGCTTAAATCGTATCATGGAAGCACGTGAAAAGGTAACACAAAGTGAACTAAGAAAAAGAAAAGCACCACTTACTCTGCCCTCTGCATCCACAGTTATTTCTGACAGCTTAAATGTCACTTTTGGGTTTGCAGTCCCTGGGGAAGAGAAAAAAAAAAAAAAATTTAAATTGCCCAGAATTCAACAAAAGATTTACCTGCAAGACCAAACTACATTTATTTGTCAATTTGAAAAGCACCATAAGGATATGTACAGTCATCATGGTTAGCCTTTGGAGCAGAAACTCCGTTATTGAGGAGTTTTGACACTTGAAGAGTTAACGCTGTGTTTCTGTTCGAAAAACTCGGGTGTGCACATAGTCCAAGGGTGCTGCCTTAAAGTTACCAAAAATTGCAGATATGTGAATTCCCACGCTGCAGATATTAATGCAGAACTTTCTACCACTTTAGGACTTTCTGCAATAAAATATCCAGTAAACACACAACCAAACACTTACCAGCTTTGGGGTACCTAAAGGAATCGGTCCTTCGGGTTTCCAGCATTGGGGAAGTCACATGGATTATCTCAACTTCAGCTTCATCATTTTCTTCATAGAGGATGCGCAGTATCTGACCGCCTGATGGAGCTGCGGCATACAGACAAACTGTTAACCATTGCTTCTCCACGACAGGTGTGATTAGAAGACATACAGGACGCAATCCTTACTTGTCTCATTACGGGGACACCACCAGTAACCAGTGTAGCGATCAAACTCCTCCTGTAACACGAAGGAGGCTACGCCAGCAGAACGGGAATCTTCTTCCACTCCTACCAAGTCTGTCAGAAATATGAATCCGATAAAATGATTTCTTATTGTGCAGAAGACACCAATCCTAAACCATAATATCACCATTATCAACTGACTAAGCCCAGTCCTCAGTCTAGTACCAGTACTAATACTGCACTCCTTGCGAGGAAATTATCCCCTCTACTCCAGGCTTTCAGGCATAAAAGAAAAAAAGAAAAATTAAAAATGTGTTGGTGGCATTTATGCAGAGATTTTGCAAATTCTTGCGTTTAAGAGCCTCATTTTTTTTTTTCTTAAAAAGGCGAGTGTGGCTTATTAAGGGGACATGTCTACCACAACATATGGCATGGGACTAGTGTACATTCTAACCAAAGTCTATGCCAGCTCTGAGGTTGTGTACGTTTCATGTTCTGGCACACAGACAGCCCATAAGATCCAAAAAGGTTATTAAGGCGCATGCAAACCTTAATCCAGCAGCCTTTGGGAACATGACTTGGGTCTAAAATGCCAGTCGTAATAAATCCCCATTTTGCTTCCTAACTTTATAGGCCTTTACCTTTGTGCACAAATGTCAGCCTGCGCTCGTCTCCGGTCTCTATATTGGCCACCCACAAATCGTTGCTGTGCACAAACGCCATCCAGGTTGGGTCTGCAGGACAGATTGTGGGGTCCATGCGAATGTTCGGGCAGTTGCTTTCCAGTAACTGTGGCTGCAGTGACTGTTTCTACAGATTAAAACAAGAGGAAACCATATATATTTCAGTAACCACAATAAAAACTAGATTATTGCTTCAATATATTTTTTTGATCTACAAACCTAAAATAAAAAAAAAAAAAAAAAAAAAAAAAAAAAAAGAAGTTGGGGTTGGTGTCTACCATTTTTTCCCCACAAATATCCTGGAAACACTATAACCCACTAATATATGGTTTAGGAATGATCTCAGAGCCGTGACACCCCCTTATTCAGCCAAGTCTTATATGTCTGAAAGGTGCCCCAGTCCTTGGAGGTTATATTCTTCTCCACCAGTGGCCTACAATGAACAACACTGCGCCCGCACCAATATTCCATGCCATGTGCAGCGGTATTTAATGGAGGTCTCTGATGGATAGTTCGGTTTATATGCCCCTTTATCAGTGGCCATGATGAAGACCAGAGGCGTGCTTTGAATAAGGCTGTACTAAATCTGCTATTACCATTATATTAAGGATTGACAATGCAGTTTACAGCACTTTTGTGAAAAGTATGATACCGTAGCGTGATGGTGACATCCATGCTTAGTGAAAATGCTGCTTTATTCTGTAACGCTGCACTTTTGCCCACAGTAATACCTGGAGTAGAGTTACAATACACAGCAATTGGCAGGAGGGGCACAAAAAACAAAACTTTTCCAGTTTACAAAGCAAGTAACTCAAGAATTCGGAAAATATCTGAAATAACTGGCAACTAATGAAAGTAGGTATCAAATGATCTCATTAATCGACTCTCAAAAGAGGAGCGTCTCATAAATATATTATACATTGCTCCAAAAAATAAAGGGAACACCACAACGTAAATCCAAGTCACTCACACGTCTGAAATCAACCTGTCCAGTTATGAAGCAACACAGATTGTGAATCAATTTCTCCCGCTGTTGTGCGAATGGAACAGACAACAGGTAGTAATTATAGGTAATTAGCAAGATTGCAGGTGGTGAACACAGACCATTTCATTGTCCTTATCCTTTTTGGCTGTTTGATCACTTTCGCATTTTGTCACTGCTCTCCCCACTAGAGGTACAGTAGCACAGCATGAGGCGGTGTCTACAACCCACAGAAATTGCTTAAGTATTGCAGCTCATCCAGGATGGCATATCAATGTGAGCTGTGACAAGGGTAGCGCTGTCTGTCAGAACAATGTCTACAGCATGGAGCAGATACAGTTCCAGGATACGTGGAGTGGGCTGTAGGAGGGCAACAACCCAGCAACAGGATCGCTACCTCAGCCTTTGTGGAGGAGCAGTGCAAGAGCCATGAAAAATGACCTCCAGCAGGCCATTAACATCCATGTGTCTGCTCAAACAAACTCCATGAGGGTGGTATGAGGGCCCGACATCCACAAGTGGGTGTTGAGGTTACAGCTTAACGCCATGCGGAGCCATTGGCATTTGCCAGAGAACAACACGATTGGCAGATTCAACATTAGCGCCCTGTGCTCTTCACAGATGAGAGCAGGTTCACTCTGAGCACATGTGACAAATGTGACAGTCTGAAGACGCCGTGGAGAAGGTTCCACTGCCCGCAACATCCTCCAGCATGACCGGTTTGGCAGTGGGTCAGTAATGGTGTGGAGAGGCATTTCTTTGGAGGGCCACACATCCCTCCATGTGCTCGCCAGAGGTAGCCTGACTGCCATTAGGTACTGGGATGAGATCCTCAGACCCATTGGGAGACCATATGCTGGTGCACTGGGCCCTACGTTCCTTCTGATGCAGGACAATGCCAGACCTCATGTGAATGAAGCATGTCAAAAATTCCTGCAAGATGAAGGTATTGATGCTATGGACTGGCCTGCCTGTTCCCCAGACCTGAATCCAAAACAGCACATTTGGGACATCCACCAATGCCACTTTGCACCACTGACTGTCCAGAAGTTAAAAATTAATCATTTTTTGTGTTTTATTGATCTCACATTCCACCACTATGTAATGAATAAAGAATTGCAACTGGAGTATTTCAGTGATATCTAGCATGTGGTATTTTAGTATTCCCTTTATTTTTTTGAGCAGTGCATATTATACACATACAATGCCTCGAGAAAGTATTCATACCCCGTGAACGTTTCCACATTACACCTAGAAACTTTAATGCATTTTCTGTGATATACCAGCACAACGTAGCAAGTATTTGTGCATGTAAAGGAAATTATACATACATACACACACACACACACACACACACACACACACACACACACACACACACACACGTAGACTAATTAATCACATATTTGCAATATTAAGTACTTTGTACACTATCAATATACATGTATAAGATATTTTATGAAAGATTTTGTATATCTGTACTTAGCACTTCAATCTATGTAATACAGTGAGTAGGTCTTCACAAATCATGTTTGAAATTTTATGCTAATTCATTAATGACATGTGCACCCTATATATGCCTACAGCACTGCTTGATTCATTGCTTGAGAAAGGATTGTTTTATCCGAAACGTTACCACGCCACAGGGCATTAAAGTCGTCTTTTCACCGTTTCCCTTTTTGAGATAGAGATATAGATATATACACACACACACACACACACATACATACATACATACACACACACAAAAAATATATATATATATATGTGTATTTTGTATAGAGCCCACTAGTTTGATACCTCTAAATAAAAACCTGAGTGACCAATTGTCTTCAGAAGTCACAAAAGTAAATTGAGTCCACCTGTGTTTAATTTCTTCTCAGTATAACTACAGCAGTTCTGTGAAGGCCTGAGAGGTTTGTTTGAGAACATTAGGGCTCAAACAGCATCATGAAAACCAAAGAACATATCAGACAGGTCAGGGATAAAGTAGCGGAGAAGAGTAAAGCAGGGTTAGGTTATAAAAATATTGCTCTGAACATCTGACAGAGCACTATCCAAAAATAGGAGAATTACACAACGGCAGATCTACCAAGACGTGGCCGTCCACCTAAACTGACATCCCAAGAAAGGAGAGCACTAATTAGAGCAGCCGCCAAGAAGCTCATGGTCACTCTGGAGAAGCTGCAGAGATCCTCAGCTCAGGTGAGAGAATCTATCCACAGGACAACTATTAGGCTGCCGTCACACTAGCAGTATTTGGTCAGTATTTTACATCAGTATTTGAAAGCCAACACCAGGAGAGGAACAATCAGAGGAAAAGTATAATAGAAACACATGCACCACTTCTGCATTTATCACCCCACTCCTTGTTTTGGATTACAAATACTGACGTAAAATACTGACCAAAAACTGATAGTGTGCCGGCAGCCTTAGGGTACCGTCACACATTGAAATTTTCATCGCTGCGACGGCACGATTCGTGACGTCGCAGCGTCGTATGATCATCGCTCCAGCGTCGTAGACTGCGGTCACACGTTGCAATCACGGCGCTGGAGCGATGCCGAAGTCCCCGGGTAACTAGGGTAAACATCGGGTAACTAAGCGCAGGGCCGCGCTTAGTAACCCGATGTTTACCCTGGTTACCAGCGTAAACGTAAAAAAACAAACAGTACATACTCACCCGTCGGTGTCCTTCAGGTCCCTTGCCGTCTGCTTCCTGCTCTGAGTGCAGCCGTACAGTGAGAGCAGAGCGCAGCACCGCTGTGATCTGCTCTCACTTTCCGGCCGGCACTCAGAGCAGGAAGCAGACGGCAAGGGACCTGAAGGACACCGACGGGTGAGTATGTACGGTTTGTTTTTTTACGTTTACGCTTGTAACCAGGGTAAACATCGGGTTACTAAGCGCGGCCCTGCGCTTAGTTACCCGATGTTTACCCTGGTTACAAGCGAAGACATCGCTGGATCGCTGTCACACACAACGATCCAGCGATGTCAGCGGGTGATCAAGCGACGAAAGAAAGTTCCAAACGATCTGCTACGACGTACGATTCTCAGCAGGGTGTCTGATCGCAGTAGCGTGTCAGACACAGCGATATCGTAACGATATCGCTAGAACGTCACGAATCGTACCGTCGTAGCGATGGAAATTTCAATGTGTGACGGTACCCTTAGTCATATACTCCACAAATCTGACCTTTATGCAAGAGTGGCAAAAAGGCGACTCTTGTGGACCAACGACCCTGTGCCGTGTGGTGATTGAAAACTGCGCCCCAGCCCAAAAGGCTGGCATCGGTAGTCACCACTAACCAGCGCACTGGGAGAAATAACTTCCCTTGGTCCAGGGAGGACTACAGTGTCCACCACCTGAGGGTCTGCCTGACCTGTGGGTACAGGCAAAAATGACGGTCGAGCGAGGGAGAATGGACTCCTATTCCAGGCTAACAGCAGCGCCTGTTGCAGGGGACGGAGATGGAACTGCGCAAAAGGAACGGCTTCCATCGCCGCAACCATATTCCCGAGGATGCGCATCGTGAAGCGAATGGAGTGAGGGACTGGGCGGGAGAACTTGCAACTTGCACGCTCCCTGTTGTAAGGACAAGACCTTCTCTGGAGGGAGAATGACTAACATGCGGGAAGAAACCAAAATCATGCCCAGGAAGCAGATTTGCTGAGCCGGCACTGGAGATGATTTCTTGAAGTTGATTTTCCAACCCAGGAGAGAAAGAGAATCCATGGTGATACTTACAGACTTCTCGCAGGCAGAATGGGACGGACCCTTGATTAATAGGTCGTCCAGATACGGAAGAACTACCACTCCCCGAGCATGAAGAATGGCCATGACAGCTGCCATGACCTTCGTGAAGACTCTGGGGCAGTGGTGAGTCCGAAGGGCAAAGCCACAAACTGGAAGTGTTCGTCCTGGACTGCGAACCGCAGGAACTGCTGATGAGAGGGAAAAAAAAATTTAAAAAAAATAAAATAAAAATCGGGATGTGTAGATAAGCATCTTTGATGTCTATGGATGCAAGGAACTCTTTTTTTCCAGGGACGCAACAACGGAACAGAGCGAGTCCATCCTGAAGTGTCGGACACGTACAAACTTGTTTAGCAGCTTGAGGTCCAGTATGGGCTGTAGAGTCCCGTCCTTCTTCGGGACCACGAATAAGTTGGAGTAAAACCCCTTGAACCGTTGGCCTCGAGGGACGGGAACGATGACACCGTCCCTTTGAAGCACCTGTATGGCCTGAAGAAGATGTGACGCTCTTGATTTGGGGGGAGAGGACTGGAAGAAGCGTGGAGGGGGATAGAAGAAAACTCGATTTTGTATCCGGAGGACACGAGCTCTCTGACCCACTCGTCTTGAATGACCAAGAGCCAATTTTGACGGAAGGAAAGACGACGTCCGCCTACTTTGTCGGTGTCCGCCGGACAGGTCGACGAGTCATTGTGTAGAAAGTTTAAGGGATGCGGTTGGCTTAGGGCCCGAAGGTCTCAGTCTGGGTTTCCAGGAACGGTTAGGTCTGTATGAGACCTGGGGATTTCGGTTTTCCCGCCATCCTGAACCAGGGGAAGAGGATGACCAACTGGAGTTGTTACGAAAGGATCGGAATCGAAACTGTTGTTGATTCCGAAAGGGCCGGGCAGGTTTTTGCTGAGGAAGAAATTTACTCTTCCCTCCGGTAGCATCAGAAATGATTTGGTCTAGTTGCTCCCCAAATAAACGGCCAGCTTGGTAAGGTAAAGAAGTCAGCGACTTTTTAGAAGCAAAATCTGCTCGCCAATTGTGGAGCCACAAAGCCCTCCTGATGGAGATTGCGTTTGCAGCCGCTTGCGCTGCGCAATTAGCCGCATCTATGGAAGCGTTAACTACGAAGTCTCCGGCCTGAGCTATCGGGTTAGTGAGTCTGGCCGCCTCTGGGGGAAGATTACTGCCGTGGACGGTAGAGGTTAACACCTCTGCCCAGGCAACCACTGCCTTAGCAACCCAGGTAGCAGCAAAAGGATGGAAGAAGAGCTGCTCCTGAGGCCTCAAAGACTGAGCGAGCCAGGTAGTCAATTTGACGGTCAGAAGGGTTTTTGACTGATGAACCGTCAAACAGAGAAAGGACTGTTTTGGATGCGAGTTGCGATACGGCAGGATCCACAGAAGGAGAGAGAAGCAACTCCTTCATCAGGTCCTTGGAGAAAGGATATTTAGCTTCCTTTTTGAGCCGTAAAATCGCTTATCCGGGTGTTCCCTGTCTTTTTGGACAATGTCCTGAAACTCAGGGTGATTAGCAAATAACTTTTGGACGTGTTTAGTCTTTTTAAAAGACACGACGTGATCCTGAGTGGATACAGATTCCTCATCCACCATTAGTGTTTTGTTGACTGCCTCAATGAGGGAGTCAAGTGTCTCCTGACCGATCGAGGATTCTTGGGTTAAAGATTCCTCCGACTCGAATTCCGAGTCATGTACGCTGCGACCCTCGGGGGAGGGAGAAGATGAGCCCACAGATGCTGAAGCTCGAGCGTGTACGGGGGGAGACGAGGGATGGGTTATTTTCCTGGAACCAGAGATTCCCGTAGTACAGTACGCCCCCTGTGGTCGGACGGCCCCGTACCGGCGCCAGATTCCGTCGCAGTCGACGGAGGGGGAGTTCTAGCTTAGGGAGGAAGGAGTCCAATGCCTTGACCAAAGAATCCATTGAACGTGACAAGGAAGCGGCCCACTCAGGAGGGTTAGGCTCGACGTGGTCGGTGGAGACATTGGAGGTGGAGGCAGAAGGCTGCTGCGCACAGGCCGGGTCACGGTTCTGACATAGAGGGGTATTGTGGGCACGTGGCAATGCAGAATTGCAAGGGGCACATGAAGTAAAAAAAACAGTGTGCTTTTTATTGCCCCTTTTAGCCTCCTTAGATTGAGACATAGTGTATGTCTATTCTCCAATAAACTGCCATAGCAGAGCTATGGGTGCAGAGAAAGGGTTTAGCATTTCCCTATGGAGTGGAGCAGCTTACCCACGGTCCTGTGCTGGTGTCCCCGGGGAGGAAGAGAGGGAAGGTAGCGTTTTCGGCTGAGTTCCCCGCAGAGGTGGAGTCCCAAGATGGCGCCCGAGCTTTGCAGGGTTCTTCTCGTTCAAAGCGAGAAGCACCTGAGTAGTGGGTGGGGCTCGGCGGTGGGCGGGAATTTTAACTGCGGCCTAGTCCGGCTGATGAAGCCGGGGACTAAATTTATGGAGCCGGCCGGCGGAACGCGCCGGCGGCCGTGTCTAATGATCCCCACGGACCCGGACCGCACCTTCCCACGCAGGCAGCATGAGGAAGGGTACTACTCACCGAGGAGGGATGCCACCTCCAGCTTAATCGATCCTCCCTATGCCGGGGGATGGAGAGCAACTGTGCGTCTTCAGATGTGCCTGCCGCAGGGGACTTATGGCTACTGTGGGGACCACATGATGCTGAGGTGAGGGCTTGATTGCAGAGGAGCCCAGGAGATGCACATAAGAGGTATATACTTTATGTGCTCGCCATCTTACAGGCGGGATATCGGGACCGTATAGGAACCGTCGCCCTAGCGTAGATTAGGCGTGCCCCAGTCGTCGCAGAAGAGGTACAGGGAGGTATACTCGCCTGTTGATGGTTCGGGGGAGAGCGGACCCTGAAAAGGAATATGTCGCCCCCTTCACTCCGTTAATTAAAAAATAAAAATTTACAGAAAATAAAAAACGGTGGGGTCTGAGAACAGACCAAAGTGCCTCCTACAGACACTAAGCAAGAACTGGGTCATTACTGGCCAGTCAAAGGGTGTATACTGCAGAGGAGGAGTTAATTCTTTGTGTTAGTGTCCTCCTAGTGACAAGCAGCATAACACCCATGGTCCTGTGTCCCCCAATGAGGCGTAGGAGAAAAGTCATTTTTGAAAGCAAACCATAAGTCACGTTTGCAAAAAGTCATGTTGGGAACACAGCTAGCATGTGGAAAAAGATGCTCTGGTCAGATGACAATTTTTGGGTTAAATGCAAATCGCTATGTGTGGCGAAAAACTAACACGGCAATGCACCCTGAAAACACCATCTCCACAGTCAAACATGCTGTTGGCCACATCATGCTGTTGGCCACATCATGCTGTTGGCCACATCATGCTGTTGGCCACATCATGCTGTTGGCCACATCATGCTGTTGGCCACATCATGCTGTTGGCCACATCATGCTGTTGGCCACATCATGCTGTTGGCCACATCATGCTGTTGGCCACATCATGCTGTTGGCCACATCATGCTGTTGGCCACATCATGCTGTTGGCCACATCATGCTGTTGGCCACATCATGCTGTTGGCCACATCATGCTGTTGGCCACATCATGCTGTTGGCCACATCATGCTGTTGGCCACATCATGCTGTTGGCCACATCATGCTGTTGGCCACATCATGCTGTTGGCATCATCATGCTGTTGGCATCATCATGCTGTTGGCATCATCATGCTGTTGGCATCATCATGCTGTTGGCATGCTCTTCTTCAACAGGAATAAGGTAGCTGGACAAGGAAGCTGAACAGAGTTCATAGGAGATGTATGGAGCTAAATGCAGGGCAATCCTGAAGTAAAATTGGTTAGAAGCTGAAGAAGACTTAAGACTGGAACCTAGGTTCACCTTCCGGCAGAACGACCCTAAACATACTGCCAGAGATATAATGGAATGTTTTAGATCAAAGCATATTCATGTATGTAAATGGTCTAGTCACAGTGGAGGTCTAAATCCCATTGAAAATCTGTGGCAAGGCTTAAAAACTGCTGTCACGGATACCTCCATCCAATCGCACTTAGAGTGAAAGAAGAATAGGAAAAAAATGTAAGCCTCAAGATGGGTAAAACTGGTAAAGACATACCCCAGACGACCTTTAGCAGTACTTGCAGAGAAAGGTGATCCAACAAAGTATTGACTCAGGTGGCTGAATACAAATGCATGTCACAATTTTCAGATTTTGATTTTTAAAATATTTAGAATATCATTTCTTTTACACTTTACAAATACTTGCTACTTTGTTTCAGTATATCGCACAAAATCCAAATAAAACATTTACGGTAAGTTTGTAGGTGTAAAGTGGAAAAAAAAAAAATGTGGAAAAGTTCAAAAGGGTATGAACACTCAAATAACTGCATATTCATACACAAAGATATGCATCATCCTCTACAGATATTTCTCTGTAGTATGTATCAATAAAATAATGCCCTGATGATGCAAACCGGTTAAGCAGGTTACAACAGAAGGAACATACAGAATGCAGCTTTTCTGCTTACCGTAAACCCACGGGTGCCTCCATCGCGGACAGTATAGATGGCGCTTCCTGCTTGGAATAGGAAAGTTCCACTCTTTGCATGATAATCAAATGCAGAAATGCCCACTGTACCAATACGCTTCCTTTCCCGAAGTAGCTCTTCTTCCCGAGAGTACATCCCGTAATCAGGGGTGGCCTAAAAGAGGAACAGTGAAGTTGGACTGGCTGCCATAATACATACCCCACCCACCAATATGAAAAGCTCTGCGACAAAACCAAACCACCATAACTAGGCAATAGACAAACGGTGCAGAAAATGTCAGAAACGTTGGGCATCAAATGACGCATTTTAGACACATTTTATGCCACAGTAGACAGTTTTGAAAGTGTGTAGTAAAGGGAATGAAGACAGAGGGTCATGCCAGCCTAAATATCCCTATAACTGCTGGCATAACACGTGTGCCATTGTTTTGGTGAAAATCATAAGCTGAGCAAGCCAAGATAAGGGGTAAGCTAGAGAAAAGTACATGTCAAGCAACAGGTGCCAACTCTCCGAGCACCTCAAACTGAGGTCTCACCTGAAAAGTATCTAGCAGAGGCTTCCAGGACAGCATAAGGACGGCTCCACGGTTTATGTTCTTCGGGATCTCAGAGTAAAATAGAGTATTCTCTCGGTTTTCTCCAGACATCGCTAAACACAAAGTGTGAGATAAGTGTTATGTGCAAACATTATGTAGTACACGACAATAGTGCCTGGTCTATTGGGGCAGCACACGGAGGAGCCATGTAGCAATGACATTTTGTGGAAGGAGTTTCACATCAATCTGATTGATACCAACCATCTACCCATGCCTGCATCCATCTACAGTGATGAATCTACAGCTCTGGTAAAAATTAAGAGACCATCACACCAAAACCCTGTCATGGGCAGCCCAATCTCCAGACCTGAACCCCATTGAAAAACTCTGAAATGCAATCAAGAGGATGATGGATAGTCACAAGCCATCAAGCAAAGAACTGCTTAAATTTTTGCGCCAGGAGCAGTGCGAAGAACTGGCGGAAAGCATGAAAAGACGCATGAAAGCTGTGAATAAAAATCATGGTTATTCCACAAAATATTGATTTCTGAACTCTTCCCGAGTTAACATTTGTATTCTTGTTTCTAAAGGATTATGAACTTGTTTTTGCATTATTTGAGGTGTGAAAGCACTTTTGCTTTTTTTGACCATTTCTCCTTTTCAGAAAAAAAAAACAAAGCTAAATTTATTGCTTGGAAATTGGGAGACATGTTATCAGAAGTTTATAGTCTAAAAGAACAATTTACATTTTACTCAAACATATACCTATAAAAACAAAGACAAACTGAACATTTTGCAGTGGTCTCTTAATTTTTGCCAGAGCTGCATATGCCGAGGTTATACCACAAATGTCAGATTTACATGACAAGTAAAAAAAAACAAAACATATGACACTGGATCCCCTGTAGTGTGATCTGCTAGCAGAAAACCACTGAGGCCATCAATGGCTATAGGGGCTCCATGGGAGGGGATATACAGTCTAAGGCTATGTGCACACGTTGCGGATTAGGCTTAGGAATTTCTGGTGCGGATTGTCTCTCCTGGCAGAAAACGCACCTGCGGATTTGTCATGGTTTTTGTGCGGTCCCGCAGCGTTTGTGTGTTTTTTCTGCGGTTTTCATCCCTGCGGTTTTCTATAATGCTGTGGATTCACAAAAAAGTAGTGACATTCTACTTCTTTTAATCCGCAGCGGATTTTCTGCAAAGTGTGCACAGCATTTTTTTTTTCTCATTGATTTACATTGTACTGTAAATCAATTGCGGATCTGCAGCATTTCTGCACCTCAAAAAAAAAAAATGCGGATCTGCAGCAAATCCGCAACGTGTGCACATACCCTAATTAAATTAAGAGACATCCTCAACATAATATGGATAAAGGAGAAAAAAACAAAACACAAATCAGTGTAGATAAGTAGCAAGCTACTTACAGTATTTCTGCAAATTCTATGCAGAAAAGTTGAGGATTACCCCCTTGAAATGAAAGTGGGGTTAATCGTAATATGGATCTACAGCAAAGCACACTGCACACCTGCTGCAAAATTGCCATCACTAGCCTTTGATTTACATTAACGTTCCAATAGTAAATAGATGTCAGATTAATTCAGATCCATGTGAACATTGCAGAAGATTTATAATTTGGAGATCAGTGTGACGGTGGTTGTGTGGATCAGATAGTTATCACTTATGTACCTTCATCCAGTGGCCATGTTACAAGCCTGCCCTAAACCTAGTCTGCATTAGATCTAGAATTTTCAATGCATTTTGGGGTTGTCCCCCCCCACTCTCCATTTCATGATAATGAATGAAAACCTAAAGTATGAAACTCCCATGTGAAATGTGACTGACAAATCACCTTCCTGGTACAATCAGATTCTGAGAAATGATTTCTTCATCACTAGACATGATTCATTTAAAGGGATTTTCCAGTTTTATAACCCCCCCCCCCCCCTTCTGGCTTCAGTGTTAAAACAAAATAAAACAAAAACCCTCATTAAGTTTCCACCACTGGTCGCCGATGTCCTATTTTCTGCATCGCATCCACAACGCTGCAGCCAATAAGATTGCCTAGCGGCACTGTGCTGTCAACTCAGGCAGAGCAGCTAAGCTTACCGATAGTCTGCAGCGCTGTCAATGTCACTTTAGTGCTGCCAGTAATAACAGACACCAAGAGCAACGGTGGAGACTCCGTGCAGGACATGGGGAGGGTGAATGAAGCACAGTGCGCTTGTTTTTAAAACACACTGCAGACGGGGGACAGTTTAGAAAAATCAGAAAACCTTTAACTGAGCTTGAAACCTAACCGTGCATTTGTGACTACCGTGAAATCCAATGATTACACGGTACCCACATACGACACTTGTCACCAGTAACTTTCCTTTCCCTGACTTCGAAAGATAAATGTTATTAATCTTGCAGGAGTTAACGTGGTCAATTGTGGAAAGAAAAAACAACATGTTACAGGATGAACAACGCAAAGTCCATGGATGCTGGTGAACAATGGTAACGATGGCCTGCAGCCACTCACCCTCCTCAAGGTCAATGGACAATTATGCTAGAAAGAAAACTTCCAAAACGGGTATTGTCAACTGGGCACATTAATAACCAACAGGATTTGTCTGATACACATCCAATGTATACAGCTAGCTATAAGGGAAGCATGAAGAGTAGTCACACGGCTAAGACTAACCTATGACGTATTACCTGTGCCCAGCTCAGTCCTTAGTTACAGAGATATGGTGATACTTACACATACCCAGGTAGTACATGCGATCGGAGTGAGGGCTAAGACCAACCTATGACGTATTACCTGTGCCCAGCTTAGTCCTTAGTTACAGAGATATGGTGATACTTGCACATACCCAGGTAGCACATGCGATCGGAGTGACGGCTAAGACCAACCTATGACGTATTACCTGTGCCCAGCTCAGTCCTTAGTTACAGAGATATGGCGATACTTGCACATACCCAGGTAGCACATGCGATCGGAGTGAGGGCTAAGACCAACCTATGACGTATTACCTGTGCCCAGCTCAGTCCTTAGTTACAGAGATATGGCGATACTTACACATACCCAGGTAGTACATGCGATCGGAGTGAGGGCTAAGACCAACCTATGACGTATTACCTGTGCCCAGCTCAGTCCTTAGTTACAGAGATATGGCGATACTTGCACATACCCAGGTAGCACATGCGATCGGAGTGAGGGCTAAGACCAACCTATGACGTATTACCTGTGCCCAGCTCAGTCCTTAGTTACAGAGATATGGCGATACTTACACATACCCAGGTAGTACATGCGATCGGAGTGAGGGCTAAGACCAACCTATGACGTATTACCTGTGCCCAGCTTAGTCCTTAGTTACAGAGATATGGCGATACTTACACATACCCAGGTAGTACATGCGATCGGAGTGAGGGCTAAGACCAACCTATGACGTCTGTTACCTGTGCCCAGCTCAGTCCTTAGTTACAGAAATATGGTGATACTTACACATACCCAGGTAGTACATGCGATCGGAGTGAGGGCTATCTGGGTCATTTCTCTTCACAAACGTGAAGCTGTGCGGGGCTTTGGCCATCATGTATCCATGGTATTTCCTGGTGTCTGCAAGCAGCTTCCTCATCTGACTCCATGAATGACGCTCCACATAGAAGGGCTCACATTTTCTGTCTCCCCCACTTTGCTCTGCGGACTCAAATACCTCTAATCCAACCGGCTCAGTCTCCATAGCAGCCGCCATGTTACATCCTGCCAATGTGAAGGACATTTGTTACCCAGAGGTGACTTGTACTAAGGGCGTCATACAAAACGAGCTTGTCTGTGAGCAAAAGTAATGCTAGAGAATAAAGCTGGCCATGTTTTCAGGAGACAGTTATTACACCCCGTATACTGAGACACCATTGGATGCATTTTATCTTCCTGGAAAACAAATGGATCGATCCCTTAAATTCCATCAGTCCGATCCGATGAGATCGGAGGTGTCGGGGAGCTCCCATACACACCGGATGAGTTCAGCCAACTTACATTAATGTGGCCCATAGGCTGAAGTGTGCGAGCCGATCCAATCTATGCATGTTAAGGATTACTAAGGTCTGGTGGCGGTATTATGACACGGTATTTACTGGGACGCATTTATTAAAGCGACCGTCTCATCATATCATTGGATGACAGAGGATACACGGATGATACAGGGGTCTGGCCAGCTCTATAGAGAAGAGCTTGTAAGCACAGTGCTTCTTGCCGGGAAACCAGCCACCTCTAGATTGAAACGATGGTTGGTAACCTAGGCAACAAGTAGTTTTGCTCAATTCTTGATAGCAGATAAGATTTTTATTAACAAGAACGTTGAAAAGCTGTTTTTCCTTTTACAAGCACTTTGCAATTCTACCCATTTAATATGAGATTAACCCTTTAAATAAAAATCCACATGTGCAGACATTAGCCTGAAGTAAAACAAAACACAAAACAAAGAAACTATATATTCACTTTCCCAAAGTTCTGCCATTCCAGTGGTAGGGATGGTAGCCAGGCCGGTCTTGTGTTTGGCTTGTGCAGAGGTCACATGTACAGACGTGATCACTGGAGGTGGAAGTACAGGGATCGGGCAGCAAAGAAACCTATTATGCAAATTAGCGGAGATGCATTTACGTTTTTTTACACATGGATTTTCCTCATTAATGCAAGTCTATGGAGAAAACCTGCATGTGTACCAGCAAAAGAAACTGACATGCTGCAGACCTCAAAGATGCGCAGCATGTCAGTGTCCGCAGGTGCACAGTGGACCATCCACCATAGTGTAACATCTGGTCACTGCGTTTTTGACGCTGCATAAATACACAGCAATCCTGAACGTGGGAACGTACCCTGACACAGGAGTGGGGACGGATAGTATGTTATCGTATATTGTTATCTAGCTGTGGAATATAAAAAAAAAATATGTTGCAGCTACTGTAGCATTATGGCTAGTCATGCGTGAGGCCGAAGTATGCCCGATATAGTATCAGGGAGATAGCTACACGTGTTATACAGAAGGCTGATCTCCAGAGCGGTCACCGTGCTAATCAGAAATAGAGCATATTAGCGTGCTGACAGTATATGCAGAACGTGCCTCAGAGGCGGCCGTGCGGCACAGGGGCCGTACACCGGAGGAGGAGGTCGTGCGGCACAGGGGCCGTACACCGGAGGAGGAGGTCGTGCGGCACAGGGGCCGTACACCGGAGGAGGAGGTCGTGCGGCACAGGGGCCGCATATGGGGGGTTTGGCCCAGGAGCCATATACAAGGCGGGGAGGTGGTGTGGCACAAGGGCAGTATACGGGGGGGGGGGGGGAGGTGGTGTGGCATAGGGGCTGTATACAGGGGGAGGTGGTGTGGCACAGTGGCCGTATACAGGGGGGGGAGGTGGTGTGGCACAGGGGCCGCCTGCAAGGGGGGGAGGGAGCGGCACAGGGGCCGTATACAGGGAGGGGTGGTGGTATGGCATAGGAGCCATATACAAGGCGGGGAGGTGGTGTGGCACAAGGACAGTATACAGGCGGGGAGGTGGTGTGGCACAGGGGCCGTATACAGGGGGGGAGGTGGTGTGGCACAGGGGCCGTATACAGGGGGGGAGGTGGTGTGGCACAGGGGCCGTATACAGGGGGGGAGGTGGTGTGGCACAGGGGCCGTATACAGGGGGGGAGGTGGTGTGGCACAGGGGCCGTATACAGGGGGGGAGGTGGTGTGGCACAGGGGCCGTATACAGGGGGGGAGGTGGTGTGGCACAGGGGCCGTATACAGGGGGGGAGGTGGTGTGGCACAGGGGCCGTATACAGGGGGGGAGGTGGTGTGGCACAGTGGCCGTATACAGGGGGGGGAGGTGGTGTGGCACAGGGGCCGCCTGCAAGGGGGGGAGGGAGCGGCACAGGGGCCGTATACAGGGAGGGGTGGTGGTATGGCATAGGAGCCATATACAAGGCGGGGAGGTGGTGTGGCACAAGGACAGTATACAGGCGGGGAGGTGGTGTGGCACAGGGGCCGTATACAGGGGGGGAGGTGGTGTGGCACAGGGGCCGTATACAGGGGGGGAGGTGGTGTGGCACAGGGGCCGTATACAGGGGGGGAGGTGGTGTGGCACAGGGGCCGTATACAGGGGGGAGGTGGTGTGGCACAGGGGCCGTATACAGGGGGGGAGGTGGTGTGGCACAGGGGCCGTATACAGGGGGGGAGGTGGTGTGGCACAGGGGCCGTATACAGGGGGGGAGGTGGTGTGGCACAGGGGCCGTATACAGGGGGGGAGGTGGTGTGGCACAGGGGCCGTATACAGGGGGGGAGGTGGTGTGGCACAGGGGCCGTATACAGGGGGGGAGGTGGTGTGGCACAGGGGCCGTATACAGGGGGGGAGGTGGTGTGGCACAGGGGCCGTATACAGGGGGGGAGGTGGTGTGGCACAGGGGCCGTATACAGGGGGAAAGTGGTGTGGCACAGGGGCCGTATACGGGGGGGGGGGGGAGGTGGTGTGGCACAGGGGCCGTATACAGGGGGGGGGAGGTGGTGTGGCACAGGGGCCGTATACGGGGGGGGGGGGGAGGTGGTGTGGCACAGGGGCCTATGCAGGGGGGGCATAGGGGCTGTATACAGGAAGGGGGAGGTGGTGTGGCACAAGGGCAGTATACAGGGGTGGGGGGAGGTGGTGTGGCACAGGGGCCGTATACAGGGGGGAGGTGGTGTGGCACAGGGGCCGTATACAGGGGTGAGGTGTTGTGGTATAGGGGCCGTATACGTGGGAGAGGCGAGCCCCCGCACTGCCCTCCCCGTCGCCACCGTGCGTCCCCAACACCCACCCAGCGTCACGCCTTTCCCGGACAGCTCACCTAGCATGTGGAAGAAGAGGTGTGGCGGCCGAGCCCGGCTCCTGTGCTCTCCGTGTCCCCGGTTATGACTTGGCTGCTCTCACTCCCAGCACAACTGCCGCTCACACATCCGCTTCCTGGAGAACGGCGGGGAGAAGAGAGCGCGGGCTCCCCCTGCTGGCCGGAGGTGCTGTTACACTGTCCGGAGCTCCGTGCTAGAGCCAGGCTCTGTGCGACTCTCCGCTATCCGCACACACTTCTGTGCTGGAGAGAAAGCGGCCTCTGTCCCGGCTTATGTTTTTATTTTCCATCCAGGCTTGCCCTCAGTTATCATGGATGCTGGCTGTTTTCTATTGCACTTATGCCCTTAATCAATATGGCCGTCCTCAGGCTCTGGTCCCGCCCACAGGGTAGAGCAGTGTCAGGACGGTTGCTGGCTCGGATTGTTCTAGTAGCAGAAGCAGTCAGCAAGGTGGCGGCAGGATGAGTCTGACCCCGCAGGTGTACTGGGCACAGCGGCACCATGAGCTGTATATCCGGGTGGAGCTCAGCGACGTGCAGGTAATGTCCTCAGCCATCCCTGGGCTCAGCATCCTCGCCCCTGCCTGTGTCCCTGCTGGACAGGGGGTCTATAGGTGCAGGTGCATGCCCACCTCTGAGCACCTCACTGCCACGTACCGTGGGAAATGCACAACCGATAGGATTCAGCTACAAAGTTGGTATTGTTATATATGCGCCCCCCTCGCGAGCCGCCACGCGTGCTCCCCCCCTCGCGAGCCGCCACGCGTGCTCCCCCCCTCGCGAGCCGCCACGCGTGCTCCCCCCCTCGCGAGCCGCCACGCGTGCTCCCCCCCTCGCGAGCCGCCACGCGTGCTCCCCCCCTCGCGAGCCGCCACGCGTGCTCCCCCCCCTCGCGAGCCGCCACGCGTGCTCCCCCCCTCGCGAGCCGCCACGCGTGCTCCCCCCCTCGCGAGCCGCCACGCGTGCTCCCCCCCTCGCGAGCCGCCACGCGTGCTCCCCCCCTCGCGAGCCGCCACGCGTGCTCCCCCCCTCGCGAGCCGCCACGCGTGCTCCCCCCCTCGCGAGCCGCCACGCGTGCTCCCCCCCTCGCGAGCCGCCACGCGTGCTCCCCCCCTCGCGAGCCGCCACGCGTGCTCCCCCCCTCGCGAGCCGCCACGCGTGCTCCCCCCCTCGCGAGCCGCCACGCGTGCTCCCCCCCTCGCGAGCCGCCACGCGTGCTCCCCCCCTCGCGAGCCGCCACGCGTGCTCCCCCCCTCGCGAGCCGCCACGCGTGCTCCCCCCCTCGCGAGCCGCCACGCGTGCTCCCCCCCTCGCGAGCCGCCACGCGTGCTCCCCCCCTCGCGAGCCGCCACGCGTGCTCCCCCCCTCGCGAGCCGCCACGCGTGCTCCCCCCCTCGCGAGCCGCCACGCGTGCTCCCCCCCTCGCGAGCCGCCACGCGTGCTCCCCCCCTCGCGAGCCGCCACGCGTGCCCACAGGATTCAGCCACAAAGTTGGTATTGTTAAATGCGCCCCTCGCGAGCGCCCGGAGAGTAGCCACGCGCGCCCCAGGGAGTAGCTTA
Source organism: Ranitomeya variabilis (assembly GCF_051348905.1). Lineage (NCBI taxonomy): Eukaryota > Metazoa > Chordata > Amphibia > Anura > Dendrobatidae > Ranitomeya > Ranitomeya variabilis. Next base: position 129,927,936 of record NC_135236.1, on the reverse strand, counting down.
GCATGCTGAGGATAGACTAGAATGATCAGGGCTTCTGAATATACGTAGGGAAATACTTCTATCCTGGCCATAAACAGTGACACATACGGAGGCTTTTCTTATTTTTTTTATTTTTTTTCTTAAATCCATGTATTTTGGCAGAGGAATAACATTTACAATTGGGTTTCATTAAAACAATTTGCACCGTTTGCCTTCGATGACCTCTGTGTTGCGCTATCTGGCTGCAGAATGAGTTAACTAAGAATCCATCGGTGAATTACTTCTAAGAAAAAGGTTGTAATTCTTATCTGTCTTTTACTGAGGTCTTCTCAGTTGATTTCTGACCACAGATCACTTAAAAAGGAAAATCAAACTTTCATGTGGTCAGCTGTGAGACACAGAATCTAAAGACAAAACAGAAAATCACATTGTATGATTTTTAAGTACCGTATTTAAATTGCATTTTATTACATGAAATCAGTATTTGATCACCTACCAACAAGCAAGAATTCTGGTTCTCACAGACCTGTTAGTTTTTCTTTAAGAAGCCCTCCTACTCTGCACTCATTACCTGTATAAAACACGCCTGTCTGTACACTTAAACACTCACACTCCAACCTCTCCACCATGGCCAACACCAAAGATCTGTCTAAGGACACCAGAGACAAAATTGTAGACCTGCACAAGGCTGGGATGGGCTACAGGACAATAGGCAAGCAGGTTGGTGAGAAGGTAACAACGGTTGTCATAATTATTAGAAAATGGAAGAAACACAAGATGACTGTCAATCTTCCTTGGTCTGGGGCTCCATGTAAGATCTCGTCTTGTGGGGTAAGGAGGATTATGAGAAAGGTCAGGAATCAGCCTAGAACTACACAGCAGGACCTGGTCAATGACATGAAGAGAGCTGGGACCACAGTGCGGCGCTCATAGCAATCTGGCAGTGACAACCATAGAGGTCTGCCAACCCATCAGGGACCCGCGATCATGTGACAGGGATTACTGATGGGCGGAAGTGCATGTTAAATGCCGCTGTCATAGTTCGACAGTGACATTTATCTACCGGTAGTTAACAGCTGCGGGTGGTTTGCGATTCCACCCGCGGCTGTTCCGGGCACATGTCAGCTGTTCAAAACAGCATCATTGTACAAAAGAGCATCACAATTCAAATTGCTGGGGCTGTCACGTAAGGGCTAACAAGCCAAGAGGGGCACAATGGGTGTCTGACCTACAAGACTGCACACAAATAAAGAATAAGCGCAGGGAAGTGCACAAAAGAATCTGACATTGAATTATATGGACACGTGAGCGTCATAACTGGACCATGGAGCAGTGCAAGTATTCTAATGAATTACATCATGTGTGCGCTTACCTGGGGGGAAGGGATGGTACTAGTGTGGTGATTTGGGTTTCTGGGAAACCGGTCATTCATGGACTGTAGAAGTTACCATAGTTCTTGTTCTTGCTGTGTCCCCTAATGAGTGGCTCAGAGAAAAGGATTTTACGGTGAGTACACAAAAATCCCTGTTTCTTCTTCACCTCTTTTTGTAACCACAGACCTGGTTACAACACACAAAAAAATGCTTAAAAAGTTAGTTACACGTTGACTGTTATTCTCTTTTGCAAATAGTTCTGTAAAACAGGAAGCCAGATATAATCCTGTTCATGGCTCTCATGATCAGGTTACACGTCAGTTATATGGTGGACTGTATTTTCTGTTCCATGGTGGATTTCAGGCCCCAGGAGCAGCTGCGATGGGATTAATGTCCCTCTGGTCATTGTTCTTCACTGTAATCGAATGCTTGTGAATCCGTATAATTATCTAAGACTAGATGGCAGCCCGATTCTAAAGAATCGGGAGTCTAGAATCCATATATGCTTTATTTATTCAAATGTAAGAATAATACAATTAATAAATAATAGTAAGAAAGAACAAAAAATGGCTGCACTCACCAGCTCTTGACAATTCTTGACAGTACGGCACATTTCTGATTGGTCGCTCGCGGCAGGCGGCAACCAATCAGAAAAGTGCCGCGCACCACGAAGGCATATATCTTTGTCCACCCTGAGCGGGTGTAGGACACTGGTGACGTCACTTATCTCCGGACATTATCTCCGGACAAAGCCACGGAAGTTGGCACAAATTGCCGGAAGTAGTATTCTAGGCAATTATATATTAGATTTTAATGTTATCAGTGTTTACCTTTGAACGTTTATATTGTATTGTCCTGTCACCAGCCATGTGTACGATTATCGGCCGAAAGCCTCTCTGGAACCAATAATCACCCCATGTAAAGGTATCTTTATAAGTTAAAGATTCAGAATACTATGACCTTTATCATATCCTGAACAGTCAAGTTTTTTATGAACCGTTAAGGTTTTCTGGTTGAAGTAAAAAAAACTCTGAGTGTTTACAGTTTGAAACCATAAAATGTTGAAAAATTATGTCATTCTTGAGTATATCACTCAATGGTGCTCATAAACGTGTCAAATTTGATCTATAATATACTTTAATATACGTTACTTTAATCTTTAATATACTTAAGAACAGGGCCCCAGACATCACACAGGGGGTCTGAAACACCGCACAGTGGTCCAAAATATCGCTGTGCTCTGCCTGGGGCCCCATATGCTGCCTGGGGCCCCTGTGCTCTGCCTGGGGCCCCATATGCTGCCTGGGGCCCCTGTGCTCTGCCTGGGGCCCCATGTTCTGCCTGGGGCCCCTGTGCTCTGCCTGGGGCCACTGTGCTCTGCCTGGGGCCCCATATGCTGCCTGGGGCCCCATGTTCTGCCTGGGGCCCCTGTGCTCTGCCTGGGGCCACTGTGCTCTGCCTGGGGCCCCATATGCTGCCTGGGGCCCCTGTGCTCTGCCTGGGGCCCCATATGCTGCCTGGGGCCCCTGTGCTCTGCCTGGGGCCCCTGTGCTCTGCCTGGGGCCCCATGTTCTGCCTGGGGCCCCTGTGCTCTGCCTGGGGCCACTGTGCTCTGCCTGGGGCCCCATATGCTGCCTGGGGCCCCTGTGCTCTGCCTGGGGCCCCATATGCTGCCTGGGGCCCCTGTGCTCTGCCTGGGGCCCCATATGCTGCCTGGGGCCCCTGTGCTCTGCCTGGGGCCCCTGTGCTCTGCCTGGGGCCCCTGTGCTCTGCCTGGGGCCCCATGTTCTGCCTGGGGCCCCTGTGCTCTGCCTGGGGCCCCATATGCTGCCTGGGGCCCCTGTGCTCTGCCTGGGGCCACTGTGCTCTGCCTGGGGCCCCATAGGCTGCCTGGGGCCCCTGTGCTCTGCCTGGGACCACTGTGCTCTGCCTGGGGCCCCATATGCTGCCTGGGGCCACTGTGCTCTGCCTGGGGCCCCATATGCTGCCTGGGGCCCCTGTGCTCTGCCTGGGTGTAGGACACTGGTGACGTCACTTATCTCCGGACATTATCTCCGGACATTAGCTCCGGACATTATCTCCGGACATTAGCTCCGGACATTATCTCCGGACATTAGCTCCGGACAAAGCCACGGAAGTTGGCACAAATTGCAGGAAGTAGTATTCTAGGCAATTATATATTAGATGGGCATTTCCTGAAGGAAATACATGGTGCTTGAACAGCGCTACCAGCTTTACAGCAGCACTTTTCACACACGGGACTGGGGGCGTGCTTACTTTTGCACCCGGGGGCGCACTTACTTTTGCACCCGGAGGCGCACTTACTTTTGCACCCGGGGGCGCACTTACTTTTGCACCCGGGGGCGCACTTACTTTTGCACCCGGGGGCGCACTTACTTTTGCACCCGGGGGCGCACTTACTTTTGCACCCGGGGGCGCACTTACTTTTGCACCCGGGGGCGCACTTACTTTTGCACCCGGGGGCGCACTTACTTTTGGGGCCGCACTTACTTTTGGTGGGCGGGGCTCCTCGGCCTCCGATTTGGTTGGTGGGGCCCCTCGTCCTCCGATTTGGTGGGTGGGGACCCTCGGCCTCCGATTTGGTGGGCGGGGCTCCTCGGCCTCCGATTTGGTTGGTGGGGCCCCTCGGCCTCCGATTTGGTGGGCGGGGCCCCTTATCCTCCGATTTGGTGGGCGGGGACCCTCGGCCTCCGATTTGGTGGGTGGGGACCCTCGGCCTCCGATTTGGTGGGCAGGGCCCCTCAGCCTCCGATGTGGTGGGCGGGGCCCCTCGGCCTCCGCTTTGGTGGGCGGGGCCGCTCGGCCTTCGATTTGGTGGGCGGGGCTCCTCGGCCTCCGATTTGGTTGGCGGGGCCCCTCGGCCTCCGATTTGGTTGGCGGGGCCCCTCGGCCTCCGATTTGGTGGGCGGGGACTCTCGGCCTCCGATTTGATGGGCGGGGACCCTCGGCCTCCGATTTGGTGGGCGGGGACCCTCGGCCTCCGATTTGGTGGGCGGGGACCCTCGGCCTCCGATTTGGTGGTCGGGGACCCTCGGCCTCCGCTTTGGTGGGCGGGGCCCCTCGGCCTCCGATTTGGTGGGCGGGGTCCCTCTGCCTCCGATTTGGTGTGCGGGGACCCTCGGCCTCCGCTTTGGTGGGCGGGGCCCCTCGGCCTTCGATTTGGTGGGCGGGGCCCCTGGCCTCCGATTTGGTTGGTGTGGACCCTCGGCCTCCGATTTGGTGGGCGGGGACCCTCGGCCTCCGATTTGGTGGGCGGGGACCCTCGGCCTCCGATTTGGTGGGCGGGGACCCTCGGCCTCCGATTTGGTGGGCGGGGCCCATCGGCCTCCGATTTGGTGGGCGGGGCCCATCGGCCTCCGATGTGGTGGGCGGGGCTCCTCGGCCTCCGATTTGGTTGGCAAGGCCCCTCGGCCTCCGATTTGGTGGGCGGGGACCCTCGGCCTCCGATTTGGTGGTCGGGGACCCTCGGCCTCCGCTTTGGTGGGCGGGGCCCCTCGGCCTCCGATTTGGTGGGCGGGGTCCCTCTGCCTCCGATGTGGTGTGCGGGGACCCTCGGCCTCCGATGTGGTGGGCGGGGCTCCTCGGCCTCCGATTTGGTTGGCGGGGCCCCTCGGCCTCCGATTTGGTGGGCGGGGACTCTCGGCCTCCGATTTGGTGGGCGGGGACTCTCGGCCTCCGATTTGGTGGGTGGGGACCCTCGGCCTCCGATTTGGTGGGCGGGGACCCTCGGCCTCCGATTTGGTGGGCGGGGACCCTCGGCCTCCGATTTGGTGGGCGGGGACCCTCGGCCTCCGCTTTGGTGGGCGGGGCCCCTCGGCCTCCGATTTGGTGGGCGGGGTCCCTCTGCCTCCGATTTGGTGTGCGGGGACCCTCTGCCTTCGATTTGGTGGGCGGGGCCCCTCGGCCTCCGATTTGGTTGGTGTGGACCCTCGGCCTCCGATTTGGTGGGCGGGGTCCCTCGGCCTCCGATTTGGTGGGCGGGGACCCTCGGCCTCCGATTTGGTGGGCGGGGCCCATCGGCCTCCGATGTGGTGGGCGGGGCCCATCGGCCTCCGATGTGGTGGGCGGGGCCCATCGGCCTCCGATGTGGTGGGCGGGGACCCCGGCCTCCGATTTGGTGGGCGGGGACTCTCGGCCTCCGATTTGGTGGGCGGGGACCCTCGGGCTCTGATTTGGTGGGCGGGGACCCTCGGCCTCCGATTTGGTGGGCGGGGACCCTCGGCCTCCGATTTGGTGGGCGGGGACCCTCGGCCTCCGATTTGGTGGGCGGGGACCCTCGGCCTCCGATTTGGTGGGCGGGGCCCATCGGCCTCCGATGTGGTGGGCGGGGCCCCTCGGCCTCCGATGTGGTGGGCGGGGACCCCCGGCCTCCGATTTGGTGGGCGGGGCCCCTCGGCCTCCGATTTGGTGGGCGGGGCCCCTCGGCCTCCGATTTGGTGGGCGGGGACTCTCGGCCTCCGATTTGGTGGGCGGGGACCCTCGGCCTCCGATTTGGTGGGCGGGGACCCTCGGCCTCCGATTTGGTGGGCGGGGACCCTCGGCCTCCGATTTGGTGGGCGGGGACCCTCGGCCTCCGATTTGGTGGGCGGGGACCATCGGCCTCCGATGTGGGCGGGGCCCCTCGGCCTCCGATTTGGTGGGCGGGGACCCCCGGCCTCCGATTTGGTGGGCGGGGCCCCTCGGCCTCCGATTTGGTGGGCGGGGCCCCTCGGCCTCCGATTTGGTGGGCGGGGCCCCTCGGCCTCCGATTTGGTGGGCGGGGACCCTCGGCCTCCGATTTGGTGGGCGGGGACCCTCGGCCTCCGATTTGGTGGGCGGGGACCCTCGGCCTCCGATTTGGTGGGCGGGGACCCTCGGCCTCCGATTTGGTGTGTGCTCTGCCTGGGGCCACTGTGCTCTGCCTGGGGCCCCATATGCTGCCTGGGGCCCCTGTGCTCTGCCTGGGGCCCCATATGCTGCCTGGGGCCCCTGTGCTCTGCCTGGGGCCCCTGTGCTCTGCCTGGGGCCCCTGTGCTCTGCCTGGGGCCCCATGTTCTGCCTGGGGCCACTGTGCTCTGCCTGGGTGTAGGACACTGGTGACATCACTTATCTCCGGACATTAGCTCCGGACAATAGCTCCGGACAAAGCCACGGAAGTTGGCACAAATTGCAGGAAGTAGTATTCTAGGCAATTATATATTAGATGTGCGTGTGAGTAGCGTCTAGGCTAGCTGTTTACAAACAGAATGTCCTCCGTAAGGCGGTGTGCACACACAGTTTTTGAAGATGAAGATGCATCTGGAAAATACTGGCAGTGTTTTTTTCCTGAAGCATCTTTGGCATCTCTTTGGTTGATTTTGCGGTAAAGCAAGAAAGTGGTAAAAGGAAGTTCTTGTCACTTTGAAGCAGAGTCAACTCCAAACTCGGCACTTTCCAATCAAAATGCTTCAAAAACCGGTTTGGGGAAAGAAAAACTCTTACAACAACTCCCTAAGGCTGTGTACATACAGCGTCTTTTAGACACCAACGCACCCGCCAAGTTTTCCCAATAATGCGCCTTCAGGAAAACGCATTGTGCACATGCAGTCTTTTTGCAGAGTTTTCAGAGCAGAAAGTTTTGAGGAGTTTTGCATTTTTAAGGAGTACTTGGAGAGTTTCCATTGAGTTTCTGCTCCAGAAAGTCTTAAAATCTATGTACACATTGAGGTTTATTGAGCAGAAGCGTCCAAGTTTTTGAGGAGTTTTCTGATCTCGAGCATTTCCACACCAAAAACTTAAAAAAAAAAACTTTTTCACACAAGCCTAAAACAGAAGCATTTCATAAAGCAGTTTCTATTTGAAAATCTCATCAACCTGATTATCGACTTCCTTGATGAGGTGGAGTGGTTTATGTACCTCAGTGCCAGAGGAGGCAAAAACGAAATAGCACTTCAAGATTGTGCAAAAATTTAGTTTGCGTTCTTGTACTAAAATAAGGCAAATATTATGTGATGTAAACTGTATATTTCCCACTGCTTATAAGGCTGTGTGCACACGGTGCATTATTGATGCATTTTCGCAGCTGTTTTCCTCACTTGGAAATGGGCCAAAAACGCTATGGAATCCTTATGCAACTAATTCAATGACAATCCTAAAGTGTTGTGCACATGATCAGTAAATTTCCATGTGTATTTGCAGTGCATTTTTTTTTTTTTTGCAGCATGTCCATTTTTTTTTTGCGTTTCTGCACCCATTGACTTCAATTGAGTCAGTCAAATCCACAGCAAAAACGCAGGTGTAAAAATGTTTGCGTATTTGCTGAGTTTTTGCTTGCGTTTTTACCGTCTTCCTATGCTGTTTCCCACGCTGTCATCTGTGTGACCGTTGGAAACACCGGTGCGGTGGCTGTTATCGGTGGTAATGTTACTGCCAGTAAGACCGTCAATCAGAGCTCTGCGGGGTCATGCTGTCAGATGTGAGCGTGACCTCACAACTGTGACCTGCGGTAAAAAGCTTACCGCTGGTCAGCAGGTGTGGGCTGATGAGACTACTCTTCATATCAGCCTATGTCTGCTGTTACTAATAGCAGTGATGGCAGGAGCCGCTGATTGGAGACGTAGTCTCTCATCAGCCGGTGCCTGTGCTTAAAAAAAGGCAAAACATGTAAATAAGTACATACATATTCAAACAAAAAGCACATTATACTCACCTAACACCAAATCCCCGATGCCCTAGTCACCTATAAAAAATGTAAAATAATAAGCCACCATATACTCACCTGTCCGCTGTAGTCCACGTAATCCCGAGTGTCTTATGGCGATCTCACAAGTAGAACAGTCACATCGGGAGATGTGACCACTTTAAAAAAAAAAAAAAGTCAGCTTTAAAAAAAAAAAAGGCTAAAAATTGTGAAATCCGTGTAAGTTTCAGTATGCTGGGCTGAATCTGCTGAGTCAGGGGTCACCATCCCCCACACCTGCCCGCTGCTGCCCCTGAGCTCTACCTTGTGTTATTCCAGGTGACAAGTTCACTAATTTAGGCAAAAATGCAAATAAGACTTTACCTTATTGATACCTTGGGTTGTAAATCTTGTGCAGCTCAGTGATCAAATCAGTCTTTATATAAAAAAAAATATCCCTACAGGAACGTGAGACCTTCCCCTAAGAGGCCTTATAAGGATTGCTATATTGTCGATCATTGCTCGGTTGGGCAGTAGGCGGGAGTTCACACACAAAAACTACTACACGATTTAAACTTTTTATTTTATTTTTTTTCAAAAGGCAATGCCAAGATGTAATTTTACTCAATTTCCTATAACCTACATGCCCATATAGACGTCTTAGGAGGGTGGATCTTACTGACAGATTCCCTTTAAGGGACCTTCAATCAAATGGGGAAAATGGGCACAGATAAGTTATGTAAAGTCCACATTCTATTTCTTCAATTTTTGGCAATATGATTACATGCCACGGACCACCGACAGGGCAGCTGGACCAGGGTCCGGCAAATGTTTTTGCTCAATGCTAGCAGGGCTGTGGAGTCGGAGTCGTGGAGTCGGAGTTAGTTTTGGTTGGAGTCGGTAGAAATGTACCGACTCCAGCTTTAAAAATGTATTAATATTTCATAATTGAACTTTCATATGAATTTTATAAATGTTACTCAAATATATATGTTCTATCAAACTATGAACAACAGTGATAAGCAGTTCTGCTGGAGATAGACATTTCTTACTTCTTGTGTGTCACTGTTCTCCACTGCCCTTATCTAATCTTATACTTGGTTAACCTCATGGTGCCCCAACCCCCCTACTTACAATGTATGAAACTGAAAGTGAAAATGTGTTGCAAATTCTTAGTAGTAAAGCTCCTCCTCTAGACTAGATGTTTACTAGGTGTGCATCTTCCAAGCATCTCACAGCTGCTACTCAGAAGAGGAAGACTGTAAGAAGTATTATCCTTTCAACAAACTTTGCATCAGTTAACTGTGAGTACATGAGGAATAACAGTATTACTGACCACTATATCAGTTGTACAACCTGCCAATAATTTTGTACAATTGTTTCTAGGAAAAACAATTGTAATTTGGATTGTGAATGCAGAATTAAAAACCTGAGAATGTCAAAGAAGCGTCACATTAAATCAGCTGTATTTGAACATTTCACCATCACTCAAGATAGAAAACATTATGTCTGTCAGTGTATGACAAATGATCCAGACGAAAACAAATGCTGTGAAGCCAAGATCAGTGCATATTCAGGCAAAGATAAAAATGCTCCTACCAGAGCTTCTAATCTAAAGAGACATTTACAGCGCTTTCATCCAGAAGTACTGAAAGCAGTGGATGAGAAAGACTGCATCCAAACCAATGAACCAGTGCCCTGCTCTTCCAGCCAAACAAAGGAGCAGAGAACTTTGCAGCCATCAGTTGCAAGATATTTTGTCAGTGACAAAGTTACTGTGACAATGACAGTAGATACTTTTAAAAAACATATCATAGAGCTTGTTGTAAAGGATAGTGTGCCTATTTCATTATTTTCACGACCAGCTTTTATGTGTCTGAATGGGAAATGGCCCGCAAGCTTGGTGTTTCTCTGGAGAGAGAGTATTAGAAAATTAGTAATCGAAGAAGCTTTTAAACAAAAGGAAGAACTTAAAAAAACTCTCAAGGGATGCTTTCTGTTTCTTAAAACACACACAGAGTGAACTATTTTGCCATCAATGTCCGATTTGTTTGTGACTAAAATGAAATAGTTACCAAGACATTGGCAGTAAAAGACACCAAAGCTCATCACACCAGTGAGTTTCTCCAGGTCTTAGTGGAAAAGGTTCTGCAAGACTATGAACTTAAAGAAGAGCAAGTTCTTTCTGTCGTAACTGACAATGCTTCAAATATGATAAGTACTATTAAGCTAATGAATGAGAGTAATGATGGTGACCAGCAGCTAGAAGAACATTCTGGGTCCACAGACACAGAAATGTTTGAAATAGAGGAACACAGTATTGTAACTGAGGAGCAAACTGAAGTTGCTTCAGATGAACAGTAACATGACATTTTAGATGATCTTGTTGAAACTGTGTCAATACGTTCTTTCATTCATCACATGCGCTGTGTTGTGCATACGCTACAGCTGGCTATAAGACAGTCTGCAAGAAGGACATGCTGCTGCACTGATTGGCAAGGTGAGAAAACTGGCTACTGTTGCCAGAACCCCTAAAGTTGACTCAATTTTGAAGAGACGTGCTGGAAAAGGGGCAATTATTGATCAAGCCACACGATGGGGCAGTACTTACTTAATGATTCAGCGCTTGGTTGAACTGAAAACCTTTCTTGTAGACATGGCTAACCTTCAACTGACGCTAAATGAAAGTCAGTGGAATCAGTTGACTGAGCTGGAAAAATTGCTAGAGCACCCATTTACAGTGACTAAAAAATTACAAGCAGAGGACTTAACTCCAGGTATTTTCTTAAAGGAGTGGAAGAACCTGATATTTCGCCTGTCCCAAAGAGGAGGGTTAATTGCAAGTGGCATTGCTACATCAATGAAACGGAGAGAGGAGCTACTATTACAAAATAACATTCTTTTGGCAGCTGTTTATGTAGACCCAATGCATCGGATTCTTCTAGATGATCAACAGCTAACTAAAGGAAAAGAAGCTCTGTTTGAAATAGCAGTAAGGATGAACGGGTTGCAGAACAGTCAGGAGGAACAAGAAGAATTTGGTCGTCCTGCCACATCTTCACTCTCATCAACTGATGAAGAATTTAATTTCGAAAAATATTTGGATCACAAGGACCGTGCAAAGCGTTCCCGCATAGAAGAAGAGTCATCCCCATCAAAGAACACAGCCAGTACATTTCAGCAGAATTTTTCATGTGCACTAAAAGAAATTGAGAAATTTGACCGTTCATCAAAAATAACAGTGCAACAAGCGATTCCTCTGTATCCTGACATTGTCAGAGATGTTGCCCGAGTGGTTACTGCTTTGCCACCAACCCAAGTTAGTGTAGAGAGGTTGTTCTCTGCTCTCAAAATAATTAGATCAGATTTGAGGGCATCCATGAAGGAGGATCTGACAGAGGCAATACTTTTTCTGAGGACAAATTTATAGATTTCTTCTTATTAACTGCATAACAGTGTTTATTGCATATTTACTTACAAGAGTTTATAAAAGTTATTTGCTATATTCTAATTGTATTTTAATAAATATAGTTTTTGCTCTAAGTGGTCTGATTACTTATATGATGGTGAGAAACTAAATAAGCACGATGTTAATATTTTACAACAGTAAATTTATTGTTACGAATTGGCCATTAATGAAGGAGTCGGAGCCGGAGTCGGAACCTGATAAAATCCAGGAGTCGGAGTCGCAACTGTGGCTTACCGACTCCACAGCCCTGAACGCTAGTACAGAGCATTCAGGTAATGCCACGTTTAAGAGGGGTTTTTACCCCCTTTGTTAGTGTGGGAGGTGATATTATAAACCGCTTACCCCATGAGAGGGCAAAGTTGCCACTTAATGGGTGGTGTTAATCGCATCTTGTAGTTTGTCCAAGTTCTAGGGGTTAAAACTGTATCTGTGAAGAACAAAGAGATGGTGGTGCATTTCCTCCAACTACAGCGTGTCCTCAAAACTGCGTGTCCGCTGCATTACCTCTTAGATTACCTTGTATGTCTGCTGCTGCGTTACCTCTTAGATTACCTTGTATGTCTGCTGCTGTGTTACCTCTTACTTTACCTTGTATGTCTGCTGCTTTACCTCTTACTATACCTTTTGTGTCTGCTGCCGCGCTACCTCTTACTTTACCTTGTGTGTCTGCTGCGTTACCTCTTACTATACCTTGTGTGTCTGCTGCGTTACCTCTTAGTAGACTTTGTGTCTGCTGATACCTTACCTCTTACTATACCTTGTGTGTCTGCTGCTGTGTTACCTCTTACTATACCTCGTGTGTCTGCTGCTGCGTTACCTCGTACTATACCTTGTGTGTCTGCTGCTGCTGCGTTACCTCTTACTATACCTTGTGTGTCTTCTGTTACCACTTACATTACCTTGTGTGTCTGCTGCTGCGTTACCTCTTACTATACCTTGTATGTCTGCTGCTGCCTTACCTCTTACTATGCCTCGTGTGTCTGATGACAGATGCTTTTTCCCTTCCACAAGTTAGCTTCACTGCTGAAACCTTAAACCAGATGATGTCACAACACAGATGGTGGAGGTCCTGCGATTATATATGAGACACTAAAAAGAAAATACCTTCAGAAGTCTTGAGTATGAAGCGGGACTGAATTCATCCCCTGATCCTGGGTGATTTATTTACTGATGTTTAATAGTACATGGGGCTTATTTAATAGAACTGATGTTCCTTCGTGGAAAATCTGTAGTAGTAAAAAAAAAAAAAAAACTTGTGCAGAACTTTTTTTTACAGATTTCATTGGAAACTTGCAGCAGATATCGCCCTTTGCGTCCTATAGGATGAGCTATGCTGTCCAAATTTACAGCACAAATTGACGTATAAATTAACAATTTGCATCAGAAGTCAGTATATGCTGTCGCTTTTTTTTATTTTGTAAAGTTTTCCTTGATGTCTATGAATTTATTGAGCTCCAATATGTAGCAGCCATTATTTCATTTGTCTGGATTTCTAAAATATATTTTGTGTTGTTGACACAGTATACTGACTAAATGGACGTGTTTGTCTTGCAGAGCCCAGACATCGGCATTACCAACAATGTCCTGCACTTTAAGGGTGAGGACCAGACATGTTATAAAAAAAGTGTTAGGTTTTTTGCTCCAAAAGGTTATATATAACATTATTTTTTTTTCCTTAAGCCTTGGGGCATGGCGCTAAAGGGGTGAACACATATGAGTTTGCGCTGGATTTCCTCGAACCTGTAAAGACAAAGGTAAGTCCTGTCCTCTTCCAATATGTGCTCTCTGTGATCCTCAGGCGCGTAACTTACATTTGCCTTAACATCTTGTCTTTTGCCATGATTGGAAACTGTCCAGGTTCTACAGCGATCCACTCAGCGCCATGTAAGTCTAGTTGTGAAGAAGAGTGAAAGCCACTGGTGGCCCCGCTTGACCAAGCAGGAACGCAAACCATTGTTCCTGTCTCCAGACTTTGACCGCTGGCTGGACGAATCTGATGCAGAGATGGAGCTCAGGGAGAAGGTAGGAAAAGTGTTTGGGCTTCTATCTCCAATTACTAGGGAAGTAATATACACTGCTCAAGCACATAAATCACACACCGGATATCAACAAACAAAACATTCAAACGGAAAATCTTAAGTGATACTGTGTGATTTTCTGCATCGCAACAAAGGTCAATGGAAGCCAAAATCATCAACCAACTGGAGTTCCAAATCACCACGAAAATGTATAAAATTTAAATTACAAGTGGAACCAATATGTGTGAATTTCCTCAGAATACACTGACTACGTGGTGTGTATGGCCCTCGCGCGTCTGTATGCCGTCCCGACAACATTCAGGCTTGTTCCTGATGAGATGGCAGATGGTCTCCTTGGAATCTCCTCCCAAACGTTGATCACGGCATCCATGAGCTCCAGGACTGTCTGTGTAGTACCTAAATGACAGCATCGTATGCACTGACAAATAATGTCCCAAAGGTTCATAATTGGATTCAGATCTGCAGAACATGGAGGCAAGTGAATGGCGTCATTGTCTTCATCATCCTGGAACTATCTACTTGAAGCTGGAGAATTTAACTTTACCAGGTGGAACCCAGGGCCCACTGCCCCAGTGTAAAGTATGACAACAGTAATCATGGGACAATTGGATATTGTGTGGAGGTTTTTGTGACTCTCCAAGGATGCGCCTCCTCGGACCATTACTTACCCACCGCCATAGCTGTGAATGATGTCTCCTGCAGCATAATGTTCACCACGACGTCTCTAGGCTCTTTTACCTGTCGCGTGCTCAGTGTGAACTTGCTCTCCACTATGAAAACAATATGGTGCCAAAGGCGAACCTGCCAATTCTGGTGTTCACTGCCAATCAAAATGCACAGTGGTGGACTGTGAGCACAGGTCCCATTACATGACGTTGTGCCTTCATGCCACCTTCATGGGGTCTGTTTCTGATAGTTTGGTCAGAAACATGCACCCCAATAGCCTGCTAGAGGTAATTTTGTGGGGCCCTGGCAGTGCTCCTGTGTCACTCTCATTTTCACCAAAGCTGGTGACCTTGACCCACAATTAATTATTCTTCCTATCTGGACTGATTGGTATCCCTGATGTTTATTTGGGTTACACTGGAATGTGGACGTGTTCCCTACATTTTTTGAGCAGTGTACATTATATACACCCATATATTCATATGTATGATTCTTAATTTAGTACACTTATTAATATCTTATGTTTATGATGGCTTTGTGGGAAAAGGCTAATAAGATAATACCGTTTATGACCACTGTCTGAGCTAGAGTGGTTCCCACAGACCCAGATGATTCACGTGATCCTTTTTTTTTTTTAATGGCCACTTATAGTATTAAATTATCATTTAGTGGTCTCTGCAGCTGGCAGTAATTTATGATTTTATTGGTGGTCTCGAGACAGGTCCATATCGTAAGTTTGATAAATGCCAAATGCTTATAATGGAGTGATTGACGCCCAGTCCTATATAGTATGGGAAGCAGGATCATGCATAAATAAGGTTTATTTCTGCTCTGTCTTTATCTTCCAGGAAGAAGAGAGAATATCAAAAATCAGAACAGAATCTAGAGTCCGAGAAGATCGTAAGTTCTGAAGGAGTCAATGTAAATCTTTAGCTATTGTCACTTCCAAAGAAAAAATGAGGAAAAATTCCAGCTCCTAAAATTCCAGAATTTATTTTAAAAAATTAATGAAAAACAAAGTAAAATTATGGGTTATCAAAAATTCTGTAGCATGAATGATGTATAAACCTAAATCTGAAGACTAATTTCTATATCTAGATAAATGAAATTCTAAAGCATGGATGGTGATATCATGTGGGATCGAAGTATATAAGGGTACTGTCTCACAGTGGCACTTTGGTCGCTACGACGGCACGATCCGTGACGTTCCAGCGATATCCATACGATATCGCTGTGTCTGACACGCTACTGCGATCAGGGACCCCGCTGAGAATCGTACGTCGTAGCACATCGTTTGAAACTTTCTTTCGTCGTCAAGTGTCCCGCTGTGGCGGCATGATCGCATCGTGTAACAAAGGTTGTATACGATGTGCGCACAGTAACCAACGGCTTCTACATCGCATATACGTCATGAAATTATCGCTCCAACGCCGTGTATTGCAACGTGTGACCGCAGTCTACGACGCTGGAGCGACGCTGGAGCGATATTGGAGCGACGCTGGAACGTCACGGATCGTGCCGTCGTAGCGACCAAAGTGCCACTGTGAGACGGTACCCTAATGCGACGACATTGCAACTTAGCCAAGAGAAATCCTTTAGCCATACAAGATTAGCAAACTGAGAACATCCTTAGAATCCTTCAAGAGATCACTGGATCTCTGAGATAAAGGTTGTAGTAATGAGTCCAACCACTCAAATGTTCTGTAATGGACCCAATACCTGATATAATTTGTCTCATAGGAGGCAGATAAGCTGCCTTGTGTACCTTGGATATCTTGGGATGAGCAGGTAAAATGGGTTAGATCGGGTGTTCCACCATTATGTCTTCCTTTTGAGATTTGGTGAGGATTCCTAGAGAAAAGCCTTCTTCAGTGGTGATGATGTCCTTTTCAAAGGTGCGTCTCGGGTTCCGCGTTGCCCCTCTCCTGTGTTGATTCAAGGTTTTATATTTTTTTATATACCGTACTTTTTGGAATTTTTCCTCATTTTTTTTTTCTTGCAAACACACGTGTGGTCACACTGTTTTCCTGCTCTTGCACACCTCGGACCTATAGGATGATCTGGTATCTACAACCTTTTTCACTGTCACTTCCCCCCTGCCAACCTTTTGCTGGAAGTTCTGGTGAAGAGAAAATTATACTTGCAGGAAATGGGAAATCAGATCCGTTTGTCTTCCTGTTCTGTTTGCTGACCTTCCATATAGACTAGCTGTATGAAAGGAAACAGGCAGATCGAGATGTGGCCTCTGAACTTAATGGGAATCTATCACCAGGTTCTTGCTACCTGATCTGAGAGCAGCATGATGTAGGGGCAGAGATCCTGATTCCAGTGATGTCAATTACTGTGCTGCTTGCTGCATTTTTGATAATCACGTTTTTTTCACCAGCTGATCTTTCAGTTCTCTGAATGTTGAGCTCTGTATAATTCTGCCCACATCACAGGTTGCCAGCTTACTGCCTATGCACAGTGTACACAGAAAGTGATGGGGGCAAGGTTGCACAAAGCTCATGAATATTGAGGACTACACGGCAGCAGGTTTACTAGTCCTCTGATAGTATTATCAGAACTACATCAGTAAGTGACACATCTCTTTAATCGGGGTCTCTACATTATGCTACTCTCAAATTAGGTGGCAAAAATCTGGTGACAAATTCCCTTTACTCCCAAATACAAAGCAGGGAGCATGATGTCGCTGCTTGGGATGACGCTTTCTTTTATCCATTACAACCTGTCCATTGTGTTGTATTTTTATAATCTGTTCTTATTTTTTTCCCACCAGCTTTCCTCTATTTGAAGCGTGGATACCTGTTCATGTATAATCTTGTCCAGTTCCTGGGGTTCTCCTGGATATTTGTCAATATGACTGTCCGACTCTTCATTTTGGGAAAAGGTGGGCAAACATCGGGGTTACAATCTACACTCACTGATATAAACAAGTAGGCTTAACCCCATAGTTAGTGATGGAGCCAATTTTGACCTTAATGACCGGGCCAGTTTTTACAATTCTGACCACTGTCCCTTTATGAGGTTATAACTCTGGAACACTTCAACGAATCCCACTGATTCTGAGATTGTTTTTTCGTGACATATTGTACTTCATGTTAGTGGTAAAATCTCTTTGAAAAGACTTGAGTTTATTTATGAAAAAAACGAAAATTTGCCAAAAATATTGCAATTTTCCAACTTTTAATATTTGTGCCCTTAAATCAGAGAGATACCGTATTTTTTGGACTATAAGACGCACTTTTTCCCAAAAAAATTTGGGAGGAAAATGGGGGGTGTGTCTTATAGTCCGAACGCAAGCTTACTAGGCTGCAGCAGAGGTGTGACGATGCTTTGGATGGAGATCTCGGCTTCAGGAAAATGGCCGCCGAAAGGCGCGCGTGCACCGAATGAGATGTCGGTGGCCATTTTCCTGAAGCCGAGGGCTGCCGAGATCTCAATCTGCACACGCGTGGCCTCAGGAAGATGGCCGCTGAGAAACCGGTGATGCACTCGGCTCTGTGGTTTAAAGGGAACCTGTCACCACGTTTTTGGAAGATGGGATAAAAATAGCGTTAAATAGGGGCAGAGGTGGGCGTTACATTAGTGTGTGTGTTATGCGTTTATTACCCACCTAAGTTGCCGAAATAACTTTGCAAAGTCTCCGTTTTCGCCTGTCAATCAGGCTGGTCAGGTCACATGGGCGTGGTGTCTTCACCCAGATTTGGCGTAGTTTTCCGTTGGTGGCGTAGTGGTGTGCGCATGCCCAAAGTCCGGAATCCTCTTCCAGGGGATTTAAAATAGCGCGGTGTTCGTTATTGCATTGGTGATCGGTGGGCGCGGCCATCTTCCTTTGGCCGCGCGTGCGCAGAAGCGGCGCTCTGCTGGCCGCGGCTTCAGGAAAATGGCCGCGGGATGCCGCGCGTGCGCAGATGGATATCGCGGCGGCCATTTTCCTGAAGCCGCGGCCAGCAGAGCGCCGCTTCTGCGCACGCGCGGCCAAAGGAAGATGGCCGCGCCCACCGATCACCAATGCAATAACGAACACCGCGCTATTTTAAATCCCCTGGAAGAGGATTCCGGACTTTGGGCATGCGCACACCACTACGCCACCAACGGAAAACTACGCCAAATCTGGGGGAAGACAACGCCCATGCGACCTGACCAGCCTGATTGACAGGCGAAAACGGAGACTTTGCAAAGTTATTTCGGCAACTTAGGTGGGTAATAAACGCATAACACACACACTAATGTAACGCCCACCTCTGCCCCTATTTAACGCTATTTTTATCCCATCTTCCAAAAACGTGGTGACAGGTTCCCTTTAAGAAGAGAAAACACAGTAGTATGACAATAAATGGCTTCACCCAACCACTAACCATGAGTGGGGAAAAAGTTTTGGTGTTATCATCGGTGTGTTTTTATTAGTTAAAATGACCATATCTTGGACGGCCACCAAATAAGTGTTGTCTCTGTACTGCAAATGGCAAGATTTCTGCTCAGAAAGGGCCCTAATTATACGATAAGGGCTTGTTCACACAACCATATTTTCACTTCTAGTGCTATCCGTGAAAAAAACAGACCGCACTTAGACCAATGTTACAATGGCAGATAACCATTACTCTGAACGATTTCTTATACGCTCGTGTGATCCTGCTCTTCATAATATCGGACTACGATCAATCAAGTATCATATTATGCACATAGAGATAAATTTGCAAATCCTAATGCTACATGCTGCGATCACGATCAGTCCTATAAGCACGAGCGTCCCCAAACAAGAATAGAAAATGTATCGCCACATCTATTAGAATAGAAGCTATCAATCAGGAATCAAATACAAAAGAAAAAAGCCAAGAAACAAATAATGTTCCATCGGTGCTACAAAGCATGACACGAGTGGCCAGCGATGCAATGGTTAAATGAAAAACAAATACCAGGTCCAAGGACGTGGGAGGAGAAGCACCCAGTGCCTATCACCTCTAGCAGCTTTGTATCAGCGGAATCAAAAAGTATTTTTTGCCAATATAAAAATGAAGAATAAATATTAGCAGGTGAAATAATAATCCTTAAAAGTTAACTATTACTAGACCGAAGCATGGTGGATTGGTGTTCCGGGAATTAAAAAAGAAAAAAAATACTAACTAAACATTGGTGATGATCATGTGCTAAGATCAATATTTGATGTGACCGCCCTTTGCCTTCAGCATCAATTCTTCTAGGTGTAATTGTACTTGTACACAGGTTTTGAAGGAAGGTTGTTCTATAAATCGTGGTCAATATCATCACCCATATGATATGGAAGCACAAACATATTCCTCCTTGTAGAGACACTGTCTTTGCTTCGGGGCGGCCTGTGGGCAGATCGCTCCTATGTTTCTGTGGCTTACAGCAGGAAGATAAGACTCTGCTGGCAGTCCGGCCCCGAAGCACAAGACTCTCAGTGTTAAGGTACCTTCACACTAAACGATATCGCTAGCGATTCGTGATGTTGCAGCGTCCTGGATAGCGATATCGTTGTGTTTGACAGGCAGCAGCGATCAGGATCCTGCTGTGATATCGCTGGTCGTTTAGGAAAGTTCAGAACTTTATTTGGTCGTCAGATCGGCGTGTATCGTTGTGTTTGACAGCAAAAGCAACGATGCCAGCGATGTTTTACAATGGTAACCAGGGTAAATATCGGGTTACTAAGCGCAGGGCCGCGCTTAGTAACCCGATGTTTACCCTGGTTACCATCGTAAAAGTAAAAAAAACAAACAGTACATACTCACCCTCTGATGTCTGTCACACGTCCCTCGCCGTCCGCTTCCTGCACTGACTGAGCGCCGGCCGTAAAGTAAAAGTACAGCACAGCGGTGACGTCACCGCTCTGCTGTTAGGGCCGGCGCTCAGTCAGTGCAGGAAGCGGACGCCGGGGGACGCAAATGTAAGTATGTACTGTTTGTTATTTTACATTTTACACTGGTAACCAGGGTAAACATCGGGTTACTAAGCGCGGCCCTGCGCTTAGCAACCCGATGTTTACCCTGGTTACCCGGGGACCTCGGCATCGTTGGTCGCTGGAGAGCGGTCTGTGTGACAGCTCTCCAGCGACCACACAGCGACGCTGCAGCGATCGGCATCGTTGTCTGTATCGCTGCAGCGTCGCTTAGTGTGAAGGTACCTTAACACTGCCAATCTGACAAAATCCTGCTGACCGGTTCTCTTTAAGTAATCTTTAATTTATATACAAATTGTATTGTGAAGTCTGGCCACAGATTCATTTTAACACCATTTTTATGAATGGATATGTACTAGGTGCAAAACAGCTTATTACCAGTTAGGGGAACTGGAAAACCTGCCAATGCGTTTTGATTTCTACATTCTCTTATAATATAACCCTTAATTGGGTGGACAGCATCAAGTGGCCTAAACGCACTATGACAGGCACTCTAAAATGAACACCCATGAAATGAACATGGCCCTCCTTAACTGGCCAGGCCATCTGAGTGAGCTATAGTAAGGGACCACTTGTATTGAGTGAATCTCATGGTAGTGGTCCTATCCCAGTCATCTATTACATTAGAATGACCTTGTACTACATTTCCCATCTGCTGGCAGGAATCTGTTGTTCTTGACACTGGTTTCTGAACTCAGTACGGGAGCGATCAGTTGATTGCTTGACGGCTAGAATTAGTGGCTGATTGGTCAAACCTTTAAAGGGAATCTCACCAGGTTTTTGCTTTTTAATCTGAGAGCAACATGATGTAGGGGCAGAGACCCTGATTCCAGTTGTGTCACTTACTGGACTGCTTGTTGTAGTTTTCATTAAAACTGATGTTTTATCAGCAGCAGATTATCCTTAGAGGACTACTAGTTTCGTGCCATGTAGTCCTCTTGCTCTGTGTAACCCCTCCCCCCACCACTGATTGACAGCTCTGTCAATGTACATTGTACACCGAAAGCTGCCAATCACTGATGTGGACAGGGTTATACAGAGCGCAGCATTCTGCAAACTGGTGGATCTTCAGCAGAGAAAAAAGGGATTTTATCAAATCTACAGCAAGCAGTTCAGTTAGTGACACATCGCTGGAATCTGGATTTCTGCTTCTACAAAATGCTGCTCTCAGATTGCAGGACTAAGACCTAGTGATAGATTCACTTTAATTGTCATATAGCACTGATGTAAAGGGTCACTATCATTAAAAATATATATTTGTCTCACGTTTTTGGTTGGGAGGGGGGAAAGCACTTTTTCTGATGGCAGCGGAAGGGGCAAAGCTCAGCTAAGGGCCCTTCATTAGTTGTTTGCGGGGGTCTCGTCACTTTGAACTCTACTAATACTTCTGACCTGCTTCTATGATGTGACCTGTTACAAGGGCTGAAGGAAGGGGGAAAGAATGGCTGAAGGAAGTAAGAATCTCATTGAGGGAGAAGAATGTGATGTGTCCCATCGTTCCACAGTCCAGTATCCTGGAGAACACTTCACTACAGTCAAGAAGTACACAAATATTGGACGGTGCGCTCTGTAATTGTGAAGTGTCATAAGTGGTGGAGGGGCATTCAGTGTCCATCCCTCTGGACCGTCAGGAGCCAGGATAGGGGGCAGCCGGTGAACTCTCCTTCCTCACCCCGTGCTCATTATGGCCAAGGCCAGGACAGGCAGGAAAGGTATTTTGGAAATCACCTTATGTTTCAAAAAGCCGTTGATTCTTTGCCTCTCAGTGAATACCGGTGGGCCTTACAAAGACCCCGCTGGTGGGAAGAAAGTAAAGTATTGGAATTGTTACGGATATTAACTACAGTCATGGAAAGGTTGGACAATTGGAATATCTTATCGGTGCTGCCGTAAGCCATGATTACTGGGTAATTAATTTCATATATTAAATATGTAAATTCAAGAGGCGGGAGCAGATAATGGGGAATATGTAGGAAATCCATTCCCTTGGCAGTGGCATATGCCATGTGAGTATAATATAGGGTTATAGATCTGGGTCTCGCCATTGGGATATATGCCCAAGTTTCTGCTTTAATTCACCTTCTATATTCCTCATTGTAAACTTGCAGCTTGTAACTAATCCCGGCTGTTCTGTCTCTGCTTTCAGACTCGTTCTACGACACGTTTCACACTATGTCTGACATGATGTATTTCTGCCAGACCCTGGCTGTTTTGGAGATTATAAATCCCTTAATAGGATTGGTGAAAACAGGAATTGTGCCAGCATTGATCCAGGTATTATGAGCATTGTAATTGAATGTGAGCATTACTGCGGTGATAATGGCCAGCGCTACACGTATAGGTCATTTGTCGTGGAGGGACATAGGATCCTGGGTATACAAGAGAGACTCCGGTGTATACCAATGGAAAGTACTTTTAAAGGGGTTGTCCACTAAATAATAGGATAAGCCCTTGATTATGGGAGCGGGGGACATGGGGGGTCTCCTAGCCAGCACCCCATTACTTAGTTATCAGCTCCAGCAGCGGCCAGATATAAACCTTGGTAATGGCCAATAAGCAGTGAATGGAGCTGGTTACATAAAGCTCAGCTCCTATTTCTTTGAATGTGTCGGACCCCCATGAAAATCGTAAGGAACAACCCATATAACCTATTGTATCCTGTAAGATTTTATTCGGGACATGGGTGCGTTTGGTCTCCGTGCGTTAGCTGTATGTGAATGGCCAATGACTATCAAGACCTTCTCACATCACATGTAAAATCTGTGAATCCCATGACACTAATTAGCAAAATGAAAGCCCCTTTGGTAAAGCCCAATGATTTGATCTGTGACAAGTCTAAGACTCTGATCACACTTTAAGGTTTCCTGCGGGGGTTTCAGCATTTCTGAAGGTAAGGATGTAGTCGTCCATTATAAGTCAAGTCATCGAGATCTGTATGAAAATTGATCCTCCAAATTTGTCTTGGCTTTTATAAAGTTAATGTGAAGTGAGGTTCCACAATCCTAGGATAGGTGACAGGTTGCTGACCGCTTGAACCAACAGTGCTGGTCTTGTTTGCCTCCAGCGAGAGGCTCTGCCAGCAGCAGTCTTACCTGTGTGCCTATGCTTTCTATATTGTCCCTTGCTTTTGGACTACACTGTGCAATTGTCAAGCACATTTTCTGTTTATTTTTAGGTGATGGGAAGAAACTTCATACTTTTTATCGTTCTTGGGCAGTTGGATGAAATGCAGAGCAACGGAGTGGTCTTCTTTGTGTTTTATCTGTGGAGCATCATCGAGATTTTCAGGTAGATCTATTCAGATCATTATTTAAAGGGCTATTCCAAAAATCATACGTTATCCCCCAACCAGTGTTGAACCAAAAGTCTTTAAACCCTGCATGTGAGCCAATGTTTTTGACCGTTGCCCCCAGGTATCCATTCTACATGCTGGCCTGCATAGACGTGCATTGGAAGCTGCTTACGTGGATCAGGTACACCATCTGGATTCCACTCTACCCACTGGGTGCTTTGTCTGAAGGTACGTAATATGGGCAATGGCAGGGTATAGAGACATCAATTCTGATGCATGGAGGCATAGGCTGCTTGTTAGATATTAATACTTGCTCTGTAAAAGACATTAAAGGGGTTTTCTCCTACGTATCATTGGGGGACACAGGACGAATGGGTGTTATGCTGCTGCCACCAGGAGGACACTAAGTTAAACACACACAAAAGATTAACTCCTCCCCTGCAGTATACACCCACAGACTGGACAATCCAGAGCCAGTTCTTACTTAGTGTCTCAGGAGGCACTTGGGTCCTCAGGACCCCACCAATTTTTTGTTTTGTCACGTCTATTCGACGTGTCTCTGAGCTGGCAGCTCTGTCGTGCCGACCTCCTTTCCTCGTGTTCCACCAGGATAAGGTAGTTCTGCGGACATGTCCGACTTTTCTTCCGAAGGTCGTTTCCTCCTTCCATCTTAATGAGGAAATTGTTCTTCCCTCACTGTGCCCTGCGCCTTCCCACCCCACGGAAAGGGCGCTCCACACTCTGGACTTAGTGAGGGGTCTCAGACGTTATGTCTCCAGGACTGCGTCTTTCCGTAGATCAGATGCCTTGTTTGTTCTTCCGGAGGGGCCACGGAAGGGACTACCCGCTTCCAAGGCCTCCATTGCCAAGTGGATTCGTTCCGCCATCCAAGAGTCCTACCGTGTCAAGGGTCACGCTGCACCTCCGGGGATCAAGGCTCATTCTACCCGGTCAGTCGGCGCGTCCTGGGCCATCCGGCACCAGGCATCGGCAGCACAGGTCTGCAAGGCTGCTACATGGTCCAGTCTCCATACATTCACGAAACACTACCATGTGCACTTTCAGGCCTCGGCAGACGCTTCCGTCGGTAGGCGAATTCTACAAGCGGCTGTGTCTCATATGTAGTTTGTAGGCTCGCACAGCACTCATAACTTCTGGTGACCCGCCCAGGGACTGCTTTAGGACGTCCCATTCGTCCTGTGTCCCCCAATGATACGTAGGAGAAAAGGAGATTTTTGTGTACTCACCGTAAAATCTTTTTCTCCGAGTCATCATTGGGGGACACAGCACCCTCCCTGTTAGCCTAGTTGGCTCAATTGTTTTTTTCAGTCTGTGTTTGTTGACTTTGACATGTTTTCTGTTTGATAACTGGTTTACTCCTACTGCTTTGTTACCGAACTGGCTCTGGATTGTCCAGTCTGTGGGTGTATACTGCAGGGGAGGAGTTAATCTTTTGTGTGTGTTTAACTTAGTGTCCTCCTGGTGGCAGCAGCATAACACCCATTCGTCCTGTGTCCCCCAATGATGACTCGGAGAAAAAGATTTTACGGTGAGTACACAAAAATCTCCTTTTCCTACAAACAAAGTTCATGTTAATCAACAGATCTTGGAGTAATAACGGATGTGTTTAAATAAAATGTCCCTGTGCTGAGATAATCTTATAAATGTGCCCCTGCTGTGTACTGTGTAATGGCTGTGTCTGACCGTACAGGGACATGGTTTGATCATACCACAGCTACTGGGCGGGGAAGAAAAAGAGTATACATACATTACAGCAGGGGATCACTAATGATTGTTGATTTTTTTAGGTAAAGTATTGCTTAAAAACAGGCAGTGAAATGCCCTACCTCACAGAAAGAATCAGCAGTGAATCGCGTGCTGTAATGTCTGTATACTCTTTTGCTTCCTCCCTGCCCAGGAGATGTGATATGATCAGATCATGTCCCTGTACGGTCAAACACAGCCATTACACAGTACACCGCAGGGGCACATTTATAAGATTATCTCAGCACAGGAACATTATTTTTAACATATCCAATTGTGGAAATTATTATTATTCCAAGATCTAGTGATTAAAATGTACTTTGTTTGTGGGAAATCCCCTTTAATGTGCCTACCCTTGCTGTATCTCATTAGAAAGTTGTGCCTTTATACAGGGTGATTCACTCGTTACTTTACCCAGAAAAATCGCTGTAACTTCTGAAAGAGATGGTCAACCATACTGAAACTTGGACTGTACATACTTTGGCTCATGAAATGTGAGGGTGCAATGACTCTCCGTGACAGCAATGAGAAACATCCTCGATCCAAGTGGTCTCGTTGACTTGTATCCCCGCCGGTCATCTCGACTACAAGATAGACTTGCTGCCTTTCTGAGTATCGGTAGTTTGTGTGGTGCTTGCATTTCACTTCTGCCGAATTTCATAACAATGTACAGATATAGTTTGGAGGAATATATTTTCATTGTGAAAACCTATTGGAAAACTGATTCCTTAAAGAGGTGCCAAAGTGAGTTTGTAAAGAAATTTGGAGGTGGTAATTTTCCCACGGTGCTCCCACTGACGTCAGATTGGTGAAGTGAGTTCATTGGCTGTGAACTCCCAGGACCTGTATGACGGCACTGCAAGCATGAGAACTTTCTCACTCTCGCGGTGCCGTGAGACAGGTAATAGGAGTTCACAGGGAGACAATGAGCACACGGTGCTCAGTGTCTCTGCTGGATGGCAGGCTGTATGGTTGCATCATGCAGCCTGCCATCTAGATGTAGCAGAGCTAGACCCGTCGTGGACAAATTGATTAGCATCTTCTCTGCGTAAAGGTGAGGAATATTGTTGTTTTTTATTTGAACTCTTTTGCAGAAGACAATGGCGTCGGTGGAATGGGTGTCGGTGGAATGGGCGAATTCATAAGTATGGTTTAATTAAGATTTATTAAAGGAGTCTGTGTCATTCTTTCAATTAAAGGACTTTATTCTGGGTGTCTGTGTTTTTACACAATATGACTATGGGGTTAGTAATGGGAGTGTCTTATTGACACCTCTCCATTACTAACTTCGGGGCTTGATGTCATCTGACAATACAAAGGTGACATCAACCCCCCAACTATCACCCCACTTGCCACCGCTACAGGGCAAGTGGAAAGAGCGAGGCTAAGGGCCAGAATTGGCACATCTTATAGATGCGCCTTTTCTGGGGCGGCTGAGAGCTGATGTTTTTAGCCTGGGGGAGGTATCCTTGGCCCCTTCCTAAGCTATTAAGCCCACAGCTGTCTTCATAGCCTTTGATGGTTATTAATTATAGGGGGAACACACGTTATTTTTTGGGGGTCCCCCATTTTAATAGCCAGTAAAGGCTAAGTATACAGCTATGAGCTAATATTAATAGCCTGGGAAGCTCCATGGATATTACCCCCGAGGGTGGTTTGCACGTTGATGACCAGGCCAGTTTTTACAATTCTGACCACCGTCACTCTGTGAGGTTATAACTCTGGAACGCTTCAACGGATCCCACTGATTCTCTGATTGTTTTTTTGTCACATATTGTACTTCATGCTAGTGGTAAAATTTCTTCGGTATGACTTGTGTTTATTTGCGGAAAAAAACGAAAATTTAGAAAATTTAGCAATTTCAAACTTTCAATTTTCATGCCCTTAAATCACAGAGTTGTGTCACACAAAATAGTTAATAAATAACATTTCCCACATGTCTACTTTACATAAGCACAATTTTGGAACCAAGATTTATTTTGTTAGGAAGTTATAAGGGTTAAAAGTTGACCAGCGATTTTTTTATTTTTCCAACAAAATGTACAAAACCATTTTTTTAGGGACCACATCAAATTTGAAGTCACTTTGAGGGGTCTGTATGATAGAAAATACCCCAAAGTGACACCATTCTAAAAACTGCACCCCTCAAGGTGCTCAAAACCACATTCAAGAAGCTTATTAACCAGGTGCTTCACAGGAATTTTGCGAATGTGTGAGTAAAAAAATGAACATTTAACTTTTTTTCACAAAAAAATTACTTCAGATCCAAATCCAAAAAATGGATTCCAAAATTTGTTGTGTAATTTCTCCTGAGCATGCAGATACCCCATATGAAGGATAAAACCACTGTTTGGGAGCATGACACAGCTCAGAAGGGAAGGAACCTCATTTGACTTTTTGAATGCAAAATTTGCTGGAATAATTAGCGGACACCATGTTGCGTTGGAGAGCCTCTGATGTGCCTAAACAGTGAAAATCCGCTACAAGTGACAACATTTTGGAATCTAGACCCCTCAGGGAGCTGATCTAGATGTGTGGTGAGCATATTGAACCCTCAGGTGCTTCACAGAAGTTTTTTAAAGTTGAGTCGTAAAAGTAAAAACAAATCTAATTTTCCCCACAAATATGTTTTTAGCACAAAATATTGCCTTTTCAAAAGGGTAACGGGAAAAATTGCACCATACAATTTGTTGTGCAATTTCTCCTGAGTACGCCGATACCCAGTGTGAGGGAGAAACTACTGTTAGGGCGCATGGCAGTGATCGGAAGGGAAGGAGCATTATTTGACTTTTTGAATGTAAAATTTCCTGGTATCATTAGCGAACGTCATGTCCCATTTGGAAAGATCCTGATGTGCCTAAACAGTGGAAACCCCCAACATGTGTCATCATTTTGGAAACTAGACCCCTTAGGGAACTGATTTAGATGTGTATTGAGCAACTTGAACGCCCAGGTGCTTCACAGAAGTTTATAACATTGAGCTGTGAAAATTAAAAAAAACAAAAAACATTTTCCCCACAAAAATTTTTCTCCTACGCCTCATTGGAGGACACAGGACCATGGGTGTTATGCTGCTGCCCCTGGCCCCAAATTTTGCATTTTCATAAGGGTAACAGGAGAAATTGCACCATACAATTTGTTGTCAATTTCTCCTGAGTACGCAGATACCCAATATGTGATATGTTGGGGAATACTACTTTTGAGGCACAGTGCAAAGCTCAGAAGGGAAGAGGCGCCATATTGGAGTTCAGATTTTGCTGGGATGGTTTGCGGGTGCCATGTCAGATTGGCAGAGCCCCTGAGGTGCCAGAACAACAGAAACCCCCTATATGTGAACACATTTTACTAACTACACTCCCCAATTAATTCATCTAATGGTGCAGTGATCATATTAACACCACATGTGCCTCACAGAATTTGATACCATTGAGCAGTGAAGAAAGAATAAATTACATTTTTACCACTAAATTGCTGTTTTAGCCCCAAGTTTTTAATTTTTCTAAGGGCTAAAAGGACATTTTTTACATAAAACTGAGGTCCATTTTTTCCTGAGTGCGCCAATACCCTACAAGTAATCGGGAAATATTTTTCAGGCACAGTGCAAATCTCAGAAGGGAAGCAGTGCCATAATGTAGTGCAGATTTTACTGTTTTGGTTTGCAAGTGCTATGACCCACTGGGAGAGCCCATGAGGTGCCATAACAGCCGAACCCCCCATAAGTGACCCCATTTTACAAACTACACCTCTGAATGAATTCATTTAGGGGTACAGTGATCATATTGACACCACGGGTGTGTCAAAGAATTTTATACCATTGGGCAGAGAAACAAAAATAACTACATTTTTACCACCAAAATTGTTTTACCCCCAGATTTTACATTTTCACACAAGAAGTGGGTAAAATGGCACAAAAATGTGTCCCACAATTTCTACTAAGCGTGGCAATACCCCATATGTGGCTGTACAGTACTACTTAGCCATATGGAGAGACTCGGGAGGAAAGGCACGCTATTTGCCTCCTGGAGTTCAGATTTTCCTAGAACAGACTCCATATACAGAGCCCCTAATTGCTAGAAGAGCAGATTTCCCCCTCAAGTGACCCCATTTTAGAAATTATACCCATTGGGGGATTTATCTACAGGTGTAGTGACGATTTTGACTCAATGGGTATTTTCTAGAAACAAGCAGCAATGAATGTTGCCGAGTGAAAATAGCAAACTGCTGTTGTAGTGAACAGTACGCTGTAGTCACCAGTACATTATGCCCAGTCCGTGCTTCTGCAGACACGCACCCATAAGTTAGGCGGGCTCTCATTGATTCAGAAATGCCAAACGTGGACGCAATATGTGGTTTAGGTACACTCTGGGGATCGGAAGGGAGGGGGCATTGGGATTTGGGAGCACAGAATTTGCTGAATTTCTTTTGGCGGGTGAGGAGCCATTTTGCTTTTCCAGAGCCTTTGTGCTACCAGTAACGTGGAAGCCCCCTGTATTTCCGTTAACAGATGACAGACCTGAGTGGGGACTTGCTTTTTTTGTTTGAGTTGAAGCTTTTATTGGAAACATTTTACATAACGTTTGAGATCACAATTATCCGGCTCTCTACGCTGACCACTTACTTTGGGGTTTCCATCTAAATCTCTGAGTGACATGATTCAGATGAAACCCCCAAGGGATCTAATCACTATAGTGAGGCAGCAGAGTTACTCTGGACTCCATCTAGCCTCTGTTTAGCAGTGTCCTTCTTTTCAGAAGTGCACAAAACTGTGGCCGGCGGATCTTTTATGCAATCCTAAAAACACCGCCGGATCACAGGTCAGACGGTGTCCCCAGTGCCTCCATTATTATTATTATACATTGATATAGCGCCATTTATCCCATGGCGCTTTACATGTGAATGGGGGGCAAATATAGACAAGTACATTAAACATGAGCAAAAAAAAACAAGGCACACAGGTACATAAGGAGGGAGGGCCCTGCCCGCGAGGGCTCACAGTCTGCAGGGGATGGGTGAGGATACACTAGGAGAGGGTAGAGCTGGTTGTGCGGCAGTTCAGTAGGTTGAGGATCACTGTAGGCTTGTCGGAAGAGGTGAGTCTTCAGGTTCTTTTTGAAGGTTTCTATGGTAGGCGAGAGTCTGATGTGTTGGGGTAGAGAGTTCCAGAGTATGGGGGAAGCACAGGAGAAGTCTTGGATGCGGTTGTGGGAAGAAGAGATGAGAGGGGAGTAGAGAAGGAGATCTTGAGAGGATCGGAGGTTTGGTGAAGGTAGATACCGGGAGACCATGTCAGAGATGTATGGAGGAGATAGATTGTGGATGGCTTTGTATGTCATTGTGAGGGTTTTGAACTGGATTCTCTGGGCGATAGGAAGTGAAGGGCTTGGCATAGGGGAGAGGCTGGGGAGTAGCGGGGAGACGGGTAGATTAGTCGGGCAGCAGAGTGTAGGATGGATTGCAGTGGTGCGAGAGTGCTAGAGGGGAGGCCAGAGAGTAGGAGGTTGCAGTAGTGAATGCGAGAGATGATAAGGGCATGCACTAGTGTTTTTGTGGTGTCGCGGTCAAGCAATGCGCGGATCCGGGAAATATTTTTGAGTTTGAGATGGCAGGAGGAGGCAAGGGCTTGGATATGTGGCTTGAAAGAGAGGGCAGAGTCTAGGATCACTCCGAGGCACCAGGCGTGTGTGACTGGGGAAAGTGAGCAGCCATTGACATTGATGGGTAGGTCTGGTGGAGGGGTAGAGTGAGATGGGGGAAAGATGATGAATTCTGTTTTATCCATGTTCAGTTTTAGAAAGCGAGCGGAGAAGAAGGCTGAAATGGCAGACAGACAGTGTGGGATTTTGGTAAGGAGGTGAGGTCAGGTCCGGATAGGTAGATCTGCGTGTCATCGGCATAGAGATGGTACTGCATACCATGGGATTCTATGAGTTGTCCCAGACCAAAGGTGTAGATGGAGAGGACTAGGGGTCCTAGAACAGAGCCTTGAGGAACACCGACAGACAAGGGGCGAAGTGAGGAGGTGGCGTGGGGAAGGGAGACACTGAATGTTCGATCTGTCAGATATAACGAGATCCAGGATAGGGCCAAGTCTGTGATGCCAAGAGATGAGAGGATCTCCATCTGCCTCATTATAGGGAATCTTCTGCCGGGGGTTCCGTCTGATTCACGTATTTGCGAAATGTACATGGATATCCCGGTGCAAGCGCAGGATAAATGTGCCGAGCCTTACTGCGATCTTTGCGAGGCAGAATTAACAAATCAACAACAGGCGAAGAATTGGTTTTATTTATTTTTTTCGCCATTCCTTGTGCGGCATAAGTGATTTTATTCTTCGGGTCAGTGCAATTACAGCGATACCAGATTTATATTGGGTTTTTATGTTTGTCAGCTGTCACACACTAAAAGACGCTTTTTTTTTTTTAGAGCTATAATTTTTCCATATTTTGGCCCACAGAGTCATGTTATGGCTTGTTTTTTGCGGGACGAGTTGACTGTTTTATTGATACCATTTTCAGGCACATGATATATTTTGATCGCTTTCTTTTCCGATCTTTGTGCGGGAGAATGAACAAAAACTAGCAATTCAGGATTTTTATTTTTTGCTGGTGGGGGGGTTATGCCGTTCCGTGTATGTTAAAATTGATGAGGGAGTTTTAGTCTTCGGGTTAGTACGATTACAGCGATACCTCATTATCTCATTTATATCGTTATTTTATGTTTTGGCGCTTTTACACAATAAAAAACTATTTTCTAGAAAAAATAATTTTTTGCATCACTTTATTCTGAGAGCTATAACTTTTTTATTTTTCCACCGATGGAGCTGTTTGGCGGCTTGATTTTTCCTGGACAAGATGACGTTTTCAGTGGTATCATGTTTATTTATATCCATCTTTTTGATCACGTTTTATTCCACTTTCTGTTAGGCTGTATGATGATAAAGCATTGTTTTTTATTTGTTTTTATGGTGTTCACTAAAGGGGTTAACTAGTGGGACTGTTTTATAGGTCGGGTCGTTGTGGACGCGGCGATACCAACTGTGCACTTTTATTGTTGTTTTTTTTTTTCATTCAATTATTTATATATAGATACAATATGTTCTGGGATTTTTTATTATTATTTTTGATATTTAAAAAAAATATTTTTACAATTAAAACTTTTGTTTTTTACTTTGTCCCATTATGCAGGCTGATCTTTTGCACAGCATGGGGATGAAGCAGCATAATGTGTGTGTGTGTGTGTGTGTGTGTATATGTATATATACATATATATATATATACTGTGTATATATATATATATATATATATATATATATACACATATATATATATATATATATATATACACATATATATATATATATATATATATATATATATATATATATATATATATATATATATATATATATATATATATATATATATATATATATATACAGTACAGACCAAAAGTTTGGACACTCCTTCTCACTTAAAGATTTTTCTGTATTTTCATGACTATGAAAATTGTAAATTCACACTGAAGGCATCAAAACTATGAATTAACACATGTGGAATTATATACTTAACAAAAATGTGTGAAACAACTGAAAATATGTCTTATATTCTAGGTTCTTCAAAGTAGCCACCTTTCGCTTTGATGACTGCTTTGCACACTCTTGGCATTCTCTTGATGAGCTTCAAGAGGTAGTCACCGGGAATGGTCTTCCAACAATCTTGAAGGAGTTCCCAGAGATGCTTAGCACTTGTTGGCCCTTTTGCCTTCACTCTGCGGTCCAGCTCACCCCAAACCATCTCGATTGGGTTCAGGTCTGGAAAGCAGGCGCCGATTCCGGGAGCAGGGGGACATTTATGAACCGTAAACAGGGGGCGTGTGGACATGATCCCGCCCTCATGATGCTGTGGCAATTCATGCCACAGCTATTTCTTACTTACGCCACCTGATTCCGGCCCATGAATGTCTCCCTGCTCCCGCAATCGGCGCCTGCGCAGTCCACGCTTTCCGGCGCCATTTTCTTGGATACTGCAGTGTGTCTTCAAGAAAATGGCTCCGGAAAGCGCGGACTGCGCAGGCGCCGATTCCGGGAGCAGGGGGACATTTAGGAGCCGGAAATGGGGCGTGTGGACACGAGCCCGCCCTCATGACACTGTGGCAGTTCATGCCACAGCAATTTCTTACTTATGGCACCTGATTCCGGGCCATGAATGTCCCCCCTGTTCCCGGAATCGGCGCCTGCGCAGTCCGCGCTTTCCGGCGCCATTTTCTTGGATACTGCATTGTGTCTTTAAGAAAATGGCGCCGGAAAGCGCGAACTGCGCAGGCGCCGATTCCGGGAGCAGGGGGACATTTATGAGCCGGAAACGGGGCGTGTGGACACGAGCCCGCCCTCATGATGCTGTGGCAGTTCATGCCACAGCAATTTCTTACTTACGGCACCTGATTCCGGGCCATGAATGTCCCCCTGCTCCCGGAATCGGCGCCTGCGCAGTCCGCGATTTCCGGCGCCATTTTCTTGGATACTGCAGTGTGTCTTCAAGAAAATGGCACCGGAAAGCGCGGACTGCGCAGGCGCCGATTCTGGGAGCAGGGGGACATTCATGGCCCGGAATCAGGTGCCCCTAAGTAAGAAATTGCTGTGGCATGAACTGCCACAGCGTCATGAGGGCGGGCCCGTTTCCACACGCCCCCTGTTTCCGGCTCATAAATGTCCCCCTGCTCCCGGAATCGGCGCCTGCGCAGTCCGCGCTTTCCGGCGCCATTTTCTTCAATACTGCAGTGTGTCTTCAAGAAAATGTCCCCCTGACTCCTGCGTAACAGTGTCTTCTGCCAGCACTCATTTACAGATATCAGGCGCTGATACTGATACCACAGTGTCCCCCTGCTCCCTGACTCCTGCGCAACAGTGCCTGCTGCCGTCGCTCATTTTGTTACAGATATCAGGCGCTGATACTGATGCCACAGTGTCCCCCTGACTCCTGCACAACAGTGCCTGCTGCCATCACTCATTTTGTTACAAATATCAGGCGCTGATACTGATGCCACAGTGTCCCCTGACTCCTGCGCAACAGTGTCTGCTGCCGTCGCTCATTTAGTTACATATGTAACGATATCTACAATACAATACGTCAGCGAAGCTACCAAGCGCAGGATGGGAGCACATGACAGGATGAGGGCTCAGGAAGAGAGTAGCACATGACAGGATGGGGGCGCATGATGGTAGCAGCACTTGACAGGATTGGGGTGGAGTATGGGAGCACCACATGACAGGATTGAGGTACAGGATGGGACCACCACATGACAGGATTGGGGTACAGGATGGGAGCACGTGACAGGATGAGTGCTCAGGAAGACAGTAGCACATCACAAGATGGAGGCACACAAAACAGGATGGGGGCTGCACATGACAGGATGGGGGCGCAAGATGGTAGCAGCACATGACAAGATTAGGGCGCAGGATGGAAGCAACACATACCAGGATGGAGACCATATACCAATATAAATGCTCGCCACCCAGGCGTAGAACGGGTACAATAGCTAGTATATATATATTTATATATATATATATATATATATATATATATATATGTGTGTGTGTGTATTGAAGACTGTTTCCTTTGAAAATGATGTGTAAATGTAAAGTTCATGTTAAAATCACATTGCAATCGTACTGCATTCGGATGTAAATCGGATGCTAGGTGTGAAAAATCGGATTGTACTCGCATGAAAAACACATGACACTCGCATTACACTTGTCTGACTTTGCAGGAGCAAAATCAGACTGATTTTAAAATCGCTAGTAAAAAATTTAGAATTGAGAGTCCTCAGTGGTTGATACCTTTTAATGGCTAACTGAAAAGATGGTAACAAATTGCAAGCTTTCGAGACTACTCAGGTCTATTCATCAGGCGTAGTCTATGCCTGATGAAGAGACCTGAGTAGTCTCGAATGCTTGCAATTTGTTACCGTCTTTTCAGTTAGCCATTAAAAGATATCAACCACTGAGGACTCTCAATTCTAAATATTTTTCTATCTACTGGCTTAAACACGGTACCAAGATAAATATTTTTCCTGTATCAAAATCGCTAGTGTGACTCCAGCCTCAAGGGGAGATTAAGCTGAAATCATGTCAGGAAATTCCATAAGCAGAGGATTTGGAGTTTGTTCCCTCACGATTCCAGAATTTGAGAAAGCACGGAAGTAGTTAGACTTCAGTCCATGGAAATCCTGACCTAAATTGGGCAGCTTATTGTTGGTACACATTGGGCATTTGATGGGAAGGAGTTCTGGGACACTAGAGACTTCTGCTGCTGTTAACCTATTGATTGCTGATTATCCAATGTAATAGCCGATGCGTATATGGATGTGATCCTAACTTTTCGTTCTCCCGCAGCTGTTTGTGTCCTCCTGTCAATGCCTATATTTACGGAGACTGGGATATTTGGTCTCCATCTCCCATCTCCTATGAATGTAAACATCAGCTTCTCCATCTTCCTTTACATTTATCTACTGATCTTAATTTTAGGTAAGTTCTGTTTTTTATTTCTTGGGCTATTCACATGATTCTTCCGTTTATGACTAATGCAGGGTTTTTGCTCCATTTGTATGCACATTTTAAATATATTCTGCATTTTGATACTAATTAATGGAAAAGGGAGGTTATGTGTATTATTTCATTAATTTTTTTATTTCTATAGTTAGTCCCACAAAGATCAAAAAGGCTATTGTGGGGTGGCATCGTCTTCACTATTTTTATTCTGTAATATTTTTACACTGTACTTGGCACAGATTTCACCTGAAACTGTGGCTGTACAGTGGTGTAACACTATTCTGCACGCAATGTTCTTAAAGTGCAGTCTCTGACAACATGGAACCAGACATTTGAATGCGCAATCGCTCAGACAGCCAATGTCCAGTACTGGTCAAAAATTTGGACCCACGTGTTCATAAAATGGTTTTCCTTGCTATTAATGTGCACGTTGTAAATTCAGGCTCAAAGCGGTAAAACCCCCAAATAATGCATATAGAAAGGCGTAGAGGAACACGTGTGAAACAAACCAAAATGTATGTTTTACCTTAGATTTCTCAAAGCACCCCTATTTTACTCTGACAGCTTTGCAACCCCTTTGTATTCACTCAAGCAGTTTCACCTGAAAGTCATCTAGAATATCTTTCCAATAGTCTGGAAGTACAGTCCTTCTCAGAGGTGATGAGTGCTTTTTGGCTGCTTTACCTTCACTCTGTGGTCCAACTTATCCCAAACCATCTCTATTGGGTTGATATCGGGTGATTGTAAAGGCCATGTCATCTGACGCAACACTTTATCCCTCCATTTGGTCAGATAGCCTAGTGGTGTGCTTTGGGTCATTGTGGTGACAACATTTGTGTTGCAACAGGACAAAGGGTAAAGCAAATGGGATGACATGTCTGTGCAGAATGCTGTGGAAGCCATTCTGAGAATGTGTGTTTTGAATCCCAAATTTTAACTCATCAGACTACAGTGCATATTTCCTCTGATTTAATTTCAATTCCTTGTGTTGCTTGGCTCAAACAAGTCTCTTGCTGTTTGCGGTTTTCAATAGTGGCTTCTTTGCAGCAATTTGACCATAAAGCCATACTTATTCTGGTTTCTGGACAGTTGATGTTGAGGTATCTGCTGTTATCTAATGTACTGTCAATTTGCAGTACTGTCAATTTGCAGTTACGTAACTTTGATTAACTTATCCTCTGCAGCAGAGATATTTCTTGGTCTTCCTTTCCTGGGGCAGATCTCATGAAAGCCAGTTTTATCAAACTGGCTAGATGTTTTTTCATGACTGCACTTAAAGGTCGGTTAAACCAAAACAAAAAATTGCTACTATCTTAATGATATATCTTAAATGTGCACATTCCAATAAGAACAAGGAAAACCATTGCATGAACAGGTGTGTCCAAACTTTTTGACCGTTACTGTAAATAGTACCATGGCACAGCTTTAAAAAGCATCCACCTGTTTAACCAAATGTTATCTGTAAAGGGCGGACACAAATTATAATTGCGGACCATCCACACGTCTCCTGACCTTAACTTAAGATCTTCTTATAAGACTGTTTAGACTCAAGAAACCCATATGCCAGTCTGAAAATCACAGACAATACGGGGACTATGAAATTTGGAGCTGAGAGGCTGGCCTTAAGATGAAAGATACAAATTTAAGTCAGTGGCGTAAAGCTAAGCAGTGGTTACCATCTACTGATTTCAGTTCAATTTTGTATGCAGAGTCAGGTATACTACACATGTACTGTATAGTTATAGAGGGAATGCTTCTCACACATAGGTTAATTTTAATCTATATATATGCAAATTGCCTCTTCAGAGAGGAAGAGGACTAGAACTCTAGTGCCACCTATTGGAAGTAGCAATCCTAACAGTTAATGCTACTTCCAATAGGTGGCACTATAGTTCTAGTCCTCTTCCTCGCTGAAGAGGCAATTTGTATATTTCCCAGAGGAGCATTGTGGCTTTAAGGCTCCTCATCTCGGCATGCTTAACATGTCACTCTCCGCAAGGAGAAACAATACTTCTTGAATCTATATATATATACATATGTATATAAAACTCAAAATCTGTAGTAGCCCGCTCTATACAAATCCACAGTTCTCGCCCGATTAGGGTGACATTTGGCACTCCCCCTATCCACCCACAGGAGCAAAATATTGCAGATGTTAAATCTCGCTAGCGTCCCCCCGTCATGAGATTGACCCTATACATATAATGGAGAAATATGAAGGTGAAAGTAAAAGTGCTGAGGGGTAAATAATTGTGACTGACAGGGGCGGATTATAGCGATGGCACTAAAGGGGCCGCACCACCACACACAAACATTTCACAAACACCATACAAACATCACAGACAGCACACATACTTCCCTGAAGCTGCTGAGGTAAAGTGAAAGCTGAGTTCTGATGGGTTGCTATAGGCAACTAAACAAGTCTGCCTGTGAGGTGGTTTTTATTACTGAGATGTGAGCTCCTTCATGTCATAGTAATACTGTGTGAGGGCTGCTCTGTATTTACTATTCATCCTATTACATCTCTTATCAGTGTCAGGTGAATACTAAAGGGTCATAATACTAAGGACTGTTTTTTAAAATGCCACCCAAAAAACGACCATCTATTAGGCAAGTTCATCCAAAAGCTAATAAAGCAAAATTGTGTCAAAGAGCTGAGACATGTGAACAATGTGACTCACAGCTTGAAAAGAAACGGATGAGACAGGCTAAATGTAAGGCAGCTGAGACATCAGAGCAGCGGAAATGTCATCTTCACAAGAATCGGATAAGGCAGGCTGAAGCAAGGAATATGGAAACATCTGAACAAATGGATGAACGTTGTGAAAATGACCGCATACGACATATGCAACTTGTGTAAAGATGTAGGCAGGCTGATTTGAGTTTGGAAGCATTTCACTACAACCCAATTCAAGACTATCTGTCACATCAGAAAGTCATAATTGGCAAAATGGCCATAATATGCAAACATTGTCAAGCAAAGAAGTTTACCTTGGAATTGCCTGGTATGTGCTTCTCAAATGGCAAAGTCAGTTTGCCACCTTTAGATCTACCTCATGAACCACTACTTTCATACATGTCAGGAACAACTCCCGAGTCCAAGCATTTTCTGCCAAATATTAGGAGATACAATTCATCTTTCCAGATGACAGCCTTTGGTACGACAGCTGTACTCCAGGAAGCAGAATTTATGCCAACTTTTAAAGTCCAGGGCCAAATATATCCCAAAATCGAGAATAAAAATAGTGGTAAACACTGGCGCTGCACTATTCGGGCAATGAGACAAACAAGAGAGAGGGAAAAAAAGGGGAAGCGTAGAAAATTGTGGCTGCTGGTGGGATGGCAAGGTCTGTGCTATACCCTGTCTAAAATAATGACAATAAAATTTAAAATTAATACACCTGCGCTCTAACTAACAACAAGATACAGTAAGGAGGCTGTGCAACTAAGCCTAGCAATGTCACACCTGCATACGCGGTTTTTTATATAAATGCAATAGGCAGACTGTGTCCGTCATACAGATATTACTGTTTAAGGCAAAAACTGCCAATAAAGGAGTGCCTGTTGGTGCACATACACTTACTATTAGTGATGATGATGATGGTCGGGGAAGTCGGAGAATGTCCAAAACACTTCTTACTAAACGTATTGTGCTGCACCGTGCGTCTGGGAAGGGGAATTACCCACGCCGGCTAAACCCAGAAGGTTTGGCTCACCACTGGGAGTCCGGATGAGTAGGAACCGCCAACTCCTAGCGTGCCCCGGCCGGAAGCAACGCCGGAGCAGTAGCGGTGTGTGCGGGGGGCGTGGCTAAGAAAGTGACGTCACAGAATGGGCGGGCGCGTGTCAGGGGAACCAATCCAACGCGTTTCGAAGGAGGTACTCCTTCTTCGTCAGGGCCTGACCTCCTTCGAAACGCATTGGATTGGTTCCCCTGACACGCGCCCGCCCATTCTGTGACGTCACTTTCTTAGCCACGCCCCCCGCACACACCGCTACTGCTCCGGCGTTGCTTCCGGCCGGGGCACGCTAGGAGTTGGCGGTTCCTACTCATCCGGACTCCCAGTGGTGAGCCATCCATCTGGGTTTAGCCGGCGTGGGTAACTCCCCTTCCCAGCCGCACGGTGCAGCACAATACGTTTAGTAAGAAGTGTTTTGGACATTCTCCGACTTCCCCGACCATCATCATCATCACTAATAGTAAGTGTATGTGCACCAACAGGCACTCCTTTATTGGCAGTTTTTGCCTTAAACAGTAATATCTGTATGACGGACACAGTCTGCCTATTGCATTTATATAAAAAACCGCGTATGCAGGTGTGACATTGCTAGGCTTAGTTGCACAGCCTCCTTACTGTATCTTGTTGTTAGTTAGAGCGCAGGTGTATTAATTTTAAATTATATCCCAAAATCGGTTCAATGCTTCCTGTAGCAAAAGAAGATCCAAAGTTTTTACAAATGTATTTTTTGGGAGACGAACAAATACAAGCTGATAGACGTTGTGAAGCTATATGTACTTGAGACAAAAAAAGAGATAGTGTTGAATTTACAAAGATTTTTCCATCAGGTTAGTAAACCTTTTCAAAATAGCCTTAGAAAGAATGCCAAGTGATGAATATCAAGTTGTAATAAGAGCAGACAAGATACTGGTTGGCGAGCATGAAAGGCGATTTAATTCTCCCACTGTTAACAAAGTAGCTATTAGTTGGACAGGACTTTCAAAGCCGAGATATAATTATTCAGCGACGAAGCAACAATCTTCAACGTATTGCAGAAACACATAGATCATATGGTGCTCTGCAATATCCTATAATATTTTGGAATGGCCAAGATGGCTATCACTTTAATCTAACACAGACTGATCCCAAGACTGCTAGGCCAACAAATAAAAAAATATCGGCTATGGACTTTTATGCCTACCAAATAATGATCATACATGGGTCTTCTAACCACATTTTACAATGTAGGCAACTTTTTCATCAATTTATAATTGATATGTATGCCAAGGTGGAAAGTGAGCGTCTTTTATACATACGAACCAACAAAAAACTTAGTGGATGAATACATTCATTTAAGGGATGCTGTTGCTAATGATGGCAATGTGGCTGACATTGGGCGTATGTTTATTTTACCGGCTACATTTACTGGAAGTCCCAGACATATGCATGAGTATGCTCAGGATGCCATGACATATGTTCGGATATATGGTCGTCCTGATTTGTTTATTGCAGTTACATGTAATCCAACTTGGCCAGAGATAAGGGAAGAGCTTCTGAATGGCCAAGGCCCCTGTGATCGACATGATTTAACAGCAAGGGTTTTTAAACAAAAACTGATCAAGCTCATGAATGTACCGTATTTTTCGGACTATAAGACGCACCGGACTATAAGGCGCACCCAGGTTTTAGAGGTGGAAAATAGGGAAAAAAATATTTGAAGCAAAAAAAATGTGGTAAAATATTTAATAACATAAATAACATACTATTATATGTGGTGTTATTATATATAATAGTATGTTATTATGTTGGAAGCTGCGGGACCAGTGTGGTGTCTGTGAAGTACGATATGAAGACGCTGGAGGGTGAGTATAAGGGCTCATTTCCACATGCGAGGCACACGTCCATATCTCGCATGTGGAAACCAAGCTCTGGCGCTGGCACTTTGGAGCGGAGCTGTGCAGCTCCATGTGTTCCTATGCGGCCGCACGCTCCGCTCTGGAGTGCCGGCTCCACAGCTTGGTTTCCACATGCGAGATACGGACGTGTGCCTCGCATGTGAAAATGAGCCCTAAGAATGGGTGCACAGGGCTTATAGTGAAAGCACCACTCCAGCACTGCAAAATAACACTGGAGTGCTGCTTTAAAATCCCATGGGAGAACTATAACTCCCAGCATGTCCTGCAGATCCTATGACATGCTGGGAGTTATAGTTCACCAAAGGAGTGGCAGAGTGCTTTATTGTGTTTTGTAAAGACTGACCTCTTAATTGTGGCAGCCAGCCACACTGTTGTGAGGTAAAAGCTGGAGCATCCCATGGCTGCACACACAGAGCCCTCCCTGTTGTTGCCTTTCCACAGCGCAGGACATAAGAGGAAGCTGCAGATTCTAGGTGGGAGTCTGAAGGACCTGTGATGATGTCAGAAGAGGGAGGGCTCTGAGCTGCCATGTGATGCTCCAGCCCGCCCACTTCTGACATCACACAGGTCCTCCCTGTGCACCAGACAGCTCAGCGTCCAGCACAGGCAGGTATACAGCGATGTCCTGGCCCCTGCTGCTGCCTCCTCCTCCCCCGGACACACAGATTCTCCCCGGAATCAGTGCTGGGGAAACTGTGTGTCCCTGCTTAAGTGCAGCATTCATTTGCTGCTCCCGGCTCACCGCTCAGCTGATCGGTGGGCGGGGAGCAGCTAATAAATATTCACTGCACTTAATCAGTGGGGCCATGTGCTTTCCCCAGCAGCTGATTCCGGGCAGCGGGGACATCCTGAAGTGGGATAACAGTGCGATCCCACTCGCTGCTGCCCCCCTCCCCACATGCTATATCCGTACTATAAGACGCACCCACACTTTCCTCCCAAATTTGGAGGAAAAAAAGTGCGTCTTATAGTCCGAAAAATACGGTAATTACAAAGTGTTACATTTTTGGTGAAAGTTAGTGTTCGATGTATTCAATTGGCAAATTAGAGGTCTTCCACATGCTCATTTACTGATATGGCTAAAGGATAAAATACGCCCTGATCAAATTGACAGTGTTATTTCTGCCGAGCTTCCAAATCCAGATGAGGACCCTGTACTTTTTAAAACTATTCGTAAAAATATGATCCGTGGGCCACTTAACCCAAGATCGCCATGTATGAAGGAAACTGTACTAAAAAGTATCCTCGCAACTTGATTGTAGAAACACAAACAGGAGATGATGGTTATCCTCTTTACAGAAGACTGAAACCTGAACAGGGAGGATATACTGCAACAATCAGATTAAAAAGGGTTAAACAAAACACAGATATTGAAATAGATAATCGATGGGTTGTACCTTACTCTCCACTGCTTTCAAATTGAGGCACACATTAACGTAGAATATTGTAACTGTTAACATATTTGCAAATGTATTTAATTGACTTAACAAGGGCAGTGATATGACAGTTTTCCAGCTAGAGAATCAAAACGTACATCTGATGAGATTATGCTGTATCAGATGGGAAGGTGTATACCGTATTTTTCCGTCCATAAGATGCACTTTTTTTCCTCCAAATCTGGGAGGAAAGTGGGAGCGTCTTATGGTAGGGATGTAACGTGGGGAGGGGGCAGCGGCAAGTGGGATCGCACTGGGATCCCACTCGCAGGAGGCAGAAAAATGTCCCCACCGCTGGGCTGCAGGAATCAGCGCTGGGGAAACCATGTGGTCCCGATGATTAAAGTGTCTTTTAAAAGAACCAAGCGATCCCATAGGGTGTTCGCCTCTCATCCTGACTTTATAGACATAGTCCGGCGACACAGGGAGCGACCGGATAAGCGCTTTACAGGAAAAAAGTCCCTGGAAACAAAGTATCCCTTTTCCGCAGATATTGTCAAAGATTGGACGGAACCTCCATTAGTGGATCCTCCGGTGTTGCGCTTGGCTACCAAAACGCTTTTATCCTTACCTGATGGGGCTTCGATTAAGAATCCCACAGAGCGTCAAATAAACTCCCTTGCTCGCTCGGTTTACGAAGCTTCAGGTTCCTCTCTCTCCCCTTCTTTCGCTGCGGCATGGCAGATGCCCTTGCAAAATCCATTCAGGACCAGGCTCTTCCGTCTGAGGCTGCGGATCTCGCCAAACAATTTGCCATGGCCGGGGACTATGTGATGTATGCGTCTTTAGATGCAGCGAACTGCGCTGCACTTGCAGCTTCAAACGCCGTCACCATTAGGAGAGCACTATGGCTTAGGGAGTGGCGTGCGGATTCCTCTTCTAAAAAGTCCTTAATTTCTCTGCCTTTTCTGAGCGGACGTCTGTTTGGAGAAAAGTTAGACCAGCTTATTTCCGATGCTACAGGAGGAAAAAGCAAATTCCTCTCACAGCAAAGGCCCAAGATTACTTTTCAGCATCAGCAACACTTTCGCTTTCGGCCCTTTCGCAATAGCCCATTCTGGTCTACGCCCACAACTTCGTCCAGATCAGGACAATCACCACGTGCAGAGAGAGAGACCCGGCCCTCATACAGGCCGAACCAGTCCTGGCGAGGTAAACCTAGGCAACCCAGAACCAGGGGAACCAGGCCCTCCAGGTTCTCCTCACAATGACTCGGGGAGTCTTCCACTCGACACCACCAAAGTAGGCGGTCGCCTGCTTCTTTTTCAGCATGTCTGGCTTTCCGTCATCCACGACGAATGGGTCAGAGACCTGGTGTCTTCTGGTTACAAAATAAAATTATCTGCCTCCCCTCCTGCACGGTTCTTCCCTTCTCGCCTCCCAAATTCAGAGGCTCAGGCTCACGCACTTCACTGCGCCATCGAAAGTCTCCGGCGAAACGGGGTCATTGTTCCGGTTCCAGAACACGAGAGATTCAGAGGTTTTGACTCCAACCTCTTCGTCGTTCAAAAAAACGGTCGGTCATTTCTTCAATGGAAAGAGGAGAGTTTCTGGCATCAATCTACATCAGGGATGCTTATCTCCATATCCCAATCTTCCCGCCGCACCAAAGGTTCCTGCATTTTGCCATCCAGGAGGACCATTTCCAATTCACGGCCTTACCCTTCGGCCTTTCCACCGCGCCCAGGGTATTCACGAAGGTCATGGCCATTCTTCACTCCCGAGGAGTGGTCGTGTTACCATACTTGGACGACCTCCTGATCAAGGGACAGTCCTATCATGCTTGTGACTCATGCGTCCGCATTACGTTGGATACTCTTTCTCGCCTGGGCTGGCTGATAAACTTGGACAAGTCCTCCCCTGTGCCAGCCCAACGGATCTCCTTCCTAGGCATGATCCTGGACACATCCCAGGGTCTGGTCCTGCTCCCTCTGTCCAAGGCCCAAGCTCTCCAGCAGGGATCCCGGACACTTTGTCGTCCCGCCCCTCATTCCATCCGGTTTGCCATGAAGATCCTGGGGAAAATGGCGGCAGCAATGGAAGCGGTCCCTTTCGCCCAACTTCATCTCCGCCCCTGCTGGACAATTGGGACAGGAGTCCCTTATCCCTCGATCGGCCATGTCCTTTGTCCCCG
Organism: Ranitomeya variabilis; assembly: GCF_051348905.1. Taxonomy (NCBI): domain Eukaryota; kingdom Metazoa; phylum Chordata; class Amphibia; order Anura; family Dendrobatidae; genus Ranitomeya; species Ranitomeya variabilis. The sequence continues at coordinate 129,883,025 of NC_135236.1, read as the reverse complement.
CAGATCAGGCAAGCGCTCAAATGGTGGACTTTGGATTCGTCACTCAGCCAAGGAAGGTCTTTTCTCCCAATTCACTGGCTAGTGGTGACTACCGACGCCAGTCTCCTCGGTTGGGGAGCAGTAATCGCCACCACACTGCCCAAGGGCGCTGGACGATTCGGGAGTCGAGACTTCCGATAAACATCTTAGAGATTCAAGTGATCAGATTTGCCCTGAGACGTTTCCACTTCCTCCTCGCTAGTCACCCAATTCGAATTCAATCAAACAACGTCACAGCGGTTGCGTACATAAACCATCAGGAGGGTACCCGCAGCAGGGCGACAATGCGAGAGGTGTCCAACATTCTCCATTGGTCTGAGAACAACCACTTGATAATTTCTGCAGTGCACATCCCAGGCGTCGAGAACTGGGCGGCGGATTTTCTCAGCCGTCAGGGTCTCGCCTCGGGAGAGTGGGAACTCCATCCGGAGGTCTTCCAGCAGATTTCTCTCCACTGGGGGACTGCTGATGTGGATCTGATGGTGTCCAGACTGAACGCAAAGGTTCCCAATTTCATAGCACGATCTCGGGATCCTCAGGCCATCGGGGTAGACGCACTCGTATCCCAATGGCATCTTTTCCATCTCCCATACGTGTTTCCTCCGCTTTCCTTAATACCGAAGGTTATCTGGAAGATCAAGATGGAGGGGGTTCCTCTGATCCTAGTCGACCCAGATTGGCCACGTCGTGCGTGGTACGCGGAGCTAGTACAACTCGTCTCCGACGTTCCCTGGTGGCTACCAGATCACCCAGATCTGCTTCGCCAAGGGCCGATCTACCACCAGAGCTCAGGGGCCCTACTTTTAACGGCTTGGCTGTTGAAACCTGGATCCTAACTCAAGCTGGTTTCTCCCAGGAAGTTGTTTCCACCATGGTTAGCGCTCGCAAGACGTCATCCGCTCGCATCTATCACCACACTTGGAAAGCCTTCTCATGGTGCAGGCACCGTGGATGTGCTTCTCTCGTCTTTTCAGTTCCCTCCATTCTGGACTTTCTCCAGTCCGGCTTGGATTCCGGTCTGGCGCTCAGCTCCCTCAAGGGTCAGATTTCGGCGTTATCTGTGTTGTTCCAACGTAAGATTGCTTCTAACTTGCAAGTCAGAATTTTCATTCAGGGGGTCTCCCACATAGTACCCCCCTATAGGATGCCGTTAGAGACCTGGGATCTCAATTTGGTCCTGTTCTCTCCTGGAAAGTTGCCTTCCTTGTGGCAGTAGCCTCTATCAGACGAGTCTCAGAGTTGGCTGCCCTGTCCTGCCGGGCGCCCTTCCTTACCTTCCACCAGGACAAAGTGGTCCTTCGCCCATCTCCGTCCTTTCTACCCAAGGTGGTTTCATCCTTCCGCCTTAATAAAGATATCGTTCTTCCCTCTTTCTGTCCACAGCCAAGACATCGGGTTGAAGAGGCCCTTTACACCTTGGACGTAGTAAGGGCTCTCAGGAGGTACATTTCTAGAACCGCTCCCTTCCGTAAGTTGGACTCCCTCTTTGTGCTCCCTGAGGGTCACAGAAAGGGTTTAGCCGCTTCAAAAGCCACGATAGCCAGATGGATCCGGTCAGCTATTCAAGAATCTTATTGGGTCAGCGGCAGACCTATCCTGGCGGGGATTAGGGCACACTCAACTCATAGTTACATAGTTATTAAGGTTGAATGAAGACTTTAAGTCCATCTAGTTCAACCCATAGCCTAACCTAACATGCCCTAACATGTTGATCCAGTCTCGGTCGGTGGGTGCTTCCTGGGCCATTCGGAATCAGGCGTCGGCAGAACAGGTTTGCAGGGCCGCAACGTGGTCCAGCCTGCATACTTTCTCGAAGCACTACAATGTCCATACTCAATCATCTGCTGATGCGGTCCTTGGCAGACGTATTCTGCAAACGGCTGTAGCACATTTATAGTCCGTTGGTACACAGAGTTATTCGGTTATGTAGTTTCCCACCCAGGGACTGCTTTGGGACGTCCCATGGTTCTGTGTCCCCCAATGTGGCGAAGGAGAAATAGGGATTTTTGTGTACTCACCGTAAATTCCTTTTCTCCGAGCCACTCATTGGGGGACACAGCACCCACCCTGTTAGCCTTATGGCTCTTTTCTTCTTGGTTCTTTGCTTACTCTGACATGTTGTACGCTAATATTATGTTATATGTTGTTAATGATCTCCTACTGCTTTTACTTTGAACTGGGTCTCTGGAAGCCAGCATGAGGGTGTATACTGCAGGGGAGGAGCTAACTTTTTTTGCCTCAACTTAGTGTCAGCCTCCTAGCGGCAGCAGCATAACACCCATGGTTCTGTGTCCCCCAATGAGTGGCTCGGAGAAAAGGATTTTATGGTGAGTACACAAAAATCCCTATTTTCCACCTCTAAAACCTGGGTGCATCTTATAGTCCAGTGCGTCTTATAGTCCGAAAAATACGGTAAGTAGTAATGAAGCCATGTGGTGATTACTAAATTTTCCCATCCATGAAAGACAACCGACTGTAGTTCATCTCAGTGTCCATCTTGAAAATGGACAAGTTTATTTTACTCCCAACAATGCAGAGGAAAGAGCTGCTTGACCACCCAATACAACATTGACAGCTTTCTTCTCCTATGTCAAGCAGATCCATTTGCAAGGACATTATATTCAGATGTCCCAAAATATTATACATCGAATAAATCGAGAAAAGTATTTTGCAAGAGGAAACAAGGTGCAAGGGTCCCAGGATGGGAAGGACGTTCCAGTGATGCTCTTGGACTTGTGTATACAGTGCATCCAAACAACGCAGAGTGCTACTACCTACGATTACTGCTTCACACTGTCTGTGGACCAACTTCTTTCACAGGTTTCAAAATAGTTGATGGAGAGCTGTGTCAAACTTACAGGGAAGCATGCCAAAAGCGTGGTCTGATCGAAGACCATCAATACTGGGACATGACTTTGCAGGAAGCATCTCTCACTCGCTTTCCACCTCAACTAAGAGACCTGTTTGCTGTAATAATTACAGCCTGCGCACCTTCCAATCCCTGTGCACTTTGGGACAAATACAAAGAATATCTTAGTGAAGATATTCTTATAGTGCAAAGGAACGTTAATCCAGACTTAGACTTATATTTCACTACTGACATATTCAACAAAGCCCTCTTGATGTTAGAAGAAAGGTGCATATCTATCAATACAATTAGGTTTTACCAGCACCAAATCGACCAGACTTTGATATTATGAACAGAGAGATTCTGCAAGAAAAAAGCTATGATTTGGAAAAATGTAAAGAGTTTGTCATATTAAATAAGCCTCTTTTGGTTGATGATCAAAGATCGGCCTATATGGCAATTATGGCTCAGATTTCTAGTGGAAATGGGGGACTATTTTTCCTAGATTCATCAGGAGGTACTGGTAAAACATTTTTCATTAATTTGCTGCTTGCAGAAATTCGCTCAAACAATGCCATTGCCTTGGCTGTTGCATCATCTGGGATTGCAGCCACTCTTTTAAATGGAGGGTGCAGTAGGATTGCCCTTTAATATAGCGCTGTCAGAAACTCCTGTCTGTAATATCACTAAGGGCTCTGGGAAAGCTAAGGTATTACAAACTTGCAAAGTAATTGTTTGGGATGAATTTATCATGGCGCACAAGAAAGCGGTCGAGGCCCTTGATCACACCTTGAAAGATCTGCGGGGAACTGATCGTTTAATGGGGGGAATTGTTGTAATTTTTGCAGGTGACTTCTGCCAGACATTACCTGTTCTTAAGGGAGCAACACCAGCGGATGAGCTGAATGCCTGTCTAAAATCTTCTTATCTGTGGATACATGTTCAGAAGCAAACTCTTACTACTAATATGTGGGTTCATTTGATGGGAAATACAACTGCGGACAAATTTACACACCAGCTACTGTGCCTTGGAAATGACAGGTTCCCTACTGATTCCACTACTGGTCTCATTTCCTTTCCGGAAGATTTTTGTGAAATGACATCTTCGGTAATGGAACTTATTGACCAAGTTTTCCCTGATATTTGTAACAATTTTAACAACCATCAGTGGCTTTGTGAACGTGCAATCCTAGCGCCTAAAAATGATAGTGTCCGCTCCATAAATCTATTAATTCAGGGAATGCTGCCTTGTCTAGGACCACATACATGTCAATTGATTCAGTCATGGAGAGTGAACAAGCCGTAATGTATCCATTGGAGTTCCTGAATTCTTTGGAGCCTCCTGGAATGCCACCGCATAAGCTCACTTTAAGAATAGGAGCCACAATAATTTTGCTTCGGAACCTTGACCCCCAAAAAATGGGTAACAGCACAAGATTGTGCAATAATAGTCTCATGCCCAATGTTATTGAAGCCACTATTCTTATGGGAAACTCTAAGGGAGCAAATGTTTTCATTCCGCGTATTCCTTTGCTACCAAGCAACATGCCCTTCAATTTTAAGCATTTGCAGTTCCCTATCCGACTTGCATTTGCTATGACTATAAACAAAGCACAAGGTCAATCACTTGAAGAGCCTGTGTTTTTCAGATGGACAGTTGTACACTGCTTGCTCTTGAGTGGGTAACCCCAAAAATCTTTTCATATATGCACCTGAAGGTAAAACCAGAAACATTGTTTACCAAAAAGCACTGCAATAGATAGTTGTTTAAGGCTACTTTCATACTAGCGTCAGACGACGCACGACAATTTGCGTCGTTGCGACGTACCGATGCTAGCAGTGAATGCGCCGCACAACAGGGGCAGTGGATGCTGTTTTTCAACGCATCCGCTGCCCCATTGTGAGGTGTGGGGAGGAGGGGGCGGAGTTCCGACCGCGCATGCGCGGTTGGAAAAGACGGGCACGACGCACCAAAAAACGTTACAAGCAACGTTTTTTGGTGGCGACAGTCCGACGCAACCGTCGCACGACGGTTGCGACGTGTGGCAATGCGTCGCACTGCGTCACTAATGCAAGTCAATGGAGAAAAAACGCATCCTGCAAGCACTTTTTGTGTTTTTTCTACAAAACGACGCATAGCGACGTGCAGTGCACGACGCTAGTGTGAAAGTAGCCTTAAAGGGCCACTGTCACCCCCCTCCAGCCGTTATAAACTAAAAGAGCCACCTTGTTAGAATGCAGCATTACTGCTGCACAAGGTGGCTCTTTTAGTTTATAACGGCTGGAGGGGGGTGACAGTGGCCCTTTAACTGTAAACCAATTTTACTCTTTTGTCCATGAACTACTTATAGATTGCACTGGAGAGTGGGGGGGAAGGGTTGTGTAATATGCATCCATTTTCATTTTTGATAAAAAAAAATAGTTAAAAAAATAGTTGTAATAGTTTATACTGCATAATATGTATTGAATATGTAAAATCAATACAAATGTTGAAATTAAAAAAAAAGTTGTTGTTCACTCCAATGTTGCAACAAATTAGCAAAATGCCAAAATAATAAAAATTTAAAGTGGGAAAAAAAATTTACTGTAGCACTCTGAAAATGTCAATTTCAGGGTGACACTCAAAATTTTACTTTAGCTACATAACCAACAATTTAACATATTTTCCGCGAACTAAGCCGCGGGTATTATATGAATGCACTCACTTAGCATTGAAAGAAGACCTTTCACAAGATTTCAGCCACTAAATCATGATGTGTCAGGTTAACATGCTTGGAGCTAAATAAAATGTCTGTTTGATTTTTTGGGGGTTTACTTTTTTTTTCCCTCATCTCCATTGTGGAGATATTGGCTAGTAAAGTTTATATGATTCTCGTTAATACCAATGAGGTGTTAATAGGGATTTGTCTCGGAGGCCACGTTGCTCAGTCTGGACAGTGATGTCTTCCTTCTGATTTCTCTTCCTCTGATTTCACCTTATCGGGGGGCACCTGCTCCTTCAACAGCTCAGGACCTTGAAGGAAAAGCCCCCAGCATCTTTCTGTGCTCATAAGATACCTTTTTAACTGGTTAATGATTTTTATTTTCCTGAAGTTTTGGCTTTCTTGGGATTCAGTCTCAGAACCCCTAGCATGTAAGAAGCTATAGCAGTGTGCTATGGACATCACGGATAAAGACTGGAAGAATTTCTCTGAATAAAGCTCTTAAGTTTTCTTCATTACAGGCACAACGTACTAGTATATAGATTTTCAGCATTAGTAGCTACGTTAATGAACATTTATGTATTCACATACAGATTATTCACAATTTTGAATAACTCAACAAGAACCTGCACTAATCACTTAGTGACACCTTGGGGTGTCAACACTATAAGGGAGATAGAATGAGATATATATATATGATTAATTCTATGTATATATCAATCTATCCCTTGCAAGCCCTTACAAGATCTCCACAAATTTCATAAACCAGTATGCGAATATCAATATGCAAAAATGAGAACGTGTTGCTTGACTTTAATATTTTTATTACTATAAAACCTCAAATATTCTTTTCTTCTTCATTTGTCTAAAAATAAAATGATGATACAACTGAAAAATAATTGAATACTTTATTCTATCACAGGACTTGTCATCAACTTCCGTCACTTGCTCAAACAAAGACGCAGACGTTTGGGAAGTCGGCAGAAGAAGATGCGTTGATGTCTGTCAGTTTTGGGGTTTTCTTCCAAGATTGTGGAATGAGGAATTTAAAATTCCTCTATTGTTTTGCTTTTTGTTGTTTTTCTTTTCACCCTTCCCCTCCATTGTTTTTTATTTTTGTTTTCCTTTCAGGGAACAAATGAATATGTGTATTTCTTAGGGCCTGTTCACACTGCAGTGTGTTCATGTTTCTGACCGGTGCTTCCATCTGGATCCCCAAAAAATGGGATTCAGACATGCCCATGAAGGAGCCATTGAATAAGACAAACTGGGTCCAAAGTAAACTTTGGGATATGTTTTTGCGTCTTTCTGGTGTCACCTGTCTTTTTAGACAGGCCCTTTGCTCTATACCATCCATCACCTTCACAGTACTAGTAATGGAGGCTGACAGTTGACATTTACACCTCTAGAATATTCCATGAGACACACAAAAGTCCCTATGAACATTCCTTACCACAAAGCATGGCACAACTGGCTTATGATTCTGACTACCTAAATTAGCATCAGCAGGTTCTGAATCTGTATTTAAGAGATGAATTCAATGATTTATTTTGTAGTACTAAAGTATTTCTGGCAATATGTAAAGGCTGCCGTCCAAATAACGGTTTATTACCTGCATCCGGAGGCATGTGGTGCTGAGCCACCAGAGTTACCTACGGTATGTGTTCTTGCTGGATTATGGATACATGGAATATGTGTGTATAATAAAGGACTGAGATTTTTACTGTACCAGAGGTGATTGTTTTGGAATCATGATTCACATTGAAAGACATACAGTACAGGCCAAAAGTTTGGACACATCTTCTCATTTAAAGATTTTTCTGTATTTTCATGACTATGAAAATTGTAAATTCACACTGAAGGCATCAAAACTATGAATTAACACACGTGGAATTAGATACTTAACAAAAAAGTGTGAAACAACTGAAAATATGTCTTATATTCTAGGTTCTTCAAAGTAGCCACCTTTTGCTTTGATGACTGCTTTGCACACTCTTGGCATTCTCTTGATGAGCTTCAAGAGGTAGTCACCGGGAATGGTCTTCCAACAATCTTGAAGGAGTTCCCAGAGATGCTTAGCACTTGTTGGCCCTTTTGCCTTCACTCTGCGGTCTAGCTCACCCCAAACCATTTCGATTGGGTTCAGGCCTGGTGACTGTGGAGGCCAGGTCATCTGGCGTAGCACCCCATCACTACTCTTCTTGGTCAAATAGCCCTTACACAGCTTGGAGGTGTGTTTGGGGTCATTGTCCTGTTGAAAAATAAATGATGGTCCAACTAAACGCAAACCGGATGGAATAGCATGCCGCTGCAAGATGCTGTGGTAGCCATGCAAGTTCAGTATTCCTTCAATTTTGAATAAATCCCCAACCTCTTGAAGCTCATCAAGAGAATGCCAAGAGTGTGCAAAGCAGTCATCAAAGCAAAAGGTGGCTACTTTGAAGAACCTAAAATATAAGACATAATTTCAGTAGTTTCACACTTTTTTTGTTAAGTATATAATTCCACATGTGTTAATTCATAGTTTTGATGCCTTCAGTGTGAATGTACAATTTTCATAGTCATGAAAATACAGAAAAATCTTTAAATGAGATGTGTCCAAACTTTTGGTCTGTACTGTATATGAAGGGTCACAAAAAGAAAAAAAGAAAGAGGAGCACTCACCGTCCGTGCAAGAATCCTTTAATTAGTGTGGCATTACATTAAAATAGCGGGGTATTGCAGGGAGAAGATGTGGAAAAGGACGACGGCCGTTTCGCGCTCCTGCGCTTCTACGGGTCCGATCGGACCCGTAGAAGCGCAGGAGCTCGAAACGGCCGTCGTCCTTTTCCACATCTTCTCCCTGCAATACCCCGCTATTTTAATGTAATGCCACACTAATTAAAGGATTCTTGCACGGACGGTGAGTGCTCCTCTTTCTTTTTTTCTTTTTGTGTATTCATGGACATTGGTTTCTGAGAGAGCACCTCAGCCCGTAGTGGCAGTTATACGCTTCAGATTTTATATAGGGCGTATCAGGAAGATCTGGCTGTATGTGCGCCCATCTGGCTTTCTTAAAGTGGACTATTTATTGTATATGAAGGGTGTATAGCTGCACACCATAATATCCAATTATTATACACTCTCCCTGTCACAAGTGATGTGTATACGCTGCTCTCCATAGATGGAATGCTTTTCAGCGTAAATTGGACCAGTCATCAGAAACTGGCTCTGTTAAATGCAGCTGTGCATGTCTTGCTCTGAAACGCTTAGGCCACATTTACACATTCAGTATTTGGTCAGTTTTTACTTCCGTATTCATAAGCCAAAATCAGGAGTGGAACGATCAGAGGAAAAGTATAATAGAAACACGTCACCACTTAAGTATTTATCACCGGCTCCTGATTTTGTCTTACAAATACAGAGGTAAAATACTGACCAAATACTGAACACAGCCTTAAGCTTGCTTTCAAAGGCCGGACGATGTCTGTGTCTTGGATGACTAGTCAGAAGCAGGTCCCTGGCGGATTCTCCCTGCCCCAGTCTCTGACAAACTAGTCTATCCTTATACACACTCAAAGTGATAGTCCTGTTAGTTTATGGGAGCAGGGAGGATAGAAGCCTGCGAGAACTGGCTCAGACTAGTCGACTGAATATTCAAAGTATGTTTTCTGTGAAATCCTGCAGCATTTCAACGTAAAACAAGCACTGCTGCAATACTGCAACCAGACATATTCATGCTGCCTTTGGTTTGGGGAGCCATGTGGTTCTTACTGTAAAATCTTTCTTGGAGCTTTCATTGGGGGACACAAAAAATCATGCTGCTGACAGTTGGCAATAAAAAAGTTAGCTCCTCCTCAGTAGTATACACAACCAACTGAAGCCAAGTTGATGAGTTAGTGTGAAAGCAGTAGGAGAAGCAACTTAAAACAAATTACAGACTGGCCCAACAGAGGCATTTAGAAAATAGTGAGTGCTGTGTGTCCAAATGAATGCTCCGAGAAAGATTTTAAGGTAAGCACTAGAGTTCTAGTCCTCTTCCTCTCTGAAATGACAACTTGCATATTTCCCAGAGGAGCATTGTGGCTTTAAGTCTCCTCACCTCGACATGCTTAACATGTCACTCCCCGCAAGGAGAAACGATACTTCTTGGATCCCGGTCAGACTCCTCTCCATCAGCCAAACCAGATCTCCACTTAGCACTGACAAGGGGCAGTACCCCGAAACACAGTGACTGCAAATTGAAATCTGGTTTGGCTCTTATCCTAAGTCATGTGACAAGGCTCGTTAAAGGGTCGACTGACTGTGAGGCTGCTGTCACACTAGCAGTATTTGGTCAGTATTTTACATAAGTATTTGTAAACCAAAAATCAGGAGTGGAACAAATAGAGGAAAAGTATAACAGAAACATATGCACCACATCTGCATTTGTCACCAACTCCTGGTTTTGGCTTACAAATACTGATGTAAAATACTGCTAGTGTGACGGCAGCCTTAGGATTGCTACTTCCAATAGGGGGCACTAGAGTTCTAACTCTCTTCCTCTCTGAAGAGACAATTTGCATATTTCCCAGAGGAGCATTGCGGCTTTAAGTTTCCTCACCTCGACATGCTTAACATGTCACTCTCCGCAAGGAGAAACAATACTTCTTGGATCAAGGTAAGAACCCAAAATATTAACTTTGCTATTGCTTCTTTGCGGGACACAGGAAGCCATGAGATGTCCCAAAGCAGTCCCCAAGGGTGGGAAGACTAATAGGAGTAGTCAAATTAATGCGAATTGTAGATTGGCCACTGTATTGTGCAAAAAAACGATGGCCGAGGCTCGAAAGCCAAGGAGTATTCTGTAGAACCTGGAAAAGGTAAGAACAGATAACTGAGATACAGCTTAGAGAGCTTCAAATAGAGGCTTGATGAATGGTGTAGGAGGCCCTAGGCCCAGATGAAGAGAGCAAGAAGACAGTGATGGACCTCTGTCTCTTGCCAATATACATCCAGAATTACATAGACAAAAACACGGAGGAAAAAAGTCCACTTCAACATATTTAGAAAACAATATACAAAAGATTTATTAAGTAATCAATACAAATACAAATATGTAAAATACAAAACATGGGTGTATTGTTAATACCGCCATATAGCAGAAGACACATAGGAGGAAATGTGGCAATGACCAAGTCAGGGGGGGAGTTCACATATACACCTTTTGGGTGGCAGCGTCAGCTCAGAAAGTAAAGAGAATGTACGACCAAATACAATCACTACGTCTAATTCACATGGCACAAGTAGCCCAAAGTGCAAAGGTCATATCTTCATAGGCACATATAATTGCTGCTTACCCATTATGGATCAGGTGTGTTCTCCCCACCTCACTCGGTCCCCCCGGACGCGCGTTTCGCGTGGCTTTTTCAACAGGGTGTATCCATAATGTGTCTCATTGTGTTTAAATATCATAGACCCGGAAGTAGAATCGGTGACGCCGGCGCATGCGCAGTAGCGTCCAGAGTGCATCGTTCAATAGGGCCATCACAGTGGGGAGTGTATGAGAGGCGGAGCTCCACCTTCCAAGCACAAGAAGTGTAGCACTCCCCACTTGTAAGTGATAGGTCCACAAGAAGATGGCTACAATGGACGACACCGGGCATGCGCACCACCAACTCTCAATAAAAAGCCCTGGCTACAGCCATTTTTTTAGTGATAAAATTAAGATCGCTCAAAAAACAGAACGCCGCAGCGTCCCGAAATATACGTAAACCGGAACGCTAGATAGATTAGAAACGTCCCCAATAGAGTGAAAAAGCGGGACGCTAAAAAGGTGCAGAAAATAATAACGCACCTCATATGTTCAGAGTGTATACAGTTACATAGAAACAATAACAGAAAAAGAAGAAGAAAAAAGGGACGCTATAATAAAAAGACAAAATACAAAAAAAAAACAATAACATACATATAAATATGTGAACAAAACATATATCATGCGTGTGAAGCATATATGTGATTCCGTGTATATGTAATAAAACAGACCCCATAACACACTGGGGAATAAATTGTACTATGTGTTAGTTGTCGCTTACAGTCCCAAAGTACATATTCAATGTCAAAGGGTCCTCTCACGGTGCTAAGATATAGACCAACAAGGTTAAAATTGCTATATGACCCTGCACATTCTTGAAAGACGCAGGGATATCAAGTGAAACTTAGTGAATAACTAATGACCCCCAACCCCTAAACTAGAACAAATCATATAAACTCATACAAACATTCACTAAAGAATAATGTTAGCATATAAAAACCACATAAAGTGTAAACTCATGAAAAAACGTAGACCACGTATAAAAAATATATATCTGTAGACAACATATAGGCAATATGTAAAGGACACTCCTTCTCTTCAGGTTCCGAAACGTTCACCGGGTTTTGCTGCGGCGTCATCACCAGTGCGTAGCCATGGACGACTAATAAAAACTAAAAAGAAAAACACACAAGACAGTAAATACAAAATAATATTAAAAGCGAATGGTGAAAGAGTCACCCAAGAGAGGACAGCCAGGTCAAAGGTCATGGAACATTTTCCATATTACATCCCTATTATATCGCTGCATGTCAGAACAAAGCCGGAAAATTAAGGAAGTATACTTTTGGAGCCAAGTAATGTAACGAACACAACAGAGAACCTACGGGACTCTCACAGAAAAGGAGCGAAGCTGAGCTGCTCATTAAGTCCCTTAGGGGCAAGGGTGTCAAGGGTGACAATCCACTTGCACTCGCACTGTGCGAGTAACTTGGTCAGATTGCCACCCCTGACACCTCCATGTATTAAATCTATCCCTCTCACTTTTAAGCCCCTAGGGTCTGATCCGTGAAACAGCCGAAAGTGCCTGGGTAATGTTTTTAAGACCGATGGGTCTTCCATCTGAGGGAATTTAAGATGGGAGCAGGGAATTTAGGATAAGAGAGTATATCTCATGCAACACTACTTTTGTGGTCTATTATGCGACCTGTCCCTGCTCCCTGATCTATGTCGGTCTCACATCTAGGGAACTCAAGGTTCGGACGCGCGAACATGTAAGGGATATTTTGGCAAGCAAAGAAGTAGAAGACCCATCGGTCTTAAAAACATTACCCAGGCACTTTCGGCTGTTTCACGGATCAGACCCTAGGGGCTTAAAAGTGAGAGGGATAGATTTAATACATGGAGGTGTCAGGGGTGGCAATCTGACCAAGTTACTCGCACAGTGCGAGTGCAAGTGGATTGTCACCCTTGCCCCTAAGGGACTTAATGAGCAGCTCAGCTTCGCTCCTTTTCTGTGAGAGTCCCGTAGGTTCTCTGTTGTGTTCGTTACATTACTTGGCTCCAAAAGTATACTTCCTTAATTTTCCGGCTTTGTTCTGACATGCAGCGATATAATAGGGATGTAATATGGAAAATGTTCCATGACCTTTGACCTGGCTGTCCTCTCTTGGGTGACTCTTTCACCATTCGCTTTTAATATTATTTTGTATTTACTGTCTTGTTGTGTGTTTTTCTTTTTAGTTTTTATTAGTCGTCCATGGCTACGCACTGGTGATGACGCCGCAGCAAAACCCGGTGAACGTTTCGGAACCTGAAGAGAAGGAGTGTCCTTTACATATTGCCTATATGTTGTCTACAGATATATATTTTTTATACGTGGTCTACGTTTTTTCATGAGTTTACACTTTATGTGGTTTTTATATGCTAACATTATTCTTTAGTGAATGTTTGTATGAGTTTATATGATTTGTTCTAGTTTAGGGGTTGGGGGTCATTAGTTATTCACTAAGTTTCACTTGATATCCCTGCGTCTTTCAAGAATGTGCAGGGTCATATAGCAATTTTAACCTTGTTGGTCTATATCTTAGCACCGTGAGAGGACCCTTTGACATTGAATATGTACTTTGGGACTGTAAGCGACAACTAACACATAGTACAATTTATTCCCCAGTGTGTTATGGGGTCTGTTTTATTACATATACACGGAATCACATATATGCTTCACACACATGATATATGTTTTGTTCACATATTTATATGTATGTTATTGTTTTTTTTTTTGTATTTTGTCTTTTTATTATAGCGTCCCTTTTTTCTTCTTCTTTTTCTGTTATTGTTTCTATGTAACTGTATACACTCTGAACATATGAGGTGCGTTATTATTTTCTGCACCTTTTTAGCGTCCCGCTTTTTCACTCTATTGGGGACGTTTCTAATCTATCTAGCGTTCCGGTTTACGTATATTTCGGGACGCTGCGGCGTTCTGTTTTTTGAGCGATCTTAATTTTATCACTAAAAAAATGGCTGTAGCCAGGGCTTTTTATTGAGAGTTGGTGGTGCGCATGCCCGGTGTCGTCCATTGTAGCCATCTTCTTGTGGACCTATCACTTACAAGTGGGGAGTGCTACACTTCTTGTGCTTGGAAGGTGGAGCTCCGCCTCTCATACACTCCCCACTGTGATGGCCCTATTGAACGATGCACTCTGGACGCTACTGCGCATGCGCCGGCGTCACCGATTCTACTTCCGGGTCTATGATATTTAAACACAATGAGACACATTATGGATACACCCTGTTGAAAAAGCCACGCGAAACGCGCGTCCGGGGGGACCGAGTGAGGTGGGGAGAACACACCTGATCCATAATGGGTAAGCAGCAATTATATGTGCCTATGAAGATATGACCTTTGCACTTTGGGCTACTTGTGCCATGTGAATTAGACGTAGTGATTGTATTTGGTCGTACATTCTCTTTACTTTCTGAGCTGACGCTGCCACCCAAAAGGTGTATATGTGAACTCCCCCCCTGACTTGGTCATTGCCACATTTCCTCCTATGTGTCTTCTGCTATATGGCGGTATTAACAATACACCCATGTTTTGTATTTTACATATTTGTATTTGTATTGATTACTTAATAAATCTTTTGTATATTGTTTTCTAAATATGTTGAAGTGGACTTTTTTCCTCCGTGTTTTTGTCTATGTATTGATTTGGAGTAGTCCCAGAAGGGCACCTGAGGAGTGCCTAGAGAGAGTTGGTACTTACCACTCAGTTATACAGAGTATATTGGTGCTTCATGACTGTAATATTAAATACATCCAGAATTGTAGAGTGGATCCAGACTAGAAGACCATTATAATGATTCTCCAGACACAAGCAGGGAATCTGAGCATCTGAGGAAACTGTTCTCGATAGATGGGGCGCTGAGATGCACTCTGACCAGTTACAATATATTCAAGAGATCGATAGGACGAGATGAAAGGGAACGAAGAAAGAGAAGGCTAAGTCCCACAGTGAAGAGCGAAGTGAACTTAGGACCACCGTGACCAAAGAGGTCAGAAAGGGGGGTGCAACAGTATGTGTGTGGAGAGATTGTTGTCTAAAGAACTTTCCAGGAAACGAGAAAGGAAAACTAAAAAGGTAAGAAGAAAAAAGCGGTAGACTGTTCAAAACCAGATGCGGGCCCCCAAGACACACGGGAGGTCACTAGAAATATACTAAGAGTGCACACCCCAATGAACAATATGCAATGGGAGACTGGTTTCCCCTAAAAGGAAGGTAAAAACCTGCCCTTTATGGATCTGAGGAATAAACTAGACTCAAGGCCCAACAATAAGGGAGGAAAGAAAAAGGAGGGATTAAGAGGGTTTCCCTACTTAGATCGCAATCAAGACGTGATCGGAGTAACGTTTCTGAGCAGTCCGTGAAATTGAAACAGTCAAATTATGATAGTGAAGACGATGGAACCCTGGATCTTTTCGGAACGACGTAGGGTATGTTCCACCATAAACTACTATGGACAAGAACTGTCTGATGAAACAATCCGGAGAACCGTCTGAGACAACCCCTTTCCTGTCGAAGGCCTTTTGCAGGTTAGGAAGTCGGTAGAATGTATCTTACTGTGGAGGAGTTAACTGCTGAAAAAAATCAGCAGACATTGTTCAGTCCATGACCAGATAATTCTGCCGAGGTTGACCAAGATAGCGTTCTCCCATGGAAAGAAAAGAGAAAACCTACCACTTTAGGTTCCAGATGAAGAAGGGAAAAGAGGCTTAATTAGCCTACGGGCGACACTGGACTAAAGTTCCTAGCTGAGAAAAAAGGTATGCCCGTCATCACAAACTTTCTTTGGTCTGGAAGTATCTTTTGCAAAGAATGAGAGTAGAACATTGCCACTAGGCCATACTCTTATGAATATGCTCAGATGAGAGAGACACGGAAGGAAAGTCAGCGATTAAGTTACAAGAAGAACAGAGAAGGCTGCATGTGCGAATCATGACAGCATGTTCCGAAAGGCTAGATGATTAAGATAAGGGACGATTTTGACCTGTTTGAAGGCCGAACCCGAATAGAAGTGAACTCTGAGAAATGTGTAAAGAATCTCCCAGCAGATAGAAAAAGAGCAGCCCTGGACCAATTGTATATTCCTCGTAAGGACATTGAAGAGGCTAAGCCGATGGTAACTCCTAGGACTGGCAGAGATTCTTGGAGTCCAAAAGAAGATGCATAGAGGCAAATTCAAGCACACTGGGCAGATGAAGGCATTCGGTTCCATGCTATTAAACGAACTGGAAAGCGTTGAAGTGCACATCCGTACGTAAGCCAGAGATCCAGAATGGAAAGATAGGTACTGTCCTACACTGGACCAGAGATTTGGAAAAGAACATCCTGAGTCGCTGGAGTAAAGCATGAGAAGGAGACCTACAAACTCCTTGGAGAGTTGACCATGGAAAGATCTGAACCTAGGACCCAAGTGCCGAGTAGAGATGAGCAAACATCGTTGTCTGCCTCCTTATTCGGCAAGCTATAGTGCTTACTGAAGAAGCTGCATTGGGAATCTGGCTACCTGGAGCACTCCCGATAATCAGCTGTTTGGCGCCGCAGCTGCATGTGTTCTGGCTGTGTGATAGTCACAATACACAGGCTGACCAGTTTCACCCTTTTCTCAACTAAATAACATTATTGCAAACACAATGGGGCTTTAATTGGAGGTGTCAAACATGGCACCTCAGCTCCTGGGCCCTGAGCTTCAAAAGGAAACAATTGGTCGGTAACTAAGCAGGATATTTCCTATTCAC
This sequence comes from Ranitomeya variabilis, assembly GCF_051348905.1. Taxonomy (NCBI): domain Eukaryota; kingdom Metazoa; phylum Chordata; class Amphibia; order Anura; family Dendrobatidae; genus Ranitomeya; species Ranitomeya variabilis. The sequence goes on along the minus strand of NC_135236.1, from coordinate 129,866,365 downwards.
TGTATACACTGCGTGCAGAATTATTAGGCAAGTTTTTTTTTGATCACATGATACTTTTTATACATGTTGTCCTACTCCAAGCTGTTCAGGCTTGAGAGCCAACTTCAAATTACAGAGATACACATCACCTGATTTACTTAATGAGGAGGGGTGTTGGCTAATGACATCAAAACCCTATATAAGGTGTGCTTAATTATTAGGCAACTTCCTTTCCTTTGGCAAAATTGGTCAGAAGAGAGATTTGACGGGCTCTGAAAAGTCCAAAATTGTGAAATGTCTTGCAGAGGGATGCAGCAGTCTTGAAATTGCCAAACTTTTGAAGCGTGATCACAGAACAATCAAGCGTTTCATGGCAAATAGCTAACAGGGTCGCAAGAAACGTGTTGGGCAAAAAAGCTGCCCATGAATTGAGGAAAATCAAGCGTGAAGCTGCCAAGATGCCATTTGCCACCAGTTGTGCCATATTTCAGAGCTGCAACGTTACTGGAGTAACAAAAAGCACAAGGTGTGCGATACTCAGGGACATGGCCAAGGTAAGGAAGGCTGAAAAACTACCACCTTTGAACAAGAAACATAAGATAAAATGTCAAGACTGGGCCAAGAAATATCTTAAGACTGACTTTTCAAAGGTTTTATGGACTGATTAAATGAGAGTGACTCTTGATGGGCCAGAGGCTGGATCAGTAAAGGGCAGAGAGCTCCACTCCGACTCAGATGCCAGCAAGGTGGAGGGTGGGGTACTGGTATGGGCTGGTATCATCAAAGATGAACTTTTAGGACCTTTTCGGGTTGAAGATGGAGTGAAGCTCAACTCCCACACCTACTGCCAGTTTCTGGAAGACAACTTCTTCAAGCAGTGGTATAGGAAGAAGTCGGTATCGTTCAAGAAAAACATGATTTTCATGCAGGACAATGCTCCATCACATGCCTCCAACTACTCCACAGCGTGGCTGGCCAGTAAAGGTCTCAAAGAAGAAAAAATAATGACATGGCCCCCTTGTTCACCTGATCTGAACCCCACAGAGAACCTGTGGTCCCTCATAAAATGTGAGATCTACAGGATGGGAAAACAGTACACCTCTCGGAACAGTGTCTGGGAGGCTGTGGTGGCTGCTGCATGCAATGTTGATCGTAAACAGATCAAGCAACTGACAGAATCTATGGATGGAAGGCTGTTAGTGTCATCATAAAGAAAGTTGGCTATATTGGTCAATAATTTTTTAGGGTTTTGTTTTTGCATGTTAGAAATGTTTAATTCTAAATTTTGTGCAGTTATATTGGTTTACCTGGTGAAAATAAACAAGTGAGATGGGGATATATTTGGTTTTTATTAAGCAAACAAGAATGGAGTCTATGTCCAAAAGTAGTTACATAATACTTTAATAAGTTACAAAAAATACCAACAACATTATAGCAAATTACTTAATAAAAAATTACAAACAGTTTCAGACAGAGAAAGGTAGCACAGACCAAATAACAGTGCAGCTCACTACTGATGCCATATACAAAAAATCTAGTGCATAGTGCAATGGATAATACAGGCACTGAACCGGGGATCGTATGGGACCGTATAGGAAAGTGTAGTAAGCCCTGTACACAGGCTCGTACCCTCACAAAATCAAACAAGCCCATCCCCGGATTCTTACCCAGATGCTGGCGTCAGAATTGAACCACACCGTTGCCCCAACGCGCGTTTCGCGTCGGCTTCGTCAGGGGGTGCCCCCTGAGGAAGCCGACGCGAAATGCGCGTTGGGGCAACGGTGTGGTTCAATTCTGACGCCAGCATCTGGGTAAGAATCCGGGGATGGGATTGATTGTTTGATTTTGTGAGGGTACGAGCCTGTGTACAGGGCTTACTACACTTTCCTATACGGTCCCATACGATCCCCGGTTCAGTGCCTGTATTATCCATTGCACTATGCACTAGATTTTTTGTATATGGCATCAGTAGTGAGCTGCACTGTTATTTGGTCTGTGCTACCTTTCTCTGTCTGAAACTTTGTAATTTTGTATTAAGTAATTTGCTATAATGTTGTTGGTATTTTTTGTAACTTATTAAAGTATTATGTAACTACTTTTGGACATATACTCCATTCTTGTTTGCTCTTTAAAATCTGGATGTTAGGAGTGTCCTTGTTTTCTTTAATAATGTCTCCTCTGTAGGCTCCCCCACTGTGGTTGTGAGCATGTGGGAGAATATCAGACTTTTATCTTTCATTTTGGGTTTGTTCTATTATATTGGTTTTTATTAAGTTGCCTAATAATTCTGCACAGTAATAGTTACCTGCACAAACAGATATCCTCCTAAGATATCCAAATCTAAAAATAACCCACTCCAACGTCCAAAAATATTAAGCTTTGATATTTACGAGTCTTTTGGGTTGATTGAGAACGTAGTTGTTGATCAATAATAAAAATAATCCTCTAAAATACAACTTGCCTAATAATTCTGCACACAATGTAGAGAGGAGTGGGGAAGACACAGGATATCTAAAATGCAAGGACCTTAGCTTACTGTCCAATCCAGGTGTTCCTAGAAATATGAGCATATGGCCAGGACTATAAAAAAAGCTGGATGGCATAAAAGATAGTTGCTCACATGTGGGGCTGCCTAGGCTTCTTGTGATTCATAATTCATTTTCTCCTTCCCTCAAGGAAACAGAAGAACAATAGGTATTTCTGCTAGTTCTCCCTTTTTATTTTATAACTGTTTTACATATTTGGGTGTCGTTTTATCTTTACCTTTTTATATGTTTTATTGTAAGCACTGTATATTTTTATGTTAGCGCTAACAATCTAAGTTTGGTCTTTGCATGCTCTAAACAATCTATAGCCTTTCAAAGAGTGTGTGACCTTTTGATTTGTCAGGCAGTAACATATTTCAGGGACTTGTCATTCCGTGTGTTTGATGAGTGGTGGCAGGTTAAGCGGGATGTATTTTTGCTCACTTTATAGCCTTAAACAGAGTGCTGGATTGAGTGAGAGATTAACCCCTACAGGCACATCCCATGTCACATACTGAGAAGTGGGTACTTGACAACTTACCGCCACAACCAGCTGTGCACGAGTGTTGACCCTGTGATTCACAGGGTCAGACAGCCAGGAATCTGCAAGTTGGAATGGGCTGTTCGGGTGAGAGAGTGCTGGACCTGGGAGTCAAAATGTAATCACCAGGAGATAAAAATCAAAATTACTTATTACTCTAAATACTGAGAGGGGTACAATTCTTGCTGGAGGAAGGAACTAGTTTTTGTGATGTTCATAAATCGGATCCAGGACTGAAGAGGGTCTTGTACTATGGCTGTAGCTTGAGAACAGCAAGGCGTTACCTTTTCTTCCTTACAGAAATCAGATAAGTACCGAAAAACAAACCAGGGCTGAGGTGAGAGATGATTCAAGGCCCTTTGGATGGCACTACCATCAGCCATGAGGATCATGGTAGCTGTGGCATTTGACTCCCTGGATCGTGGACAAATCACGGATAGTGGGTAGTGCACCTAGATTGCGCTGCAAGCAGTAATGTGGTTTACGATAGATGGAGGACCTGACATATTGGATAGTACATGGTAGGTTTGACACACCGGATGGTGAACAAGGCACCTGGGCCACAATTGTACTCAGGGTGAGGTGCGTGGTAGAAAGTGGGTCTGACTTGCTGGATAGTGGACACTTGGATCACTTCTGCAGCCGGATCTGCATGATAGAGGATGTGAATGACTTACAGGATAGCGGACAGGACACTTACATTGCTGTTGCGATCAGCCATGTGGATGAGTGGGCAGAAAAATGTGATCGATGGTGCATATGACTCACTAGATAGTGGACAGAATACTAGTACTGTTGCTGCAATCGATGACAGGGTATGTGATATAAGGTGCATCCGGTTCACTGGATAATGGTCAGAAAACGTGGGTCGCAGCTGTAATTGACGATGAGGTATGTGGTAGATGATACATCTGACCCACTGGATAACGGACAGAGCACTAGTACCGCTGCTGCAATGACTCACTGTGGATGGAATACCCAGTAGATGTGGGCATAGTAAAAAAAACAACAACACTCCAATACTGCAGTAGAGGTCTGGATACCTGACAGATTTAAACAAAATAGTCACTCTTGGAGGAAGAAGCTTACCAAACCCTACATTCACACTTGCGTACCGGGGCTTTGCGGAGAGCTGCGTACTTCCTCCAATAAGCCCGCCCACTTCTGCAGACTAGGTCTGCCTACTTCTGCATGCATCCTGCGTACCTATCTAACATTGGGTACGCAGGACATGCAGGTGTATGCAGATGCGTTGTTTTGACATGCCCGCCAACCGCACGGAAACGCAACTTGTTCCTGCATACCCAATGTGAAAGATAGGTACGCAGGACGCATGCAGAAGTAGGCGGACCTAAACTGAAGTGTGGAAGTGGGCGGGGCTTAACGGAGGAAGTACACAGCCCTCCGCAAAGCCCCGGTACGCAAGTGTGAACCCAGCCTTGGAGACTGATGCAGGAGCGCCACTAGAAAGAGCCTTAAGAAATTGTAATAAATGTATGATTATCTAGCGTAAGTGGCTGAGACCAATGCCCTGCACCCACAAAATCTGTGATGGACTAGCGCTCATCTTGACATTTTATTTATCCATTTACATTTTTTTTTATTTTTTTTTTTTACAATAAATGGAAGGGTAGGGGGCTCCTGCAAGCCAGGGAAACTGCTGGTGAGCACAGAGCCTCTAGCTAGCTGGTGACCAGCCCAATCACTGCGGTGGGGCAGCTGTCGATGCATCTCAACTCTGCTCATGTTGTAGTGTAATGGCAGCAGTCAGGGGGAGAAAGATGGCACCGAGTTGGGGGTGGCATCAGAAAGAGCGCGTGGACTTCCAGCGCATCTGGAAGCAAGGCATGCTGTGGTTGGATGAGGATGATGGGCTAGCCTGCGCGACTTACTAAATGGAAGGAGGAGTGTGTCCTGGCAGCAGGAGAAGGCCCTGAACTGAGGCGGGGCTAAATTTAGAGACCCAGGCGGTGTGGGGACTCTGGGCTGTAAAACTCAGTAAAGAGACCTCAACAAGCTGCTCATAACCCCGGAACTCTAGCTTGGCCCCCCAGTAAAGAGACTGGGAAGAAACATCACCTCAGCTTTTAATAAAAATATTCATCAATATATATATATATATATATACAGCCAACATTAAATAAAAACACTGCAATACCCGTAATGCTGTAATGCTACTATATAAAAAAAGATTTTTGTGTATTCACCGTAAAATCTTTTTCTCCTAGCCAATCATTGGGGGACACAGGACCATGGGTGTTATGCTGCTCGAGACTAGGACACTAAGTAAACACAAATAGCTAACTCCTCCTCTGCAGTATACACCCCTTGACTGGCCAGTAATGACTCAGTTCGGTAGTAAAGCAGTAGGAGTAAAACCAAGACAGGTAAACTATGTCCAAAACTAAGGAACAAAAGACAACAACAACCAGGCAATAGGCTAACAGGGTGTGTGCTGTGTCCCCCCAATGATTGGCTCGGAGAAAAAGATTTTACGGTGAGTACACAAAAATCTCCTTTTCTCCTACGCCTCATTGGGGGACAGGACCATGGGACGTCCTAAAGCAGTCCCTGGGTGGGGAGCAATTGCACTGCTAAAACCCCATGTACCACTGGCTTACTGAGGTACCGCTGTCTGCAGAATGCGCCTGCCAAGGGCAGCGTCTGCCGAAGCCTGGGTACGGATGTGATAGTGCTTCGTGAAAGTATGCAGACTGGACCAAGTCGCAGCTTTACAAAGCTGTTGTGCTGAAGCCTGGTGCCGAATGGCCCAAGAAGCACCGACCGAGTCGAATGCACCTTAATCCCTGCTGGGACAGGGGTGTTCCTGACGCGGTAGGATTCCTGAATAGTGGAGCGAATCCACTTGGCTAGAGTGGCCTTTGAGGCAGGTAGACCTTTCCTATGTCTCTCCGGAAGCACGAACAGGACATCCGACTTACGGAAGGGAGCCATGTGAGATGTATCGCCGAAGAGCTCTAACCACATCCAGAGTATGGAGAGCTTTCTCGATACGATGGGTTGGTGCCGGACAGAATGACGGCAAGACAATGTCCTCATTTAGATGAAAAGAGGAAACGACTTTAGGTAGGAAAGAGGGAGAGGTTCACAAAACTACCTTGTCTGAGTAAAAAATCAGGAAGGGGGGTCGGCAAGAGAGAGCCGCCAACTCAGAAACTCTCCTGATTGACGTAATCGCCACGAGAAAGACCATCTTCCATGAGAGGAAGGTGAGACAGATGTCCTGCAATGGTTCGAAAGGGGCCTCTTGAAGAACTCCGAGAACGAAGTTAAGATCCCATGACGCCAAAGGCATTCTATAGGGAGGGACCACCCGAGAGACTCCTTGGATGAACGTCTTAACCGGCAGTCTGGAAGCGATCTTTCGTTGGAATAGAACAGACAATGCTGACACTTGTCCCTTGAGCGAGCTTAGAACAAGGCCTGACTCTAAACCTGACTGGAGAAACTCCAGAATGGACGGAATGGAAAAGACCAAAGTAGAACGTCCATGGGTATTGCACCATGAAAAGAAGATGCGCCAGGTGCGAATGATAAATACGTATGGATACGGGTTTCCTAGCGCAAATCATGGTAGAAGAAACCCCTGGAGAGAACCCGGCTTGGGCTAAAATCCAGGATTCAACGGCCACGCCGTCAAAGACAGGACCCCGGAGTTCTGGTGGCAAATTGGGCCCTGTGAGAGAAGATCCTTGCGATCTGGAAGCCGCCATGGGACGTTGGCGACCATTTGGATGAGTTCCGCGTACCATGCTCGGCGCGACGAGAATCACCTGTCTCCCCTCTGCTCTTCTTGATGACTCTCGGGAGCAGAGGAAGAGGCGGAAATATGTATGGCAGCTGGAACCGATGTCACGACAGGACCAGAGCAACTTCCCCGATGGCGCAAGGATCGCGGGAACGAGCATGAACTGGGGAACCTGGTTATTGAACCTCAAGGCCATGAGATCCACATCCGGCGTCCCTCAGCGAAGGCAAATCTGCTGGAAGACTTCCGGATGGAGGGACCACTCGCCCGAGGCAAGACCTTGGCGACTGAGGAAGTCCGCTTCCCAATTCTCCACGCCCGGTATGTGGATCGCCGAGATGAGCGAGTGATTGGTCTTGGCCCAGCGCAGGATGTGGGAGACTTCGAGCATGGCTGCCCTGCTGGGGGTTCCCCCTTGTCGGTTGATGTATGCCACAGCTGTGGCATTGTCGGATTGAATTCCGATGGGATGGCCTGCGAGAAGGTGGTGAAAGTTGCGTAAGGCAAGAGTAATCGCTCGAATCTCCAGGATATTGATTGGGAGATGCAACTCTCTTGTGGACCAACGACCCTGTGCCGTGTGGTGATTGTAAACTGCGCCCTAGCCCAACAGGCTGGCATCGGTGGTCACCACTAACCAGCTGACTGGGAGAAAAGGACTTCCCTTGGTTCAGGGAGGACTGTATCGTCCACCATCTGAGGGTCTGCCTGACCTGTGGGGGCAGGCGAAAACGACGGTCGAGGGAAAATGGGCTCCTGTCCCAGGCTAACAGTAGCGCCTGTTGCAGGGGACGAAGATGGAACTGCGCAAACGGAACGGCTTCCATCGCCGCAACCATTTCCCCGAGTATGCGCATAGCAAAGCGAATAGAGTGAGGGACTGGATGGGAGAGCTTGCGCGCTCCTTGTTGTAAGGGCAAGACCTTCTCTGGAGGGAGAATGACTAACCCGCGGGAAGAGTCCAAAATCATGCCCAGGAAGCAGATTTGCTGAGCCGGCACTGGAGATGATTTCTCTAAGTTGATTTTCCAACTCAGGCGAGAAAGAGAATCCACGGTGATACTTACAGACTCTTCGCAGGCAGAATGGGACGGACCCTTGATTAAAAGGTCGTCCAGATACGGAAGGACTACCACTCCCCGAGCGTGAAGAATGGCCATGCCAGCCGCCATGACCTTCGTGAAGACTCTGGGGGCAGTGGTGAGTCCGAAGGGCAAGGCCACAAACTGGAAGTGTTCTTCTTGGACTGCAAAGCGCAGGAACTGCTGATGAGAGGGGAAAATTGGAATATGTAGATAAGCATCCTTGATGTCTATGGATGCGAGGAACTCTCCTTTTTCCAGGGACGCGACAACAGAACGGAGCGAGTCCATCCTGAAGTGTCGGACCCGTACAAACTTGTTTAGCAGTTTGAGGTCCAGTATGGGCCATAAGGTCCCGTCCTTCTTTGGGACCACGAAAAGTTTGGAGTAAAACCCCTTGAACCTTTGGTCTCGAGGGACCGGAACGATGACACCATCCCTTTGAAGGGCCTCTATGGCTTGAAGAAGATGAGACGCCCTTGCTTTGGGGGGAGAAGACTGGAAGAAGTGCGGAGGGGGCATGGAAGAAAACTCGATTTTGTATCCGGAAGACACGAGCTCTGTGACCCACTTGTCGTGAACGACCGAGAGCCAATTTTGACGGAACGAAAGAAGGCGTCCGCCTACTTTGTCGGTGTCCACCGGACACGACGACAAGTCATTGTGTAGAAGGTTTAAGGGATGCGGGTGGCTTAGGGCCTGAAGGTCTCGATCTGGGTTTCCAGGAACGGTTTGGTCTGTATGAGACCTGAGGATTTCTGTTTTCCCTCCGTCCCGAACCAGGGGAAGAGGAGGACCAACTTGAGTTGTTCCGAAAGGACCGAAATCGAAATTGCTGTTGATTCCGAAAAGGCCGGGCAGGTTTCTGCTGGGGAAGAAATTTACTCTTCCCTCCGGTAGCGTCAGAAATGATTTGGTCTAGTTTCTCCCCAAATAAATGACCCGCTTGGTAAGGTAAAGAAGTCAGCGACTTTTTAGAAGCAGAATCTGCTCGCCAATCACGGAGCCATAAGGCCCTCATGATGGAGATTGCGTTTGCAGCCGCTTGCGCTGCGCAATTAGCCGCATCTATGAAATCTCCGGCCTGAGCTATCTGATTAGCTAGTCTAGCCGCCTCTGGGGGAAGAGTACTGCCGTGGACGGTAGAGGTTAACACCTCTGCCCAGGCAACCATTGCCTTAGCCACCCAGGTAGCAGCAAAAGATGGAAGGAGAGCTGCTCCTTAGGCCTCAAAGACTGAGCGAGCCAGGTAGTCAATTTGATGGTCAGAAGGATTTTTGACTGATGAACTGTCGGACAGAGATAAGACAGTTTAGGATGCGAGTCGCGACACGGCAGGATCCACAGAAGAAGAGAGAAGCAACTGCTTCATCAGATCCTTAGAGAAAGGATATTTAGCTTCCGTGGCTTTTTGAGACGTAAATCGCTTCTCCGGGTGTTCCCTGTGCTTTTGGACAATGTCCTGAAACTCAGGGTGATTAGCAAATGTCCTTTGAACGCGTTTAGTCTTTTTAAAAGACACGACGTGTTCCTGAGTGAATACCGATTCCTCGTCCACCATTAGTGTTTTGTTGACTGCCTCAATAAGGGAGTCAAGAGTCTCCTGACCGATAGAGGAGTCTTGGGTTAAGGATTCCTCCGACTCGTATTCTGAGTCCTGTACGCTGCGACCCTCGGGGGAGCGAGAAGATGAGCTGACAGATACTGAAGCTCGAGCCTGGATGGGAGATGAGGGAAGGGTCCTTTTTCAGGCACCCCGGGATTCCCGTAGTACGGTACGCCCCCTGTGGTCGGACAGCCCTGTGCCGGGGCCAGATTCCGTCGCAGCCGACGGAGGTGAGTTCTGGCTTAAGGAGGACTCTCGGAAAGAGTCCAATGCCTTGACCAAGGAATCCATAGAGCGTAACAAGGACGCGGCCCACTCAGGAGGGTTAGGCTCGGCGGGGTCGGTGGAGACATTGTAGGTGGTGGCAGAAGGCGGCTGCGTCCAGACCGGGTCACAGTTCTGGCACAAGGGGGTATTGTGGGCACGTGGCAACGCAGAATTGCAAGTGGCACAAGAAGTAAAAAACACTGCTTTTTATTGCCCCGTTTTGCCTCCTTAGATTGAGACATAGTGAATGTCTATCTCCGATAAACTGCAATAGCTATGTGTGCAGAGAAGGGGTTAAGCTTTTCCCTATGCAGTGGAGCAGCTTACCCACGGTCCTGAACTGGTGTCCCCAGGGAGGAAGAGAGGGAGGTAGCGTTTTCGGCTGTATTTCCCTGCAGCAGTGGAGTCCCAAGATGGCGCCCGAGATTTGCAAGGCTCTTCTCGATCAGAGCGAGAAGCGCCTGAGCAGTGGGCAGGGCTCCGGCGGTGGGCGGGATTTCTGAACTGCGGCCTAGTCTGGCTGGAGAAGCCGGGGACTAAATTAGCGGAGCCGGCCGGTGGAGCGCGCTGGCAGCCGCGACGCCGCTCCTAACGATCGCTGCTGGCATCTAGCCAGCGGTACCTCTCCCCAGGGACCCGGACCGCATCTTCCCATGCCGGCAGCATGAGGAAGAATAGTACTCACCGAGGAGGAACCACCTCCAGCTCAATCGATCCTCCCTGTGTCGGGGGACGGAGAGCATCCTGAAGTGTGCTTGCCTTCTTAGGGGACTTACAGCTGTGCCTGCCACAGAGGGCTTATGGCTACTGTGGGGACTACGAGACGCCAAGGTGGGGCTTGAGTGCGGTGGAGCCCGGGAGATGCACATGAGAGGTATACTCTAAGTGCTCGCCATCTTACAGGGGGGAGATCGGGACCGTATAGGAACCGTCGCCCTAGCGTAGATTAGGCGTGCCCCAAACTTCGCAGGAGAGGTACGGGGGGTATACTCGCCGTGCTCGCCTGTTGATTGTTCGGGGGAGAGCGGACCCTGAAAGGATCCGTCGCCCCCTTCACTCCGTTAATTAAAAAATAAAAATTTACAGAAAATTAAAAATAAAATAAAAAACGTTGGGGTCTGAGAACAGACCCAAGTGCCTCCTACAGACACTAAGCAAGAACTGAGTCATTACTGGCCAGTCAAGGGGTGTATACTGCAGAGGAGGAGTTAACTCTTTGTGTTTACTTAGTGTCCTCCTAGTGGCAAGCAGCACAACACCCATGGTCCTGTGTCCCCCAATGAGGTGTAGGAGAAAAATGTATCGCTAGTAAGTACCATCCTCAGTATTTTTATTTATTTTTTTTTACTAGATAGTGGCCCGATTCTAAACCATCGGGTATTCTAGAATATGTATGTAGTTTATTTATGAAGTTTTCAGAATAATGCAATTTATACACAGGATTCGGCCGGCCGCGACCAATTAGCGAAGCGTGGTTCAAATTCTGCACCAATTCGTGGGCGGACTGCGCCTGTCGCTGATTGGTCACGCACGGCCGCGAACAATCAGTGAAGCCAGGGCCGGCTCCAGGTTTTTGAGGGCCCCGGGTGAAGGAGTCTCAGTAGGCCCCCCTCTTTAACACATACCACGATTCATGATGCAGATACAGCAGAGAAATATAGCACAGCCAAGTAGCATATAACACAGCCCACGTAGTAAATAGCAGACACGTAGTATATTGCCCAGCCACGTAGTATATAGCACAGGCACGTAGTATATTGCCCAGCCACGTAATATATTGCACAGCCACGTAGTATATAGCAGAGACGTAGTATATAGCAGACACGTATATTGCAGCCACGTAATATATTGCACAGCCACGTAGTATATAGCACAGCCACGTAGTATATAGCACAGCCACATAGTATATAGCACAGAGACGTAGTATATAACACTGCTCAAGCAGTATATAACCCAGGCCACGTAGTATAGAGCACAGCAATGTAGTATATTGCCCAGCCACGTAATATATACCACAGCCCACATAGTATATAGCACAGAGATGTAGTATATAACACTGCCCATGCAGTATATAACACAGGCCACGCAGTATAGAGCACAGCGATGTAGTATATTGCCCAGCCACGTAATATATACCACAGCCATGTAGCATATAGCACAGCCCATATAGTATATAGCACAGAGATGTAGTATATAACAGCCTACGCAGTATCTAACAGCCCACGTAGTATATAGCAATGTGGGCACCATATCCCTGTTAAAGAATTAAAATAAAAAATAGTTATATACTCACCATCCGTCGGCCCACCGGATCCAGCCCAGGCGTTTACTGATGCTCCTCACGTCGCTCCGGTCCCAAGAGTGCATTGTGGTCTCGCGAGATGATGACGTAGCGGTCTCGCAAAACTGCTACGTCATCATCTCGCGAGACCGCAATGCATGGACCGGTCACCGGAGCGTCGCGAGGAGCGGGAAAGGCCTGGGCTGCATCCGGGGGGGCCGACAGAGGGTGAGTATATAATGATTTTTTGTTTTTTTTAATTATTTTTAACATTAGATATTTTTACTACTGATGCTGCATAGGCAGCATCAATAGTAAAAAGTTGGACACACATGGATAATAGCAGCGTTAACGGAGTGCGTTACACCGCAGTGTAATGCAGCCATTAACCCTATGTGAGCGCTGACTGGAGGGGAGTATGGAGGGGACACTGACGGCAGGGGAGTAGGGAGCGGCCATTTTGCCGCCGGACAGTGCCCGCCGCTGATTGGTCGTGGCCGTTTTGCCGCGACCAATCAGCGACTTGGGATTTCCGTGACAGACAAACAGACAGAAAGATAGACAAACAGACGGAAGTGCCCCTTAGACGATTATACATATAGTATATATATAGGGAGCCCCCACCTTATTTTCTCCCGGAACTATGGGGATGGATACCTGTCCTGAAGGCTCCGTCATCCATCTTCTCAGCACAATGGGGAAGACGGTCATCAGGCAACTGTCCAGCGGCTGGAGAGTATCGAGTCTCACAGGCTATCTGTCGGGTGCCTGGAACATAACGGTTCCGTCTTCCCACCCTGCACGTCTGACTCTGGGAGGCGCACGTGACGGGAATTGTGGCGAGGACTGTCCACCTGTCCTAATGTGTGAATGACCTAAACACTCTCGATGTGTTAGGGGGATAGGGTCCTACCTGGTAGACACGAGAGGGTACAGTAGTGACCCAATCCCACTATGTTTTCTCGGTCTGTAGGTGGAAGATTAGAGTAACCAATTATACTCTGTTGCCCATAATCACAAGCTGTATCTGCAAAAAGGAATCATCAATAAAACACAAAAAACATGAGGTAGAAATGAGGCTGAGAGCAGCCTCGTGTCCACCACCTACTGACACTAACCTAAAATTATTTGGGTTGGCTTCGGTCGGTGGGTGTATACTACTGAGGAGGAGCTAAGTTTTTCATTGTCTAGTGACAGCAGCATACACCCATGGTTTCCTCCCATACTCATGAACGCTTGGTTCTGCAGATCGTACATACTGTAGGTTTTCAATAACAAAACATTTGGGCATTGAAACTCATCATGGCTCTTTCTTCTCTCATCATCTGTTGGAAAGCTGCACAGGTTCTTTTTTTTATGGAAAGTATGCAAGGAGAAAAGCAGGAGATCCCAGCAGTACTATGGAGTATCAATAGGGGATCAGTAGGTGAATAGTTGTTGTTTTTTTTAATTTAAATATGTATTCAAATATGCATATAAGTTCAAAGAGTCAACTACGTCAATACGGAACCTTATATATTACAGATTTTTAAAGAGATAAAACATAACTTTTATTCTATCTAAAAGTATACACAATCAATTAACTGTGCTGGCTACCACCACCCTAATATTTGTCACCTATTAGACAAAAACCTACCTAACAGCGTAGGTTGGCACCCTAAACACAAATTGCGAGATTGGCGCCCCCGCTCGACGGCTATCCCTCAGTCTCCTAGATATCCCTGTATTAGTGGGTCATGCAGACACCCATTTATGCAAACAAGGAAAAAGGAGTGTATAGGGATTGCCATTTAGTGGACTTATAATGAGGTAGGCAAATCAATAGAAAAATGTGCAAAGACAGTGAAGACAATACTACACAGACAAAGTGACAAGTGCAAACAAATGATCCCTTGCTGTCCTGTTCCCTGTAACTGTATGACGTACCTAAAGCAGAGGTTGGCACCCTACTGGTAAGTGGAATGGCGCCCCTGCTCCTGGTGGCTGTCCCTTGAAATCCCTGATATCACTAGGTTGATAATACAAGGGCAGCCATTAACAAAGTGTGAGGTAAGTAAACATACAGAACAATGCCATAAGCCGATGCCCTAATTAGCATTTAAGGCACAGGATAAGGGTACCGTCACACAGTGCCATTTTCATCGCTACGACGGCACGATTCGTGACGTTGCAGCGTCGTATAAGTATCGCTCCAGCGTCGTATACTGCGGTCACACGTTGCAATACACGGCGCTGGAGCGATAATTTCATGACGTATTTGCGATGTAGAAGCCGTTGGTTACTGTGCGCACATCGTATACAACCTGTGTCACACAATGCAATCATGCCGCCACAGCAGGACACTAGACGACGAAAGAAAGTTTCAAACGATCTGCTACGACGTACGATTCTCAGCGGGGATCCGGATCGTAGTAGCGTGTCAGACACAGTGATATCGTAAATGCATCGCTGGAACGTCACGAATCGTGCCGTTGTAGCGATCAAAATTGCACTGTGTGACGGTACCCTAAGTGCCAAATATTGATAACAGTAAGCTTAGGGATACTTAGGATTAGATGATAGTCATGAAACCTCAATGTGTTTCTCCATATTGGATCATCAAGAGGTGAGATATGTAGATGCATCTACACGTCCGCCAAATTTTACAGACACCAGCAGTAGGATCTTGAAGGTGGCAATGGTTAGTTCTGCGACCTGAACGGAGTTTGCGCTGTTCCCTCCCCAGGGACTGCTTTGGGACGTCTCATGGTTTCATGTGTCCCCCAATGAAGAGATAGAAAAAACAGGATTTTTGGTTATTCACCGTAAAATCTGTTTCTCTTCTTTGAGGGACACAGCACCCTGCCACGTTTTAACAGCTCTATTAACTGTGTTATATTGTTGCAGTTTTTGTGTGTTTTCTCTTTTACACATTGCTTCTCCTACTGCTTTCTCAATAACTGATGAACAGTGCTGGTGGGGTGTACACTGCTGAGGAGGAGCTTAACATTTTTTGCGCATAGTGTCAGCCTCCTCATGGCAGCAGAATACACCCATGTTTTCCTGTGTCCCCCAATCAAGGCTCTGACAAACAGATTTTACGGTGAGTAACCAAAAATTCTGTTTTTATCACTTTATGAAAATTACCTCTTCCAGGTTATGGGGAGGACATTGCCTGGAAGATACCATAGTTTTTGGAATATAAGACGCACTTTTTCCTCAAAAAATGTGGAGGAAAATGGGAGGGTGTCTTATAGTCTGGATGTAGCTGCTCTGGCTATGCATTTGGATGTGGGGGAGCAGCGGGTCACAGGAGGCAGGAGCCAGCGGCTGCGGCTAACTTCTGTGCCCACAGCTAAAGAAATATTAATATTCACTGCATTCCAGGTCCATGGGAGTGGAAAACAGTGAATACTCATTTCTCTTTAACCCCTTCATGACCCAGCCTATTTTGGCCTTAATGACCTTGCCGTTTTTTGCAATTCTGACCAGTGTCCCTTTATGAGGTAATAACTCCGGAACGCTTCAACGGATCCTAGCGATTCTGAGATTGTTTTTTCGTGACATATTGGGCTTCATGTTAGTGGTAAATTTAGGTCGATAATTTCTGAGTTTATTTGTGAAAAAAATGGAAATTTGGCAAAAAATTTGAAAATTTCGCAATTTTCACATTTTGAATTTTTATTCTGTTAAACCAGAGAGTTATGTGACACAAAATAGTTAATAAATAACGTTTCCCACATGTCTACTTTACATCAGCACAATTTTGGAAACAATTTTTTTTTTGCTAGGAAGTTATAAGGGTTAAAATTTGACCAGTGATTTCTCATTTTTACAACAAAATTTACAAAACCATTTTTTTTAGGGACCACCTCACATTTGAAGTCATTTTGAGGGTTCTATATGGCTGAAAATACCCAAAAGTGACACCATTCTAAAAACTGCACCCCTCAAGGTGCTCAAAACCACATTCAAGAAGTTTATTAACCCTTCAGGTGTTTCACAGCAGCAGAAGCAACATGGAAGTAAAAAATGAACATTTAACTTTTTAGTCACAAAAATGATCTTTTAGCAACAATTTTTTTTATTTTCCCAGCGGTAAAAGGAGAAACTGGACCACGGACGTTGTTGTCCAATTTGTCCTGAGTACGCTGATACCTCATATGTGGGGGTAAACCACTGTTTGGGCGCACGGCAGGGCTCGGAAGGGAAGGAGCGCCATTTGACTTTTTGAATGAAAAATTGGCTCCAATCTTTAGCGGACACCATGTCACGTTTGGAGAGCCCCCGTGTGCCTAAACATTGGAGCTCCCCCACAAGTGACCACATTTTGGAAACTAGACCCCCCAAGGAACTTATCTAGAAGCATAGTGAGCACTTTAAACCCCCAGGTGCTTCACAAATTGATCCGTAAAAATGAAAAAGTACTTTTTTTTCACAAAAAAATTATTTTAGCCTCAATTTTTTCATTTTCACATGGGCAACAGGATAAAATGGATCCTAAATTTTGTTGGGCAATTTCTCCTGAGTACACCAATACCTCACATGTGGTAGTAAACCACTGTTTGGGCACATGGTAAGGCTCGGAAGGGAAGGAGCGCCATTTGACTTTTTGAATGAAAAATTATCTCCATCGTTAGCGGACACCATGTCGCGTTTGGAAAGCCCCTGTGTGCCTAAACATTGGAGCTCCTCCACAAGTGACCCCATTTTGGAAACTAGACCCCCCAAGGAACTCATCTAGAGGCATAGTGAGCACTTTAAACCCCCAGGTGCTTCACAAATTGATCCGCAAAAATGAAAAAGTACTTTTTTTTCACACAAAATTTCTTTTAGCCTCAATTCTTTCATTTTCACATGGGCAACAGGATAAAATGGATCCTAAAATTTGTTGGGCAATTTCTCCTGAGTATGCCGATACCTCATATGTGGGGGTAAACCACTGTTTGGGTGCACGGCAAGGCTCGGAAGGGGAGGCGTGCCATTTGACTTTTTGAATGGAAAATTAGCTCCAATCGTTAGCGGACACCATGTCGCGTTTGGAGAGCCCCTGTGTGCCTAAACATTGGAGCTCCCCTACAAGTGACCCCATTTTGGAAACTAGACCCCCCAAGGAACTTATCTAGATGCATAGTGAGCACTTACAACCCCCAGGTGCTTCACAGAAGTTTATAACGCAGAGCCGTGAAAATAAAAAAATAATTTTTCTTTCCTCAAAAATTATTTTTAGCCCAGAATTTTTTATTTTCCCAAGGATAATAGGAGAAATTGGACCCCAAATGTTGTTGTCCAGTTTGTCCTGAGTACGATGATACCCCATATGTGGGGGTAAACCACTGTTTGGGCGCACGGCAGGGCTCGGAAGGGAAGGCACGCCATTTGGCTTTTTGAATGGAAAATTAGCTCCAATCATTAGCGGACACCATGTCGCGTTTGGAGAGCCCCTGTGTGCCTAAACATTGGAGCTCCAGCACAAGTGACCCCATTTTGGAAACTAGACCTCCCAAGGAACTAATCTAGATGTGTGGTGAGCACTTTGAACCCCCAAGTGCTTCACAGAAGTTTATAACGCAGAGCCATGAAAATAAAAAATAATTTTTCTTTTCTCAAAAATGATTTTTTAGCCCACAATTTTTTATTTTCCCAAGGGTAACAGGAGAAATTGGACCCCAAAAGTTGTTGTCCAGTTTCTCCTGAGTACGCTGATACCCTATATGTGGGGGTAAACCATTGTTTTGGCACACGTCGGGGTTCGGAAGGGAAGTAGTGACGTTTTGAAATGCAGACTTTGATGGAATGCTCTGCGGGCGTCAGGTTGCGTTTGCAGAGCCCCTGATGTGCCTAAACAGTAGGAACTCCCCACAAGTGACTCCATTTTGGAAACTAGACCCCCAAGGGAACTTATCTAGATGTGTGGTGAGCACTTTGAACCCCCAAGTGCTTCACAGAAGTTTATAACGCAGAGCCGTGAAAATAATAAACGTGTTTCCTTTCCTCAAAAATATTTTTTTAGCCCAGAATTTTTTATTTTTGCAAGAGTAACAGGAGAAATTGGACCCCAAAAGTTGTTGTCCAGTTTCTCCTGAGTACGCTGATACCCCATATGTGGGGGTAAACCACTGTTTGGGCACACGTCAGGGCTCGGAAGGGAAGTAGTGACGTTTTGGAATGCAGACTTTGATGGAATGGTCTGCGGGCATCATGTTACGTTTGCAGAGCCCCTGATATGCCTAAACAGTAGAAACCCCCCACAAGTGACCCCATTTTGGAAACTAGACCCCCCAAGGAACTAATCTAGATGTGTGGTGAGCACTTTCAATCCCCAAGTGCTTCACAGAAGTTTACAACGCAGAGCCGTGAAAATAAAAAATCATTTTTCTTTCCTCAAAAAAGATGTTTTAGCAAGCAATTTTTTATTTTCACAAGGGTAACAGGAGAATTTGGACCCCAATATTTGTTGCCCAGTTTGTTGTGAGTACGCTGATACCCCATATGTGGGGGTAAACCACTGTTTGGGCACACGTCAGGGCTCGGAAGGGAAATAGTGACATTTGAAATGCAGACTTTGATGGAATGGTCTGCGGGCGTCACATTGCATTTGCAGAGCCCCTGATGTGCCTAAACAGTAGAAACACCCCACAAGTGACCCCATTTTGGAAACTAGACCCCCAAGGAACTAATCTAGATGTGTGGTGAGCACTTTCAACCCCCAAGTGCTTCACAGAAGTTTATAACGCAGAGCCGTGAAAATAAAAAATAATTGTTCTTTCCTCAAAAATTATGTTTTAGCAAGTAATTTTTTATTTTTGCAAGGGTAACAGGAGAAATTGGACCCCAACAGTTGTTGCCCAGTTTGTCCTGAGTACGCTGGTACCCCAAATGTGGGGGTAAACCACTGTTTGGGCGCACGTCGGGGCTTGGAAGGGCGGGAGCACCATTTACTTTTTGAACGCAAGATTGGCTGGAATCAATGGTGGCGCCATGTTGCGTTTGGAGACCCCTGATGTGCCTAAACAGTGGAAACCCCTCAATTCTAACTTCAACACTAACCCCAACACACCCCTAATCCTAATCCCAACTGTAGCCATAACCCTAATCACAACCCTAACCCCAACACACCCCTAACCACAACCCTAACCGCAACACACCCGTAACCCTAATTCCAACCCTAATCCTAACCCTAATCCCAACCGTAACCCTAATCCCAACCCTAACCACAACTGTAACCCCAACACACCCCTAACCCTATCCGTAACCCTAACCACAAGCCTAATCTTAACCCTATTTCAAACCCTAGCCCTAATTCCAACCCTAACTCTAATTCCAACCCTAACCCTAAGGCTATGTGCCCACGTTGCGGATTCGTGTGAGATTTTTCCGCACGATTTTTGAAAAATCTGCAGGTAAAAGGCACTGCGTTTTACCTGCGGATTTACAGCAGATTTCCAGTGTTTTTTTGTGCGGATTTCACCTGCGGATTCCTATTGAGGAACAGGTGTAAAACGCTGCGGAATCCGCACAAAGAATTGACATGCTGCGGAGAATACAACGCAGCGTTTCTGCACGGAATTTTCCGCACCATGGGCACAGCGGATTTGGTTTTCCTTAGGTGTACATGGTACTGTAAACCTGATGGAAAACTGCTTCGAATTCGCAGCGGCCAATCCGCTGCGGATCCGCGGCCGATCCGCTGCGGATCCGCGGCCGATCCGCTGCGGATCCGCGGCCGATCCGCTGCCGATCCGCCGCCGATCCGCCGCGGATCCGCCGCCGATCCGCGGCCGATCCGCTGCCGATCCGCTGCGGATCCGCGGCCGATCCGCTGCGGATCCGCGGCCGATCCGCTCTGTGTGCACATGCCATAACCCTACCCCTAACCCTAACCCTACCCCTAGTTCTAACCCTAACCCTAGTGGAAAAAGAAAAAAAAAAATTTCTTTATTTTATTATTGTCCCTATGGGGGTGATAAAGGGGGGGGGGGGGGGTTATTTATTATTTTTTTTATTTTGATCGCTGTGATAGAACCTACCACAGCGATCAAAATGTACTTGTAAGGAATCTGCCGGCTGGCAGATTCGGCGGGCGCACTGAGCATGCTCACGCCATTTTCCAAGATGGCGGCGCCCAGCGAGGAGACGGCCGGACACCGGGAGGATCGGTAAGTATGAAGGGGTGGTGGGGGGGTGGATCGGAGCACAGGGGGGGTGATCGGAGCACAGGGGGGGGGGATCTGAGCAAGGAGGGAGCGGACAGGAGGACGGGGGAGCCGGCAGGCGGATGGAGGGGACCGGACCCCATAACGGAGGACTGGGGGGGCGATCGGTGGGTGTGGGGGGGGGCACTTGAGTATTTCCAGCCATGGCCGATGATATTGCAGCATCGGCCATGGCTGGATTGTAATATTTCACCAGTTTTTTAGGTGAAATATTACAAATCGCTCTGATTGGCAGTTTCACTTTCAACAGCCAATCAGAGCGATCATAGCCACGGGGGGGTGAAGCCACCCCCCCTGGGCTGAAGCACCACTCCCCCTGTCTCTGCAGATCGGGTAAAATCGGAGTTAACCCTTTCACCCGATCTGCAGGGACGCGATCATTCCATGACGCATACGCTGCGTCATAGGTCGCATTGGCACCGACTTTCATGACGCAGCGTATGCGTCAAAGGTCGTGAAGGGGTTAAATAGCGGACGCGCTGTTAGCCGCAGCAGCCGAATTCCTGCAGCTGCCGGGCTTTCGCGTGTCCCCGCTACTTAAGGGAATGAATATTCACTGCTCCCCACTCCCATAGGCATGGAATAAGGTGAATATTCACTCCCTTTAGTATTGGGGACACACAAAAGCCCGGCACCTGCGGCTAACAGCATGTCCGCTATTAAAGAGCAATGGATACTCACTGCTCTCCACGCACATAGTCCCGGCGTAGAGAGCATTAAGTATTCCGGCAACTATTCTCGGCTTGTAAGCAGTGCATGATGTCACTTCCCTGAGGAAGCCCACGCGAAAAGCGCGTCGGGGCTGTCTGCACCTGACCCCGTATGGAGACTATGGGTAAGAACCCTGAAATGTAATGTTAGTGGCAGCATATCATTTTATGGTGAATGCTCTGCAGTGATATACTGACCTTCCAGCATATGTGTTACTATGTGTGAGATTGCACTGAATAGCTAGTATATATCCATATGCTTAGGGATTATTAAACACTGCATAGGGGCATTGAATGAACGATTAGATCAAGTTAAGCACTAGCACTTTATTTTTATTGCTGCTAACCTTATGGGTCCACCCATCCACTTTCTTGTGATATGTAATATGTAAATGTGGTACAGGTGCTTCACATTATCTAGCTTTTGTCATTCAAAATGTTATGTAGTCATATATTGTTAGTTTTAAAGATGTGATACATAAAATATGGGTACTATTTTGGACAAATAGTCTCTCGTTTTTCCTTCTGTTGGTATTCTTAGGGTAGAAGCTGTTCACTAAAATGTAATGGGGCTGATCAGCTAGTGAGAATAGAGAATGTAAGACCACTGTCCGCCTTCAAACATTAGGGGCTGCCAATATATACATTTGACTAGGAAAAACAAAAATGTAATGATGCAAGGTTTTTTGTATACTTTATCTCTATCAGTTCATGTTGCTAGGTCATAATAATCAATATTCATCAAGAAATTAATGACAACTAGAGAACTGGTACTATTCAAGAAAGCATTTATACACAGAACCAATAATGAGGTCAATCCCAAACATATAAAAATGGCTATTTGCCCACAGCAACAATGAAGTCAAACTTGTCCTCCTGTACAAACAGTAAAGATACAAATCAGTTTCTATGTAGTCTGGATTTTGTGCCCCGCCATTAATAATCAATACCAATCTCGTTAGATAGTCCAGTCCCTATCACTCCAGTTCTATTACGTCCATCCTCTGATCTGTGCTGGGACAACTGGAATATTAAAGTGATAGAAACCATCATTTTTGGAGAGAAGCATTGCTGTTGTGTTCTTTCACCAGACCTGAAGCCTTTAAGAGTTGTAAGTCTGTATAATTATTTACAAGTAAAGTTGCGGTCAAGTATTTCTGTTGCTCATATACGCAAAATCTGCAGATTTCTTCTTGTAATCTTTATGGAAAGCAACCTAATTTTGACCCACTGTCCTTTCTTAGGGTCATTGCGCTACTACAGCCATGACAGTCTTTTGCAATCCCACTGTTCGCTTCCTCCTGTTGTGGGGCAATATATTCTTCACTCTTGGAGTGTAAGTTGTCGGCAGAAGCCAAGCTGCACTGTGATACTAAATCTTCACTAAAGAACATAAGTGCAGAGTCTCACATCCTATCAGACCCTCGTCCTGAGAAGTCTGTCTGCAGAGGTACGATATTATGGTCATATGCAGCATGTTCAGAGCTCCCGGTGCTGGCAAGCTTGAGCTGTGCGGCCGCATGTGACAGCTGGAAGGCGGCATCCGGATGTGCTGTGTCCGGCAGCAAAGTGCACTCTCTATCCAGCATATCTGACACTCCCTTTAATAAATCCAGAAATCCAAACGCAAGGGCTGCTTTCCTCAGTCTGTTCAGTTCCTGGATATCAAATCATACAAAAGTGTTATAAAGCAGTGAAAACATATGAATATATGGATGGGACATTAGCCAAGAGAGGAACAATCCCCTGAATAAAGAGAATGCAATCTGTATGGTGTAAATCCACAGTAGCAAAGCTGCGCACATAATTTGGAGATTTTATTTTTCTTCCAGTTCCTCATTTGAACTCCATGTCCTAGTGACGATGACTATGGAGACACTGACGTTAATGGGTAATCAGACAGTCACAGTAGATGGGGGTCAGCTAGATCTTACTTTATAGAAGGTTTGAGTCTTCTCTGGAAGTTTCCTGGCGTTCCTTAGGATCTTCTGCACATCAGTCTACAAGACATCAACCATGTAGGTAACATCACATGCAGTAGATTTTCTGACCCAAGAATCATCCCATACCATTATGCATGGAGCAACCTTACTCCTCTTTCTGACTTCTACTTTCCTTTACAGTATATCATGGTGTGATCAGTCTGTGAAGTCGGTGTATAATCTACGACTGAGTTAAAAAAATGCACATGAAATGCAACAAAAAGTGCATATACATGCAGGAACTGAATATAATTTTTTGTGCAAATTAACACTTATACAAAGTGGAAACCTAATTGGGCATATGAGCTTGTACTGCCACAATCACACTCACAGCAAATGTTAATGTCGTATTTACTAAGGCCCAAATCCTCTTTCCCTTAAACTGTGAAATGTTAGAACAAAGATTGTGTGGCTTCGTAGTGAAATGCAATGCCAACAGAAAAGTGCCACTGACCTACTATATACAGTGGGGCAAAAAAGTATTTAGTCAGTCAGCAATAGTGCAAGTTCCACCACTTAAAAAGATGAGAGGCGTCTGTAATTTACATCATAGGTAGACCTCAACTATGGGAGACAAACTGAGAAAAAAAATCCAGAAAATCACATTGTCTGTTTTTTTTATCATTTTATTTGCATATTATGGTGGAAAATAAGTATTTGGTCAGAAACAAACAATCAAGATTTCTGGCTCTCACAGACCTGTAACTTCTTCTTTAAGAGTCTCCTCTTTCCTCCACTCATTACCTGTAGTAATGGCACCTGTTTAAACTTGTTATCAGTATAAAAAGACACCTGTGCACACCCTCAAACAGTCTGACTCCAAACTCCACTATGGTGAAGACCAAAGAGCTGTCAAAGGACACCAGAAACAAAATTGTAGCCCTGCACCAGGCTGGGAAGACTGAATCTGCAATAGCCAACCAGCTTGGAGTGAAGAAATCAACAGTGGGAGCAATAATTAGAAAATGGAAGACATTCAAGACCACTGATAATCTCCCTCGATCTGGGGCTCCACGCAAAATCCCACCCCGTGGGGTCAGAATGATCACAAGAACGGTGAGCAAAAATCCCAGAACCACGCGGGGGGACCTAGTGAATGAACTGCAGAGAGCTGGGACCAATGTAACAAGGCCTACCATAAGTAACACACTACGCCACCATGGACTCAGATCCTGCAGTGCCAGACGTGTCCCACTGCTTAAGCCAGTACATGTCTGGGCCCGTCTGAAGTTTGCTAGAGAGCATTTGGATGATCCAGAGGAGTTTTGGGAGAATGTCCTATGGTCTGATGAAACCAAACTGGAACTGTTTGGTAGAAACACAACTTGTCGTGTTTGGAGGAAAAAGAATACTGAGTTGCATCCATCAAACACCATACCTACTGTAAAGCATGGGTCATTCCATATCAAGTGATCCAAATATGAATATTTTTTTTACCTTACGTCTTTAGATTTTTTTTATTTTTTGTTTTTATGAAGTACAACTTTAGTTAATTACAAATTAAAAGTTTAAAAAAATTTTCTTCATCAGTTAATTTTTTACAGATTTTTAAAGTTTTGAAAAAGCATGGATTTTGGCCTGGTATGGCTTTTCATTTTTTATCATATCTCGGGTTAGAATTAAGATATAGAGGTGGGAGAGGCATCATTTTTCTCAGAACGGTACTGGCTTTCATTTGATATGTCACAAGACTATGTTTCTTTATATTTTGTTTTGGAGAAATCAAATTAAAAATTTTGATGCGCAATTCTGAAAAAAACGTATGTTTTAAAATTGTGAAAACATGCATGTGTGTTACTTGTGTCCTTGTTTATATTTGTACAGGGATTCAACTTGGGATCTATCACATTTGTATTTTTTTTAAGCCTTAAATCATCTGATTTTATGTTTGTGTGAGTTTCTTCCTTTTTTCTTTTCAAATTACAACTTACTGCATTCAACATTTATATGTAACAATAAAGAAACACAAAAAACAAATACCGAAGTGCCAGAATAAATACATCTTAATCATCATAACAACTTGCTCAGCATTTTCAACCTGAATTCATTGAACAAGCCAAAAGATAAAAGGTGATCACATCCTCAAGTGTGATTTTTAAATACAGTCTCGTCCTAATTATGTTAAAAACCAGATTAAAAGAACCAATATTTCTACCACCTATTTATACATGGAACAATTTTTTTTCTACTATATCACTAAACATGTCATTTCTGAAGTGTTTAAGAAGAATAGTCCAGTAGTTAAATCCTCGTACTATAAAATATGAACTAATCAAACAATTAATAGTAGGTTTTTACACTGGGCTTTTATCATCAATGTGTCCCTTCTAGTGGGTGAAATGTCATCTTGCCCATAAGCGCTCACTAGCAATGGCCGTTTCCTTCTGTGTCAGAGTATGTGCGGCTGTCATGGTGCTCGGCTCCACCTGAGTTATATCTGATTTTTGTTCACTTTTACAATGTCTGATTTTCTTGGATACACAAAGGACGGCGCTGGACCAGACGGTGCAGAAAAGTCACTTCTACGTCTTCATTTTCACAATCTTTGGAGAGTCAGTAGCCGTCAGCGCTGATCATATTCACAGGTCACATCACCAGTTGTGTCATCCATTGCCGATCTTGTGCCGCCTTCTACCACGTCATGGACGTCACTGTCTTTATTTCCACTACATGGGATGACAGTCCGGTATTGCTGAGTCCCTGTGATGGGTTCTGCTTCCTGTAACCAATATAACTAACTCTCCTCCTCTCCGTAGTCCTGGTTTGAACAATACATGAACTGGATGTTCAGAATATTTTTCTCCCTCCATTTGAGGCGTTACCTCTCCTGGGTGATAAGATTTGGTGTGAATACGGCCTCTGGAGACCCGAGCTGCCGGCCGGTCATCTGCTCTGCAGTCACCGTCTACCCCTGGTCATTCTCAGCCCTAACAAAGCTTCTCCTCTGTCCTCTCCTGCTTCTATGTGGTAACATAATAAAATAATACAGGAATATCTAACAATCATGGATTATTTGGTAAATATGGACCCCACACTACACCACAGGCTGAACAGATCTGAAATCAAAATTTTTGAACTGACACTGTAATAGTTTTATTTTTTAAAATATGATCCCATCATGATCCCATCTTGTATTTTGGTACAGATGTGAATAGGAGCATAGCAGGGACATGTGCAGTTTTTGAAATTTTTAAATTAAACGTTTTTTTCGGAAATGCGTTTTAAAGTTTTGCGCCTGTGATCGCATAGGTAAATTATTATCAAAGATACTCTTGTGACATATCTGGTGAAAGCCTGTACTGTTCTGAGTAGAATGGTGTTTATTTTGTTTCTCTATCTCTTTTCTAGCCTGAGTTATGGGGAGAAATGTAAAGGCAGGCAACACCGAAATTCACACTTTTTCCGAACTTTGAAAATCAATAAAAAATTTAAAAAAAAATCAAGAATTTTTTTTTCTTCGCATTTTGCATTCTCTGACAAACTATTACCAAATAACAAAATCTCAAAAGAATTAAAAATATAGTGGTAAAAATCATTGGTTCACTTGACATGGAATGACCCCCATGGTGGTGGAAACATCATGCTTTGGGGCTGTTTCTCTGCAAAGGGGCCAGGACGACTGATCGGGGTACATGAAAGAATGAATGGGGCCATGTATCGTGAGATTTTGAGTGCAAACCTCCTTCCATCAGCAAGGGCATTGAAGATGAAACGTGGTTGGGTCTTTCAACATGACAATGATCCAAAGCACGCCACCAGGACAATGAAGGAGTGGCTTCGTAAGAAGCATTTCTAGGTCCTGGAGTGGCCTAGCCAGTCTCCAGATCTCAACCCTATAGAAAACCTTTGGAGGGAGTTGAAAGTCCGTGTTGCCAAGCGACAAGCCAAAAACATCACTGCTCTAGAGGAGATCTGCATGGAGGAATGGGCCAACATACCAACAACAGTGTGTGGCAACCTTGTGAAGACTTACAGAAAACGTTTGACCTCTGTCATTGCCAACAAAGGATATTTTACAAAGTATTGAGATGAAATTTTGTTTCTGACCAAATACTTATTTTCCACCATAATATGCAAATAAAATGATAAAAAAACAGACAATGTGATTTTCTGGATTTTTTTTTCTCAGTTTGTCTCCCATAGTTGAGGTCTACCTATGATGTAAATTACAGACGCCTCTCATCTTTTTAAGTGGTGGAACTTGCACTATTGCTGAATGACTAAATACTTTTTTGCCCCACTGTATACAGACACATAACTAGAGCTGAGCAATTTTTTTAACATTTTGTTCCAATTACAATCGGCAGCAAATATTGTTTTTTGCAATAGTCGCTGAACACAGCCAAATGTCATTAGAGTCAATGGGAGTAGAAATTACCAAATATATTCAGAACCGATCATCAAACATAGGATACCAATATGGCACGAATATGGCAAATTCAGATTTTGCGACCATTTCCGAACATATTCGCTCAACTCCACACATATCATCTCAAAGCATGGTTTCATGAAATAGGGACCTACAGTATACACACTCCACAACATTGAAACTCTAACAGCAAGAAAAAAAAAGTGGTATTTGAAGTGTTAATGATATGCAAATAATAAAAAAATAGAAATTAACATTTCGGTTAATTCAGTCTTCATTGCAGAAATCCCCACACTTACATGCCTTGGCTGCTATTAACAAGATCCACTGCTGGCAGCTCCCTTTGCAGTTGCCGACCAATGACTTCCTAGATGTGCTCGATGGGAGACAAGTTTGGAGATTCTGCAGGCCATGTTAGCACATTTAGGCCACACAGGCTGCTCACAGTAACAGAAGCAACACGTGGCCTGGTGTTGTGTTGAAAAACGGCTTCCTGAGACACTTTGGAGAAATAGTCATACCACTGGTTCCACAACCATATCAATGAACTGCCAAGCTGTCAGTGTAGTTGGAATGAAGACTAGAGGTGTCTGGCTACTGTACATTATTCCACCCCACACAATAGGACTGGTGTGACGTTCACCCGTGAGGCCTCGTCAGGGCGTTGCCCACATTGTTACCAGACCAATCTCTGACTATCATTGCGTCCAGTAAAAAAGCGGGACTGGTCACTGAAGAGGACAGATCTTCAATCAAGCCTCCATTGCCGTATTGCTCTACATAATGATAGCCTTTGAGAGCAGTGACATGACGTCAATTTAACTCCTGTAGATGGACATCTGGCTTGTAGCCCAATGTCGTGCAAACGCCTTCTGATGGTTGTGTAGACGCTATTTGACACCTTAAAGTTGGCATGCAATGTCCAATTGTACTTGCAGTACACAATTGATCAATCTTCGAACCAAGTGGTACGGTCATTTTTCAAAGCTTCCCAGGAGCTATTTTTCAGCATGATCACGCCAGGTCACACGTTGCTTGTGCTACTATGAGCAGCGATTGTGTCCTAAACATGCTACCATGGCCTGCACGTCTCGACTTGTCTCTGAACATCTGGGATGCCATTGGCTGACAATTAAAAAGGGAGCTGCCAACAGCGGATCTTGATGAGTTAGATGCCCAAGTGCATCCAGTGAGGTAGAACATTCCTCAATGATAGCAGCTAAGGAGTGTACAGTGGCAAGTAAAAGGTTGGGCACCCCTGATCAAAACTACTGTTATTGGGAACAGTTAAATAAGTTGAAGATGAAATGACCTCTAAAAGGTCTAAAGTTAAAGATGGCACATTTCCTTTGTATTTTAAGCACACACACACACACACACACAAAGAAATATATATAATCTTACTGTAAGAATATTATAAAAATTATATATATTATACTATATAATATTTTTTACAATAAGATTATATTATATATAATGTGTATGTATGTAAAAACTACAAAAAGGAAAATAGACTGATGCAAAAGTTTGGGCACCTTGCATAGTTAGTACTCGGTAGCACTCCAAAGTATCACAGCTTGTAAGCGCATTTTATAGCCAGACAAGAGTCTTTCAATTCTTATTTCAGAAATTTTCATCCATTCTTCCTTGGAACCTTCTTCCAGTTCTATGAGATTCCTGGATCGTATTGCATGCACTGCTATTTTGAGATCTAGCCAAAGATTTTCAATGGTGTTCAGATCAGAGAACTGTGAGGGCCATTGTAAAACCTTCAGCTTGTGCCTTTTGAGGTAGTCTATTGTGGATTTTGACGTGTTTTTTGTATCATTACCCATCTGTAGAATCCATCCTCTTTTCAACTTCAGCTTCTTTACAGATGTTGTTATGTTTGCATCAAGAATTTGTTGAAATTTCATTGAATCCATTCTTCCCTCTACTCGTGAAGTGTTTCTCATGCCATTGGCTGCAACGCAACTTTAAAGTATGATTGATCTACCACCATGCTTAATGGTTAGCGAGATGTTCTTTTCCTGAAATTCTGTGCTTTTTTTCTCTCCACACATACCTTTGATCATTGTGGCCAAAT
Source organism: Ranitomeya variabilis (assembly GCF_051348905.1). Lineage (NCBI taxonomy): Eukaryota > Metazoa > Chordata > Amphibia > Anura > Dendrobatidae > Ranitomeya > Ranitomeya variabilis. The sequence goes on along the minus strand of NC_135236.1, from coordinate 129,836,973 downwards.
AGTTCTATTTTAACCTCATCGGTCCATAGGACTTGTTTCCAAAATACATCAGGCTTGTTTAGATGTTCTTTTGCATGCTTCTGACGCTTAATTTTATGGTGAGGATGAAGGAGAGGTTTCCTTTTGATGAGTCTTCCAAGAAGGCCATATTTGTGCAGGTGTATCTGAACAATAGAACAATGTACCACAACTCCAAGGTCTGCTAAATCTTTCTGAAGGTCTCTTTCGGTCAAGCAGGGGTTCTGATTAGCCTCTCTATGTATCCTACCAGCAGCTCTCACTGAAATGTTGTTTGATCTTCCAGACTTTATCTTGATCTCAACTGTTCCTGTTAACTGCCATTTCTTAATTACATTTCAAACTGAGGAAAGGGCAACTTGAAAACGCTTTGCTATTTTCTTATAGCCTTTACCTGTTTTGTGGGCCTCCACCATTTTCAGAGTACTAGGAAGCTGCTTAGAAGAACCCATGGCTGCTGTTTTTTGGCACAAGATTAAAGGAGGCTGGGTTTTTATAAAGATGGGAAATTTGCATCACCTGGCCTTTCCTAACGGTGATAGTGAACAAACCATAACCCTAACAGGCTAATTAAGGTCAAAGTTATCTGAGCAAATCTCCAAGGGTGCCCACACTTTTGCATTGGCCCATTTTCCTTTTTGTAATTTTTAAAAAAATAAATAAATAAATGAAAAAAATACTAATATATATATATATATATATATATATATATATATATATATATATATATATATATATATATTATCTTTCTTCCTTGCCTAAAGTAGAAAAGGAAGTGTGTCATTTTTAACTCTCTTAGACATCATTTCCCATTCAACTTGCTTAACTGTTCACAATAACAGTAAGTTTGACCAGGGGTGCCCAGACTTTTACATTCCACTGCAAGTGCGTGTACTTCTGCACGTAGCGCTCATACTTGATACTGAATTGCTTTGTGAGATGCTTTGAACATATTGCTTCCATCGTAACGCAGTGGGCCACATGGCCTTGACAACAGGCTAATCCACAATAACGCCATAAGGCAGCGCTGTGTACATGTATGCCTTTGTAAATAAAGAAGGACATGACACTACGAATCTTACCTGCAGTCCACTGGGTTTAATCCACACGGTCACATTCTGGGCATAGCTTCTTTTTGACTTGGGTTGCAGTGGAAATGGACTCTTATTATCCTCTTCCCCATATGGATTCTCTTTGGCATCTTGTATATAAAAAAGATGGAGTTCTATTAGTAATTTTATAGATATCAGCTATGTCATGTAAAGCGAAGATGAATTCATGGGGGAAAGCTAATTATTTATATACCTTGGAGATGCTAAAGGACAGCATATATGTTAATATCAATAATTACTGTAAATGTACTTTAAAGGAGTTGTCCAGGTTTGGGATGAAAGTCTGCAGTCACTCTATGTGACTTCAGCCTTGTGAGTCCTCACAGTGCATGCACAGCATGCTGTCAGGAGCCTCCTGTGTCTGCGGTGAGAGCGGCCAGTCACGCATACTTCCAGCCACATTCCAACTAGACCTGCACAGCTTCAATCAATACAAGTGAATGGAGCGAGGCCAAGCACGTCTAGTCAGCACGTGACTGCATGTATGCAATCATATACTTGCAGTCATAACCGCTCGCTCTCGCTGCTGGCACCGAAGAATCCTGACAGTTTGCAGTGCATGCACTATGGGGAATCAGAAGTCTGCAGTCACAGAGCAACTGAACACTTTCATTACAAATCTGAACAACCCCTTTAATGATGCAACAACAATAGAAACAAGTATTTAGTTTATTTTCTAAATCATACCTGATATGGGTCCAAGCTGAGAAGTTTTTCCCAGCCATGGTAGTGGCTCAATACCAAGCTCAAATAATGACATCATTAAATTTGATTTCTTCTTACTATCAGCTTGAGAATAGAGCATCCCATGCCAGTCTGGTCTTTAGAGAAGATAGGAAAGAAATACAGATAACGAAAAACCATATACAACCTGGGTTTCCCAAGAATTATTCCCCTTTACTACACCATAGCTATCTGTTGGTAAGTCAGCTTTACAGTCACCATTTCCAAATTTGTAGATGTGACCAATATGGTCTACACTGGAGCATAGAGATGCAGTTTGATCACTTCTGATAGTGGTCAATGGCACTTAATAGGCAATTAACGCGACACTTGAAACATTCTTCTTTACTGAGTCCTAACAACAAAATATACATAAGCCTATGCAATGCTGGACGCAGCTATAAAGAAGGTCTGCTCCATCCATGGACTACTTGGACGGCCATTACTTTAATTGTCTGCATGTAATTCTACATCTCATCTGAAAAGGATACGGCAGATTTACTAACAAATTGTTTACCCTACTAAATCAACAAGGACTTTCTTACCCAAGCTGCACTAAGGCCACCATGCCTTCCACCTTCAGACTACCATGGAGCAAGACACAAAAATTAGGAATTTTGCCAGCAATTTGGCTCGCAGAATTTTCATCCTCAATATCATCTGTGAGTCCAGCACCAAAATCATCTCCTTCTATAAGGAAACAAGGCAGGACACATTATAAGGAATAATGGTGGGAGGAGAGCTAAATCCCATATTATTCTCACTCACCTTTGTTAAGGGCAATAGGTAGAACCAAATGACGGGACAAGACAGGAGGGCTTGAGATATCCGCAATGTCAATAAAGCCCACGATTTCTAATTCTGAAAAACAGCCTGAACTATGAGTATACAGTTTATTATACCTATCGAACAGAATAGCATCCTGCAAAAACTTCAGATATAAATACGTGGCTGTCAAGGAGGAAATCATTAACTATCACTGTAAAGCTATACAAAATAGTATATAGCCATTACATACACTGATATACTGTCCTCACTGGCAATACATCACTATATAAGCCAACACATTAAGGGGGTATTCTCAAGTTGTGTCTTGATGAGCTCAGAGATATACACACTCCTTACATCCTGGCCCCTGGCAGGGCAGGCTCTCCTTGCCTGGCAGCTCTGGGGAGTAGCAGAGTTGTAGTATTAGTAGAAGTATAACGCTCAGCACAAGTTCTGCTGTAACACATTTGTCTATCAGTGGTTTATTCTGGAGTCTACACGGTGATTCCTGTATTTAGACGTAAATTTAACAAGGCACTGGAACAAACACAGGGCTCCAAGTCATGAGCCATGGTTAGAAGACCTGCTCTGAAAACTGTGGGCTTGTGATTTAGCAAGATTTGTAATAGGAGATCAGGAGCAGAGAGGGAGGGGAGAGCAGAGTGGGATAGGAGGGCAGAGAAGAAGAGGAGGGCAGAGAAGGAAAGGAGGGCAGAAAAGGAGAGGAGGGCAGAAAAGGAGAGGAGGGCAGAAAAGGAGAGGAGGGCAGAAAAGGAGAGGAGGGCAGGGCAGAGAAAGGAGGGGGGAAAAGGGAAGGCAGGAGAAACGGGGATCAGAGTGGACAGACAGTAGAGTGGGGAGAGTAGACAGATGAGATGGGAGGGATGGGATAAGTGGGTGGAAGGGAGGAGGTGAAGAGAGGAAAAGAGGTGTGCGAGGGGAGCAGCTAATTGCTGTATAGAAAGTGGGCTGGAGAGAGATGACCGAGATGTTAAGAATTAACCCCTCTCCTTCAATGCAACTACTGCACACACTTGACCAGGATATGGGCAAGCACTGGTGGCCAAGTTGCATGGAAACCAGCTGAAGACTATGTAAGATAAAAAAGCTCTCACATCAGGAGAAAGATAAAAAAGTCAATTGCAAACTTGCTTAATTTAATGTTCTGATCTTTTCCATTATTCAGATCAATAAGTTGCTCAAGACATTCCAATGACTCAGAAATTTGGAGCTGGTTACATAAAACAAGTAATTTAATAACCTGAGAATACATGTTTAAAGGGGTTGTTTCAGGAGTATGCAACTTCCCTTGGAAAAATCAGCTAATACAAGGGAAAAAAGCATAAAAACAGGTTGGCGGTAAAATCATGTGTTAACATGCAATTTCTAAAATGTAATGGAGGTACAGTTTTGTGCAACACTTCTACAGGTATATGTGAACAATTGCTGACATTATTTTGTCTGCAACCGGTTACCTGTATTAATGGATTTAGGCACAGGGTCTACCTCCTCGTCTATGACAACTGGTTCAGGCCTAGGAAACACTTGGACATCTGAAGACAGGTTCCCACACTTGAGGACCGCATGGAATGGTGTGTATGCCACATCAATGAGCTTCCTGTAAGATAATGAAATAGAACAATACTTGATCTACCCTCCCACAAGTGTAAATCAATGCCACAGACAGCAATATACAGACTACTTACCCAAACATGGACTGAACGTTCTTTAAGCACAGAGGGCCATCAATTGTGAAGATCTGACCTTCTCCATTATTCAGATCAATAAGCCGCTCAAGACAATCCAATGAATCAGAATTTTGGAGCTGGTTACATAAAACATGTAATGTGATAGTTAAATACATGCAACTTTTCAATAACATAAGAATCATAAAGTAACATATAATTACTAATATAACAGAACAGTGAAAATCATCTCCTGACTTCAAGTGACAGCCCCCATCACAATTTTGCAATCAAAGAAGCCCAAATACCCCTAGTTACTAAGACCAGCAAAGAATTGATGACCATACTGACATTACTTTTTTATTCTTTTGTGTTAAATTTATGACATTTTTGACATCCAAAATTGTTGTTTGTGAGAGTTTAAAAAAATTATAATAAAGAAAAACAAATTTTCATTCTGTGACCATGTCACTGAGTCACTAAAAATTCTTAACCCACCACTTTTGCATTCTGGTAGTTCTAAGGACTCCTGGGAAGTTATATGGATTCCCTGTGAAGAAAGGGCTTGGAGACATGCAACAAAAAAGTGATCACCATCATCTCTGCATGTCTGTTTATGATTATGTAGACCACTGGTAAGAGTGAGCAAAGGTTCTGTGACCATAAAATTACAGTTAGTTATAACATACAGAAAACAATGGGAGAACCACATTGTGTGACCCTCGCTAACAGGTCAGAAAACTTAACTTTTATTCAGTAACAAAATAAAATGAGGTTATTACAGGTGAAGGATTTAAAAAAGATTTGCCCCTAATCTGCTAACATTCTATATATTGAAAAGGGGATTGCTTCTAATTATCACATGATGACACCCAGGGGTGTCATCTCTGCAGGAAGAAAGGCACTCAGATTAAAACATAAGTCCCATAAATTTCACCGTATACATGGTGTCATCAGAGAAAGGGACAAAACATGCAGAGATGATGGTGATCCCTTTTTTGTTGCATGTCTCCAAGACCTCTCTTCACAGGGAATTATTTTGTTACTGAATACAAGTTAAGTTTTCTGACCTGATAGTGAGGGTCACACAATGGAGTTCTCCCCTTCTGTTTTCTAGTAGTGATATATCCCTTCCAGATCATTTGTACCCCACTAGTTTTTCTAGTTATAAGATATTTAGAAAATGTGTTCCCTGCTAATCTGTTCCTCCATTGTATAAACAAAAATATGTACAGAAAAAAACAGAATAAAAAATTTTTTTAGGTGTGCCTCCTATGCGACACTAAGCAAAAACTGGAGAAAGCTCACTCCGTCCAGGGGTGTGTACTGCAGAGGAGGAGCCACGGTTAATCTTTTTCAGATTATGCACAGTGTCGCCTTCTAGTGGACAGCAGCATAACACCAATGGTCCTGTGTCCCCCAATGAGGCGACAGAGTAATAAGTGTACGCCTCCAACACACATGCAACAATATGTCTTATGCAAATGCATTATGCATGGCCATCAGCTCCTCGGGCATTTAATGGGAATTCCTAGAATTGAAAGTTTTCCATTATCCATACAATCTGGAATAACTTGCAGGATCCAACCACTGGGACCCCCAGTGATTCTGTGAACATTACTTCAATGGAGCTTTGTTATGCCCTGCTCCATTCAAGCCATGGTCTTGCAGAGCTGCATTTTGGGCATCACTCAGGGTGCCAGAGGTAGAAGCCCCAGCAAACAATAAGTTATCCCTGATCCTTTGGATTTGGAATAACTTTCATTTCTGGGAGAACCTATACACACATGGTCAAAATTGTTGGTACCCCTCGTTTAATGACAGAAAAACCCACAATGGTCACGGAAATAACTTGAATCGGACAAAAGTAATAATAAATAAAAGATCTGTGATCTCAGACATTGCTTTTCAACTATGCTTAGACAGAATTTAACCCCTTCACCCCCGGAGCTTTTTTCGTTATTTCGTTTTCATTTTTCGCTCCCCTCCTTCCCAGAGCCATAACTTTTTTATTTTTCCGTGAATATGGCCATGTGAGGGCTTATTTTTTGCGGGACGAGATGTACTTTTGAACAATACCATTGGTTTTACCATGCCATGTAACAGAAAACGGGAAAAAAATTCCAAGTGCGATGAAATTGCAAAAAAAGGAGATTTTTGTGTACTCACCATAAAATCTTTTTCTCCGAGCCAATCATTGGGGGACACAGGACCATGGGTGTTATGCTGCTTGCCACTAGGAGGACACTAAGTAAACACAAAGAGTTAACTCCTCCTCTGCAGTATACACCCCTTGACTGGCCAGTAACGACTCAGTTCGGTAGTAAAGCAGTAGGAGTAAAACCAAGACAAGTAAACAAGTCCAAAACAAAGGAACAAAATACCAACAACAACCAGCCAATAGGCTAACAGGGCGGGTGCTGTGTCCCCCAAGGATTGGCTCGGAGAAAAAGATTTTACGGTGAGTACACAAAAATCTCCTTTTCTCCTATGCCTCATTGGGGGACACAGGACCATGGGACGTCCTAAAGCAGTCCCTGGGTGGAGAGCAATTGCACTGCTAAAACCCCATGTACCACTGGCTTACTGAGGTACCGCTGTCTGCAGAATGCGCCTGCCGAGGGCAGCGTCTGCCGAAGCCTGGGTATGGATGTGATAGTGCTTCGTGAAGGTATGCAGACTGGACCAAGTCGCAGCTTTACAAAGCTGTTGTGCGGACGCCTGGTGCCGAATGGCCCAAGAAGCACCAACAGACCGAGTCGAATGCGCCTTAATCCCTGCTGGTACAGGGGTGTTCCTGACACGATAGGATTCCTGAATAGTGGAACGAATCCACTTGGCTAGAGTGGCCTTTGAGGCAGGTAGACCTTTCCTATGTCCCTCCGGAAGCACAAACAGGACATCTGACTTACGGAAGGGAGCCGTGCGATTTATGTACCGCCGAAGAGCTCTAACCACATCCAGAGTATGACAGAATGACGGCAAGACAATGTCCTCATTTAGATGAAAGGAGGAGACGACTTTCGGTAGGAAAGGGGGAGAGGTTCTCAAAACAACCTTGTCTGGGTGAAAAATCAGGAAGGGGGGTCGGCAAGAGAGAGCCGCCAACTCCGAAACTCTCCTGATTGACGTAATCGTCACGAGAAAGACCACCTTCCATGAGAGGAGGGTGAGAGAGAGATGTCCTGCAATGGTTCGAAAGGGGCCTCCTGAAGAACTCCGAGAACCAAGTTAAGATCCCATGACGCCAAAGGCATTCTATAGGGAGGGACCACCCGAGAGACTCCTTGGATGAACGTCTTAACCTGCAGTCTGGAAGTGATCTTTCGTTGGAAAAGAACAGACAATGCGGACACTTGTCCCTTGAGCGAGCTTAGGGCAAGGCCTGACTCTAAACCTGATTGGAGAAACTCCAGAATGGACGGAATGGAAAAGACCAAAGGAGAACGTCCATGAGTATTGCACCATGAAAAGAAGATGCGCCAGGTGCGATGATAAATGCGCATGGATACAAGTTTCCTAGCGCGAATCATGGTAGAAGAAACCCCTGGAGAGAATCCAGCTTGGGCTAAAATGCAGGATTCAACAGCCACACCGTCAAAGACAGGGCCCCGGAGTTCTGGTGGCAAACTGGGCCCTGTGAGAGAAGATCCGTGCGATCTGGAAGGCGCCAGGGGGTGTCGGCGACCATTTGGACGAGTTCCGCGTACCATGCTCGGCGCGGCCAGTCGGGCGCGACGAGAATCACCGGTCTCCCCTCTGCTCTGATCTTCTTGATGACTCTTGGAAGCAGAGGAAGAGGTGGAAATATGTATGGCAGCTGGAACCGATGCCACGACAGGACCAGAGCATCTGCCCCGATGGCGCAAGGATAGCGGGAACGAGCAATGAACTGGGGAACCTGGTTGTTGAACCTCGAGGCCATGAGATCCACATCCGACATCCCCGAGCGAAGGCAAATCTGCTGGAAGACTTCCGGATGGAGGGACCACTCACCCGAGGCAAGACCTTGGCGACTGAGGAAGTCCGCTTCCCAATTCTCCACGCCCGGTATGTGGATCGCCGAGATGAGCGAGTGATTGGTCTCGGCCCAGCGCAGAATGTGGGAGACTTCGCGCATGGCTGACCTGCTGCGGGTTCCCCCTTGTCGGTTGATGTACGCCATGGCCGTGGCATTGTCGGATTGAATTCTGATGGGATGGCCTGCGAGAAGGTGGTGAAAGTTGCGCAAAGCAAGAATGATCGCTCGAATTTTCAAGATATTGATTGGGAGACGCGACTCTCTTGTGGACCAACGACCCTGCGCCGTGTGGTGATTGAAAACTGCGCCCCAGCTGAAAAGGCTGGCATCGGTGGTCACCACTAACCAGCGCACTGGAAGAAAGGACTTCCCTTGGTTCAGGGAGGACTGTAGCGTCCACCACCCGAGAGTCTGCCTGACCTGTGGGGGCAGGCGAAAACGACGGTCAAGGGAAACCGAGCTCCTGTCCCAGGCTAACAGGAGCGCCTGTTGCAAGGGACGGAGATGGAACTGCGCAAACAGAACGGCTTCCATGGCCGCAACCATTTTCCCGAGGATGCGCATTGCGAAGCGAATGGAGTGAAGGACTGGGCGGGAGAGCTTGCGTGCTCCTTGTTGTAAGGATAAGACCTTCTACGGAGGGAGAATGACTAACCCGCGGGAAGAGTCCAAGATCATGCCCAGGAAGCAGATTTGCTGAGCCAGCACTTGAGATGATTTCTCGAAGTTGATCTTCCAACCCAGGCGAGAAAGAGAATCTACGGTGATGCTTACCGACTCCTCGCAGGCAGACTGGGACGGACCTTTGATTAATAGATCGTCCAGATAGGGCAGGACTACCACTCCCCGAGCATGAAGAATGGCCATGACAGCCGCCATGACCTTTGTGAAGACTCTGGGGGCGGTGGCAAGTTCGAAGGGCAAGGCCACAAACTGAAAGTGTTCTTCTTGGACAGCAAAACGCAGGAACTGCTGATGAGAAGATAAAATTGGAATATGTAGATAAGCATCCTTGATGTCTATGGATGCGAGGAACTCTACTATTTCCAGGGACGCGACAACGGAACGGAGCGAGTCCATCCTGAAGTGTCGGACCCGTACGAACTTGTTCAGCAGTTTGAGGTCCAGTATGGGCCGTATAGTTCCGTCCTTCTTTGGGACCACGAAAAGGTTGGAGTAAAACCCCTTGAACCTTTCATCTCGAGGTACCAGAGTGATGACACCGTCCCTTTGAAGCGCCTGTATGGCCTGAAGAAGATGTGATGCCCTTGATTTGGGAGGAGAAGACTGGAAGAAGCGCGGAGGGGGGATGGAAGAAAACTCGATTTTGTTCCTGGAAGACATGAGCTCTCTGACCCACTCGTCGTGAACGACCGAGAGCCAATTTTGACGGAACTAAATAAGGCGTCCGCCTACTTTGTCGGTGTCCGCCGGACACGCCAACGAGTCATTGTGTAGAAAGTTTAAGGGATGCGGACGGCTTAGGGGCAGACGGTCTCGGTCTGGGTTTCCAGGAACGGTTTGGTCTGTATGAGACCTGGGAAGTTCTGTTTTCCCGTCGTCCCGAACCGGGGGAAGAGGAGGACCAACTGGAGTTGTTACGAAAGGACCGGAATCGAAACTGTTGTTGATTCCGAAAAGGCCGGGCAGGTTTTTGCTGGGGAAGAAATTTACTCTTCTCTCCGGTAGCATCAGAAATGATCTGGTCTAGTTTCTCCCCTAATAAACAGCCCGCTTGGTAAGGTAGAGAAGTCAGCGACTTTTTAGAAGCAGAATCTGCTCGCCAATCGCGGAGCCATAAGGCCCTCCTGATGGAAATTGTGTTTTCAGCCGCTTGCGCTGCGCAATTAACCGCATCTATGGAAGCATTAAAAAACGAAATCTCTGGCCTGAGCTACCTGGTTAGCTAGTCTGGCCGTCTCTGGGGGAAGATTACTGCCATGGACGGTAGAGGTAAACACGTCTGCCCAGGCCACCATTGCCTTGGCTACCCAGGTAGCTGCAAAAAATGGAAGGAGAGCCGCTCCTGAGACTTCAAAGACTGAGCGAGCCAAATAATCAATTTGACGGTCAGAAGGATTTTTGACTGATGAACCGTCTGACAGGGATAAGACTGTTTTGGATGCGAGTCGCGATACGGCAGGATCCACAGAAGGAGAGAGAAGCAACTCCTTCACCAGATCCTTTGAGAAAGGATATTTAGCTTCCGTGGCTTTTTGAGCCGTAAAATGCTTTTCCGGGTGCTCCCTGTGTTTTTGGATAATGTCCTGAAGCTCAGGGTGATTAGCAAATATCTTTTGGACGCGTTTAGTCTTTTTAAAAGATACAACGTGTTCCTGAGAGGAAACAGAATTGTCGTCCACCATTAATGTTTTGTTGACTGCCTCAATAAGGGAGTCAAGTGTCTCCTGACCGATAGAGGAGTCTTGGGTTAAAGATTCCTCTGACTCATATACAGAGTCCTGTACGCTGCGACCCTCAGGGGAGGGGGAGCGAGAAGATGAGCTCACAGAAGCTGAAGCTAGAGCGTGTACGGGAGATGAGGGAAGGGTCCTTTTCCTGGACCCCGAGAGTCCCGTAGAACGGTTCGCCCCCTGTGGTCGGACGGCCCCGCACCGTCGCCAGGTTCCGTCGCAGTCGGCGGAGGTGAGTTCTGGCTTAAGGAGGACCCTCGAAAAGAGTCCAATGCCTTGACCAAGGACTCCATTAAACGTGACAGGGACGCGGCCCACTCAGGAGGGTTAGGCTCAGCGGGATCGGTGGCGACATTGGGGGTGGCAGAAGGCGGCTGCGCACAGGCCGGGTCACAGTTCTGGCACAAAGGGGTATTGTGGGCAGGTGGCAAAGAAGAATTGCAAGTGGCACATGTGGTAAAAAATACAGTGTGCTTTTTGTTGCCCCTTTTTGCCTCCTTAGATTGAGACATAGTGTATGCCTGTGCCTCCAAAATACTGCCTAGCTGGGATGTGGATGCAGAGAAGGGGTTAAGCGTTTCCCTATAGGAAGGGCAGCTTACCCACGGTCCTGTGTCGGTGTCCCCAGGGAGGAAGGAGGAAGCGTTTGCTGCAGAATCCCACGCAGGAGAGGAGACCCAAGATGGCGGCCGAGATTTGCAGGCCTGTTCTCGTTCAGAACGAGAAGCGCCTGAGCGGTGGGCGGGGCTCCAGCGGTGGGCGGGAATTACAAACGCGGCCTAGTCCGGCTGAAAAGCCGGGGACTAAATTTGCAGGCGGCCGGCGGCATGCACCTGCGGGCGCTGTGTAGCGCCGAACGATCGCCGCTGCACCAAACAGCGGCGCCTCTCCACAGGGACCCAGACCGCATCCTCCAACGCTGTAGCGTGAGGAGGGGACTACTCACCGAGCCTCCAGCTCAATCTGTCCTCCCTGCGCCGGGGGATGGAGAGCGTCGTATGTGCCTGCCACAGGGGACTTATGGCTGTGCCACCGTGCAGATGTGCCTGTCGCAGGGGACTTATGGCTACCGTGGGGACTACAAGACGCCGAGGTGAGGGCTTGAGTGCGGTGCAGCCCGGGACATGCACATGAGAGATATACTGTGCTCGCCCTCCTATATTGGGGGAGATCGGGACCGAGTAGGAACCGTCGCCCTGGGTTTAGGTTAGGCGTGCCCCATACGTCGCAGGAGAGGAACGGGGAGGTATACTCGCAATGCTCGCCTGTTGATGGTTCGGGGGAGAGCGGACCCTGGAAAGGAGTCCGTCGCCCCCTTCACTCCGTTAGATAAAAAATAAAAATTTACAGAAAATAAAATAAATGGTGGGGTCTGAACAGACCCAAGTGCCTCCTATAGACACTAAGCAAGAACTGAGTCGTTACTGGGCAGTCAAGGGGTGTATACTGCAGAGGAGGAGTTAACTCTTTGTGTTTACTTAGTGTCCTCCTAGTGGCAAGCAGTATAACACCCATGGTCCTGTGTCACCCAATGAGGCGTAGGAGAAAAGTGCAATCTCACACTTGTTTTTTGTTTGGCTTTTTTGCTAGGTTCACCAAATGCTAAAACTGACCTGCCATTTTGATTCTCCAGGTCATTACGAGTTCATAGACACCAAACATTTATAGGTTCTCTTTTATCTAAGTGGTAAAAAAAATTCCAAAGTTTGCTAAAAGAAAAAAAAAAATTTGCGCCATATTCCGATACCCGTAGCGTCTCCATTTTTCATGATTTGGGGTCGGGTGAGGGCTTATTTTTTGCGTGCCGAGCTGGCGTTTTTAATGATACCATTTTGGTGCAGATACGTTCTTTTGATCGCCCGTTATTGCATTTTATGCAATGTCACGGCGACCAAAAAAACCGTAATTTTGGCGTTTTGACTTTTTTTCTCGCTACGCCATTTAGCGGTCAGGTTAATCCTTTGTTTTTGTTGATAGATCGGGCGATTCTGAGCGTGGCGATACCAAATATGTGTAGGTTTGATTTTTTTTTTTATTGTTTTATTTTGATTGGGGCGAAAGGGGGTGATTTGAACTTTTATATATTTTTTATTTTTTTAATATTTTTAAACACTTTTTTTTTTAATTTTGGCATGCTTCAATAGCCTTTATAGGAGGCTAGAAGCATGTACAACACGATCGGCTCTGCTACATAGAGGTGAAGCACAGATCACCTCTATGTAGCAGAAATGCAGGGTTGCTTTGAACGCCGACCACAGGGTGGCGCTCAAAACAATCGGCCATCAACAACCATAGTTTGGTTGTTATGGCAATGCACCGATGACCCCCGATCATATGATGGGGGTCGCGGTGCGAGCACTTCCGGCCGCGAGGCCGGGAGCGCTAGTTAAATGCCGCTGTCAGCGTTTGACGGCGGCATTTAACTAGTTAATGGGCGCGGGCGGATCGTGATTCCGCTCGCGCACATTGCGCGCACATGTCAGCTGTACAAAACAGCTGACATGTCGCGGCTTTGAGGTGGGCTCACTGCCGGAGCCCACCTCAAAGCAGGGGATCTGCCAGCTGACGTAATATTCCGTCAGCTGGCAGAAAGGGGTTAAAGAAAAATAGAACTCATAAAATAGGCCTGGACAGAAATGATGGCACCCCAGAAAATAATGTGACAAAAGGGACATGTTAAATCATAGTGTGTCCACTAACTAGCATCACAGGTGTCTACAGGAATCAGCAAGTGGGCCTGTATGTAGGGCTACAGATACACACCATATCACCAAATAGCACAGTGAGTATCACACTCAACATGGACCAGAGGAAGCGAAGGAAAGAATTGTCTAAGGAGATTAGAAAGAAAATTATAGACAAACAAGTTAAAGGTAAAAGTTATAAGACCATCTCCAAGCAGTTTGATGTTTCTGTGAATACAGTTCACATATTATTCAGAAATGTAAGATCCATGGGACTGTAGCCAACCTCCGTGGATGTGGCCGCAGGAGGAAAATTGCTGACAAATCAAAGAGATGGATAATACGAATGGTAACAAAAGAGCCCAGAAAAACTTCTAAACAGATTAAAGGTGAACTTCAAGCTCAAGGAACATCAGTGTCAGATCGCACCATCCGTCGTTGTATGAGCCAAAGTGGACTTCATGGGAGACAACCAAGGAGGACACCATTGTTGAAAAAAAAAATCATAAAAAAGCCAGACTGGAATTTGCCAAACTACATGTTGACAAGCCACAAAGCTTCTCGGAGAATGTCCTATGAACAGATGAGACAAAAATTGAACTTTTTGGTGAGGCATATCGGCTCTATGTTCACAGATGGAAAAATGAAGCATATCAAGAAAAGAACACTGTCCCTACTGTGAAACATGGAGGAGGCTCTGTTATGTTCTGGGGCTGCTTTGCTGCATCTGGCACAGGGTGTCTAGAATCTGTGCAGGGTACAATAAAATCTCAAGACTATCAAGGGATTCTAGAGAGAAATGTGCTGCCCAGTGTCAGAAAGCTTGGTCTCAGTCCCAGGTTATGGGTCTTGCAACAGGATAATGACCCAAAACACACAGCTAAAAACACCCAAGAACGGCTAAGAGGAAAACACTGGACTATTCTGAAGAGGCCTTCTATGAGCCCTGACCTAAATCCTATGGAGCATCTTTGGAAAGAGCTGAAACATGCCGTCTGGAGAAGGCAACCTTCAAACACGAGACAACTGGAGCAGTGTGCTCTTGAGGAGTGGGCCAAACCAAAATACCTGTCAAGAGGTGCAGAAGTCTCATTGACAGTTACAGGAATCGTTTGATTGCAGTTATTGCCTCAAAAGGTTGTGGAACAAAATATTAAGTTAGGGGTACCATCATTTCTGTCCTGGCCTATTTCATGAGTTTTCGTTTTTTACAAATTCTGTGGAAGCATGGTTGAAAAGCAATGTCTGACTTTCATTTGTACATTTTCATAGATTTTTAATTTATTATTACTTTTGTCAGATTCAAGTTATTTCTGTGACCATTGTGGATTTTTCTGTCATTAAACGAGGGGGACAAACAATTTTGATCACGTGGGTAAGTGCCTGTGACTCAAAAAGAAATGTAACCGCATACAATAATTACTCCCAACTTGTTCTACGTTTGCCACATCAAAGAAATAAATATGAACCTAGATGATTATAATCCATGTTTAAAGCTTTGTCTAAAATTTAGGGAGGGCGATTGATTTAAAACAAAAAAAGTCTCTGTTCTCTAACTTCAAAGAGATTAAACATTTACAGTCATGGCAAAAAGTATTGACACCCCTGCAATTCTGTCAGATAATACTCAGTTTCTTCCTGAAAATGATTGCAAACACAAATTCTTCGGTATTATTATCTTCATTTAATTTGTCTTAAATGAAAAAACACAAAAGAGAATGAAGCAAAAAGCAAAACATTGATCATTTCACACAAAACTCCAAAAATGGGCCAGACAAAAGTATTGGCACCCTCAGCCTAATACTTGGTTGCACAACCTTTAGCCAAAATAAACGCGACCAACCGCTTCAGGTAACCATCAATGAGTTTCTTACAATGCTCTGCTGGAATTTTAGACCATTTTTCTTTGGCAAACTGCTCCAGGTCCCTGATATATGAAGGGTGCCTTCTCCAAACTGCCATTTTTAGATCTCTCCACAGGTGTTCTATGGGATTCAGGTCTGGACTCATTGCTGGCCACCTTAGAAGTCTCCAGTGCTTTCTCTCAAACCATTTTCTAGTGTTTTTTGAAGTGTGTTTTGGGTTATTGTCCTGCTGGAAGACCCATGACCTCTGAGGGAGACCCAGCTTTCTCACACTGGGCCCTACATTATGCTGCAACATTTGTTGGTAGTCTTCAGACTTCATAATGCCATGCACACGGTCAAGCAGTCCAGTGCCAGAGGCAGCAAAGCAACCCCAAAACATCAGGGAACCTCCGCCATGTTTGACTGTAGGGACCGTGTTCTTTTCTTTGAATGCCTCTTTTTTTCTCCTGTAAACTCTATGTTGATGCCTTTGCCCAAAAAGCTCTACTTTTGTCTCATCTGACCAGAGAACATTCTTCCAAAACGTTTTAGGCTTTTTCAGGTAAGTTTTGGCAAACTCCAGCCTGGCTTTTTTATGTCTCGGGGTAAGAAGTGGGGTTCTCCTGGGTCTCCTACCATACAATCCCTTTTCATTCAGATGCCGACGGATAGTACGGGTTGACACTGTTGTACCCTCGGACTGCAGGGCAGCTTGAACTTGTTTGGATGTTAGTCGAGGTTCTTTATCCAACATCCGCACAATCTTGCGTTGAAATCTCTTGTCAATTTTTCTTTTCCGTCCACATCTAGGGAGGTTAGTCACAGTGCCATGGGCTTTAAACTTCTTGATGACACTGCGCACGGTAGACACAGGAACATTCAGGTCTTTGGAGATGGACTTGTAGCCTTGAGATTGCTCATGCTTCCTCACAATTTGGTTTCTCAAGTCCTCAGACAGTTCTTTGGTCTTCTTTCTTTTCTCCATGCTCAATGTGGTACACGCAAGGACACGGGACAGAGGTTGAGTCAACTTTAATCCATGTCAACTGGCTGCAAGTGTGATTTAGTTATTGCCAACACCTGTTAGGTGCCACAGGTAAGTTACAGGTGCTGTTAATTACGCAAATTAGAGAATCTTCACATGATTTTTCAAACGGTGCCAATACTTTTGTCCACCCCCTTTTTTATGTTTGGTGTGGAATTATCTCCAATTTGCCTTTAGGGCAATTCTTTTTGTGTTTTTTCATTTAAGACAAATAAAATGAAGATAATAATACCAAAGAATTTGTGTTTGCAATCATTTTCAGGAAGAAACTGAGTATTATCTGACAGAATTGCAGGGGTGTCAATACTTTTGGCCATGACTGTATTTATGATAATTCTACAATGAAGAAACTGAAATTTGCATACATGTGTTGAACACATTCCTGATCTAATGTGCATTTTCTTACCTCTTCTAGATTTGCCATGCACATAATGTATAGCTTAGATGGGAAAGGGAAGGGCAGAGGAAAGCGGTTGCTCTCGCTGCGCTGGTTTAAAGATGACAGGGAGTTGTGAAGAGAGCCCCTTCCGATGCCCAGGCATCCGTCTGTAACCAGCACGACCTGACAAGAGTAACATGAGGCAGACAGTGAAATAATCAGTACAGTGTAACAACAGCAGTCACAATATTAATCATAATAATATAAATCAGTACAATGCAACAAATATCTGTAGGAAGAATTTCAGTAGTTCAGAATACTCTTCCAATACATTGCTTTGACAGATTAAAAAAAACCTTAAATAAAAAAAAAATGATGGAGAAAAAATATACACTACCTTAAAGGGGTTGTCCACTCTTCTGATGAAAATCTGCAGTCACTCTATGTGACCGCAAACTTCTGAATCCTTACAGCGAGCACAGTCAGGACTCTCTGGTGTTGCCAGTGAGACCCCCTAGTCTCATAACTGTAAGTAAGTGAGGTGCATACTTCTGGCCACAGTCTGACTAAACGTGCCCGGCCTCGCTCATCTCACTTGTATTCAGAAAGACCAAGCACGTCTAGTCGGCAGCTGACAGCATGTATTTGCGTCCACTTTCAACAGCAACACCGGAGAATCCTGAGAATACAGTGCGCCCACTATAAATATTTGGAAGTCTGCAGTCACATAGAATGACTTTCATCCAAAGACTGTACACTCTAATCTACAAAATTGTCACTCCTTTAGGGTTAAACTGCAGCATTTACTTGGGATATCTGAAATTACCTGGCAGGGAATAGAGGCCCCCCATTCTTGTTGGACCACACTGGACACGCCTTGCAGTGCTGACTCTAAGCAAGTCTTGTCATAATCATCAATATTACTCAACGCTTCCTGCAACAAAAAAAATATAAAAGTAAAAAATTCCTGAAAAAAAAAAATTACAAGTAAAACATATTGCTGCTTCCTATGATTATATTGTAAATAAATGCACTAAAAAGAAAAGCTTTCATAATTAGTGATGAGCGCGTATACTCGTTGCTTGAGATTTCTCGAGCAAGCTCGGGGGTCCTCTGAGTGTTTTTTAGTGCTCGGAGATTTAGTTTTTGTTGCCACAGCTGAATGATTTACATCTGTTAGCCAGCATAAGTACATGTGGGGGTTGCCTGGTTGCTAGGGAATCCCCAAATGTAATCAAGCTGTCTAGCAGCTGTAAATCATTCAGCTGAGGCGAGGAAAACTAAATCTCCGAGCACTAAAAAACACTCGGAGGTCACCTGAGCGTGCTCGGGAAATCTCGAATAACGAGTATATTCGCTCATCACTATTCATAATATAAATGGAGGAACAGTCACGGAGCACACGTGCATGACGACTCCTACAGACCCAAAGAGGTGAATGTAACGCTGTTCATACATGGAGAGCAGCTTTATGAAAGGTACACAGGACAATTGATGCACTTTAATTTCTATATTGGAAGAACAAGATAAAAAAGGTCCACATTATCTTACATATTGCACACCCTGGGGTCATTTTAAAAGGCCCCTCTAGCTGCCATAGCAACTCATTGGCACCCCAGAATCTCACTGCAGGTTGCTGATGGGGTTCCCTACCTCTATCCAACCAATGTCATGGACATAATTGACAATGGAAATTCATGGTTATACAGACTGAGGAAGGCGTAGGCACAGCCCTTAAATGAATAATGTCTTAGATCAGCAAAAGGCATGATATAAACTAAGGTGCACTTATCCTGAGAAGGGGAGATTTTCTATCATTATCTATTTGGCTTTTGCTCTCTTGACAACCTACCTGAAGGGTGTTGTAGTCTCTGGTGAAAGGCACCATCAGCTCCCACAAGGAAGAGAAGACCACTAGTGCAGTAAACTCCAGCTTGTAGTTGGTTGCCATGTGTTCAAAGAGCATAGTGAGGCCATGGGCTGCCAGGTGCTTACGCTGAAAGTCCTCTGTCCCCTCCACTGGGACTGGCCGCGTCATGGAGAGGGACACATCCATCACCACCACAGTGGGCATCGTGATTGTCTTAATGTTACAGAAAAACTATGAAGAAATCTGCAACGTGGAAACAGAAAAATACAAAATCAGTTATTATAATTACCTGCAGTACACAACTTATATATCACTGTATATTTATAGAAGCATATGTGATACATTGTGATGCATAAAGGGGAACAGTGAACTTATATTGCAGCTTCAGGCAATCAATGAGGGTCCCAGTGGGCAGAACCACACCAATAAATTATTTATCTAAAGTAATCATTCAAAGAGAACCGTAATTTTAATTTGTTCTTCATAATTCAATAGTACATGTGAAAATAACAAACGGTGTAATATATCTTGTTAGAGAAACCCCTCTCTTTCCCTTCTGGAGTGATCATTCAGTCTCAAAATTATCAATTCACGGGTAAAATCTATCTTCACCGAATACAGTTTTTCAGATATTCTTTTGAGATGGCAGTTGGTGCTCATAAAGTTTTATGGAGAACTGTTGTTTCAGAAGAACTCACAGCAAAATGTCTGTGTCTGCTGATAGCTCCTTCCTCCTTTGAATTTAAAAGCGCCAGATTGTCATTTCCTATTTCAGTAATGGGAGAATCTGTCTTCACTGAATACAGATTTTATCCATGAATTGACAGTCCAGGAGGAGAAAGCAGCAGATTTCTCTGATATTTTACATATTTGCCTATTTTCAGCTGTACTATTAATTTATAAGATAAAATTAATCTGTCATGTAAAATAACACTATTAACCTGCAGCTATGGGGTTAATCTGCAGGTTAATAGTGTTCTGAGTCTGTGGGGTGGCTGCACTGAAAGCTTCGCTGCCAGGAGGAAATTAACTTTATTACCCCAGGCAGGCTCGCTCTTTCAGTCAAGGGGCGCCGCCACGGTTCTAGTCACTGCTGTGTATAGAGAGCGGCGGCTATAATGGAGCCCCTGGAGTTGCACAGTGTTAGAACGGTTAGAACACTACTTTCCTGCAGCTTAATAATGTAATTTTACATGACAGGTTCCCTTTAACTATACGTTCTATTCTCAATAAGCCAATATCGTCACTTATCCACAGAATATTTTCCTTTTAGATCCATGGGTGTCTGATGGCTGAGACCCCCACTGGCATAGAACTAGTTGAAATGTCCCAATATTTTTGTCTAATTCATAGTTGAGGTAAAATTTTGCAACTTTTGCCCTTTTTTAGGCCAGCTCTGCCAACTCTTGGAAAAGTCAGTGGGGCTTAGTGGGCGTGAATGTGACTGTAGTGCAGCCTGACATCCATTATAAATTTCTAACACAAAAAAAAGGTGTAAATTAAGACTAAAATCTACTTTGGTCCCTGATTGAAGAACAGTTCCGGTAAATAGTAACAGACAGCGCCCAAGTCCTGGATTTATCAAGACCTTTTTCATAGGTTGAAATGTTACCATTTAGATGGCAGAATAAATATTGTTTTACTTTTCCCCCCAGGACTTGGATTCTGTCTCTTACGATTTACTGGATTGTCTTCAAGTAGGTTCCATGGAGCTTTGGACTTTGGTAGAGCGCCGCTGGTGCTTTCTCCATTCCTGTGAAGCCCAGCTCTGATCCCGGCACATCAGCAGCAGAAAATGCACCAAATTCATTTAAAGCTGCACGCACCCTCTTAATGAATTGGGCGCATCACACCTCAGCACAACCTGTGTCAAAACCCATTCACAAAACGTCCGTCTTGGTGATTCGGCTCTTTTTTGGTTACAATCCTCCCCAGGCTGACTATCTCTGCTTGCTGTTAGGGAATAGAAGCATTTATGTAAACAGGATCTTCTGGTTTGAGAATCAGTAGCAGATCACAGATGTGACCAGGAGCCGTGCACTCGTGTCAGCTGGAAATGAGAAAAACTGATTTTCCGTTTGGGATGTAAACAAGGACAAAGTTC
Organism: Ranitomeya variabilis; assembly: GCF_051348905.1. Lineage (NCBI taxonomy): Eukaryota > Metazoa > Chordata > Amphibia > Anura > Dendrobatidae > Ranitomeya > Ranitomeya variabilis. The sequence continues at coordinate 129,816,303 of NC_135236.1, read as the reverse complement.
ATTCACTGACTGCAAGCAGAGGTCTAGACAATGCAGAGGAAAAAGACTAAGTATATGTGAAAGTTACACAACTCCTCACCAGACATGGAGGACCCCTTTAAGTAGAAGTGATGGTAATTCACATCCCAGGACACAAATCCACTGGACCTGTGTTATTAGCTGTATGGTGGACTGTATGGGGTTTACATGTGCTGCAGTACAAGTTCCAGGCAGCACAGATTCCTGCGTAGGTGATACAGACCGTACATGCCGGTGCAGTGTGGAACTACGAGTACCAGAATGCCCTGCGCCAATTCATATAGTTGTGTACTAGACTCATTCAACAATTACTACTCACTCCCTCACTCACCGTTCAGCTTCTCAGCCCGGCAGGATTTTAACAGCGGTCCGGTCGCTGTGCATCAACAAATGTGTTCCCCTATGAAACACGGCGGCTCCACAACGACGTTCCTGTCTCGCGAGGCTGTGTGTGACTGCGAGGAGTGTGTGTGTGTTTGCCTGGGGGAGTTTGCAGGGGGGGGGGGGGGCTGTGTGTGACTGGGGAGACTGTGAGGGGCTGTGTGTGACTGGGGGAGTTTGTGTTGGGTGCTGTGTGTGACTGGGGGAGTTTGTGTTGGGTGCTGTGTGTGACTGGGGGAGTTTGCTGTGTGGGGTGCTGTGTGTGACTGGGGGAGTTTGCTGTGGGGGGCTGTGTGTAAGGGGGGAGTTGGCTGTGTGACTGTGTGAGGGGCTGTGTGTGACTGGGGAGACTGTGTGTAACTGTGAGGGGCTGTGTGTGACTGTTGGGGGCTGTGTGTGACTGGGGGAGTTTGCTGTGTGGGGTGCTGTGTGTGACTGGGAGTCTGTGTGGGGGGACTGTGTGTGACTGGGGGGAGTTGACTGTGGGGGACTGTGTGTAACGGGGGGAGTTGGCTGTGTGACTGTGTGAGGGGCTGTGTGTGACTGGGGAGACTGTGTGAGGGGCTGTGTGTGACTGGGGAGACTGTGTGAGGGGCTGTGTGTGACTGGGGAGACTGTGTGAGGGGCTGTGTGTGACTGGGGAGACTGTGTGAGGGGCTGTGTGTGACTGGGGAGACTGTGTGAGGGGCTGTGTGTGACTGGGGAGACTGTGTGAGGGGCTGTGTGTGACTGGGGAGACTGTGGGGCTGTGTGTGACTGGGGAGACTGTATGGGGCTGTGTGTGACTGTGTAGGGAGCTGTGTGCCACTGGGAGCTGAACCCGCCTGTACCTGAGCGACATTGTGATCAGTCATCAGTATAGAAAGTCACTAATATGTGGCAGAGCTGTGATTCAGTGCAACCGAAAGACTAGAAATCTGGGTCTCCAAGTTCTGGAGGCAAAAATTGTAATTGTAATAACAATTTATTTAATTCTGTTCATTACTTGTTTTAAGTAAATCTGTGGATATAGCCTCATTGCCTAAATGGAAGGTCTCCTCTAAGTACCTGGGGGTTGCCCACTTTGAAAAAAGTTTTTCATGAAATCCCTGTAATTAAAAACAAACCATGCCTTAATCACTCTCCCCAGGACCAGTGCTGCGTCTCTGCTGCTCCTGTTGTCTGCAGGGTTGCAGGCAATCGGTAACCTCAGCCGCTTGTACTGTCTACAGTGGCAGATCCGCTGAGCTCACTGATTGACTGCAGTTCTGTCGACGTGATGTCAGCATTGCAGAAAACAACAGGCACCGAGCAACTTCAGAGATTCAATGCTGGACCAGGGGAGGGTGAGAAGAGAAATGGGATTTATTTTTTACTACTAACGGAGCTTATATGAAAAGCTTTTCTGAAGTGGGACAGCCCTTTTAAATCCTTAACCTGATTCACATTTATACTGTGCTGTACGCTGAGCACTGCTTCCATTTTTCCATCTCAATCCTCAAAATAATGGCATTCAGACCGAACCTGTAATGGAGCCGTTCGGTGTAATAAGGGTCACTTTGGCCTCCGTTCTGGCAATGTGCTTCTTTTTTAGAACACAAAAGTGTTGTGTACCAAGCTATCATGTCCACCTAAAAAAAGACAAGACTGAGGCCAAAGTGACCCCGCCACCTCATTATACTGAATGACGCCATCGGAGGTTTGATCTGAATTCCGTTTTTTTTTTTTTTTTTAAGTACTGAGACAGAAACACGCAGCGCTCAGCGTAGCGCACAGGATAAATGTGAACTGAGCCTCTTTCTTAGATTACCACAGATTTGGGAACATATCATCCACTTTGCTACTGTAACATGACACTGCAGATTGTCCCCCTGGAAGACCTCAAGGTCATACAAAGGATAACAAATATTTTTTAAAGAACTATTACTTTTATTAGTAAAGAAAAAAGTAAAAAATTATACTCAGCCTCTCTGATTTCCTGGTTATTGTCTGACCCCCAAAAATGGTACTGAATGACGCAGTCCACTTTGTGATGTTGAGTTTTGCAAAGAACTTGCAGCAGTAAGTTAAGAACACATTAGTACATTACACTGCAGGTCTCTTCACAGTGGGAAATTAATCCGTGCTCATGTTACTTTTATAGAACTCAAGCAGCGGGAGATCTGCAGTATATACATCACATAGGGGACATCGAGACTGCTCTATACATCACATAGGAGACACCTAGACTGCAGTATACATCACATAAGAGACGCTGAAGGTGAAACAAATAGATCACATAAGAAACGCAGGGGCTGAAACACACAAAGGAGACGCTGGGGCTGCTGTGTATACATCCCATAGGAGACATTGTAGGACCTTATACTTCACACAGGAGACACTATGGCTAGAGCATATACATCACACAGGAGAAGCTGGGGTCGGAGCATATACATCACAATTTCATGGTTTCATCTGACAAATTGGGTTCCAGATTTATTGGTCATTACCAAATAATATGTCATTAACCCTGCAGCTTTCTGTCTAAAACTTTCTCCATCTTTAAAAATATCTAAGGTACTTCATATGTTCCTCCTCAAGTCATATCATTCACCGGTTCTCCCTGTCATAAATCCCCCTCCTCCTGTGAGGGTCTGAGAAAATCTGGTGTATGAGATGCAGAGAATCCTGGATTATTGGGTAGTGAAAGGGTCTGTGCAATATCTGATGCATTGGAGGGGTTATGGTCCGGAGAAGAGATCGTGGGTTGCAGCAAGAAATAATAAACTCCAAAAACCTAATCAGGAAGTTCAATCTTCTGTTCACGAATAAACTTGGCCCTAAGGGTCCAGAGGCCAATCCTAAAAGGAAGGGGCACGGAGACATTTTCTCTTGGGCCTGCTATTGAGATGTATGTTTCTTTCACTGGTCACTGTTGTAATCATTCCTGCGACGGCGCTTATGGTGGAGGAGCCCTCAGGAACAGAATATTGGGGAGATACAAGCTCTGTCCAGCTATTGACATTAGGGTGGCTGGGACCAGTAGTGTGTTCTTCTCAGTCTCTGTTTTGAATATAGGTTACATGTTCTGACCTTGGCCCATTTGCTGACTATTCTCTGTCTTCAGATTTTGTTCCTTGCCTGCTTGCTGGTTCTGATCCGGTGACCTGGACATTCCTGCCAGCCTTCACCACTGGCCAGCAGCTACCTATGTAGCCTCAACCCAGGGTTTCTCTAGAAGTTCCTATCACTGTACAGGTGTTAAAGGGTAAAAGCCAGGGTAACCCATGGGATCTGGTAAGTGGAGTGGATATGCAGCGCCCCAGAGTCCTGGTTGTTGCAGTACTGTGGCTCCGCCACTATGGGGAGCTATGGTGCGTCTGATGGCACTGAAGGAGTTCATCTGATCAGGTATCACAGACACCAATACATTTCACAGCCGGGCCTCCGGGGGGAGCTAAGGGTTCTATTCACTAGGCCACTCCCCACCATAGTGGGTAAACTGGGGGTCAGGCAGGAAGTTAGATCAGAAAGCTGACTGGGTTGGAACCAGGCAACACCTTGTGGCAGAGGGTGTTGTGGGGGAAGATACAGTAGGGTCTCTGTCAGGGGTGGGATCCTGATAGAGGCTTGGCAACTTGAACGAACGTAACGGGACCGTGCCTGCTCAGGATAGCGGCGGTGCCCAAGGAAGGACCAGAAGCGAGATAGATTGTGCTGAGTGAGAAACGAGATCAAGGCAATAAGGAGAATACCAGTAGGGGTCGTGCTGTAAGACCGAGGCAACACCCTACTGAGGCGCACTACCGGTGGCCGGAACGCCGAGAGAGTATTACAACATCAAGCTTCAAGCGATACTCTAAACAGCGGCAGGACAGTCAGTCTAAGGCGGGCTGTCTAACTTAAATCACCTATGCAGTCTTGGGGGGCAACTTGTGGAGAGGGGCGACTCTAGGGTCCCGGAAGAGCTCCGAGCCTACCCGTCAAACGGGTGCCGTCCCAACCAGAACATCAGGAAGGGACGGAGGATTAGCAGAACATCATCTAATCGAGTTGTGAGGGAACTTAAGAAACAGACACAACAGTTGTGGGGACTTTCTGTAAGCACAGCAGGGAAGGACCGCAACACATAGCGCTAGAAGGAAGGCACAGATTTCCACCTGCTAAGAGAACTCTGGAGGTGCCATTGGACCGGCCGGACTTGCGCAGCCTGGTTATCCGGATTCCGGACTGAGGACCCAGAGAGCTTCAGTAAAGAGGTAAAGAGACTGCAACCTGGTGTCCTCGTTATTTACTGCACCGCACCACTACAGCTTCACCTCCATCATCTGTCATACTTATTTACTGTACGCCCCTCGGCAGGGTCACGGACCGGGCTTAGCCACCGTGACAACCCCAGAGCAGAGACTCAGAGGCCCGGTACCGGGTACCCCTCGGCCCTGCAGCAGTGGGGGCGATGCAAACTTGGCGTCACGAACAGGATCTACTTAAGCCTGAAGAATCAGGTCATGTGTGCCTTGGAACTGTGATTTATTGTGCTTGGACTGTACTCTATTGCAAAGACTGTGCTGTGCCACTTGCTGCCAAAATCCGCCGCCATTACAGCGCTGAGGAGAGCGCAGGAGAAGAAGAGGGGCGTGGAGTGGGCGTAGGCAAGCTGGAGAGCGCGAACAACAATGGCCGCCCAGTCTAAATATTGCTGTGTCCTGAGGACGTGTCCGTCAACAGCCGAGGTCCGCCTCCTGATCCTGTTTGGAGGGTGGAGACCATGGAGACGGGGCCGCCCACGAAAGAGACCGCGGGAAGAAGACACTGGAGAGGAGATAAAGATGGCGACGCCGGGAGCACCGCGTGGGGATGGCCTGACTCGGCATGGAGCCGCATCACCGGACACAGCCTCGGAGATGCCATCGTTGCGGGGACTGGCCCTCACGGAGCCACCGATGGGTCGACCCAACTGGCAGATGTCCGAGGAGTGTGTGGCCGCAGCCGAGGCCCGACAAATGGCACGCCGCTTGGAGGCTGATGCCCGCGTGCTCGCCCGGCTGGGCCAGCCCACGGAGGTCCGTCTATCTCCGGTGTCCCCGGCTCCTCCTGACCCGGCCGCGGCTGAAGGTATGCTGCAAACACAGAGCATGAGGATCTTGCCGGAGGCCGAACACCTGCGGCACTTGATGACGGCGTGGCGGAGCCGGCCCCAGCCTGCAGCTCAGATTGATTTGACCAGTGTGGAAGAAACCCCGCCATCACACTGGGGTGTAGTGGTGTCCTTTTCCCGACACGGAAGGGGAGTTATACAGGAGATTGGGGAGCCGCTACAGATCCGTGTAGACCGGGAGGAGGTAGAGCCCTGCGGAGGAAGGTTCACTCGCGACCTGGAGCCAGGTGACGCTGTAACCTACACCAGGTGGAGGAGGGAAACAGGTGAAGCTGGCTGGATGGCTCGGGGCGTCCAGCGGTGCGTCGCACTCCAGGCCGCCGCCGAAACATCCGAGGATGAACCTCCTGCCGAAAAGGCAATGGAACCCGTCCCTGCGGAGCAGCGGGGAACCCGGACCCACCACGTACCTTGGGGGCGTGCCGGCCCATCAATGAGAAAAGCATCACGGCGAGGGATCCTGTCATTGCTGGGACAGGAACCGCTCCTTGGATCGGCAGCGCGACCCGTTGGTCTGGTGAGGCCCGGAAGGAAACCACCTTCGGCATCAAAAGAGTAAGATTTTAAAACTCTGCTTGACATGTACATAGTTCTTCTAATTGTTTGTTTTCCTGATTTTGCTGCTAAAACCCGTCTAGGGTTAACTCTTCAAGGGATCCCTTTGTTGACCCGGGATCCCTATTGTTTTGTTTGTTTTTTCTAAGTTTCGTACAAGTTTCCAGAACTGCCGCAATCATGAACAGTGCATGATACAAACTTTTTGTAAATAGTTTGCACCTTATTAAAGGTGCTCCCTACTGGTTTTACTTCAAAAAGGACTCTTTGTGAAGATACCACACTGGAACCTTTGCTGAGTATGGACTGGTAGCTTGAGAAGATATGCTACCTCATAGAGACTTGGTCCCCTCTTAAAGGGGATGTTCATTTGTTGCACTTAAATGGTGATATTGCTTTAAGATAGGTAGCAATAATGTTTTGACGAAAGAAAGTGATGATAATGTTTACATGAGAAAGTTATATGTGTCCAACTAGTTAATTGTAAAGAAATGCTGATAATGTTCCCTGAAAGAAAGTAAGAGCTAGATGAGGGATGCAGTAGGCTCGTAGGGGTAGACGTAGTGTCCAGCATACATGTCAGTAAGCAGATAATGAGAAGGTTTAATGTTATATAGAAAATGTTTGATAATGTTGATAGACAACGAGGATAGAAGGTGAACCCTGAGTCCTCCTAGGAGCCATATAGAGATGGCTCAGTGCTCTTAAACTGAAAGTAATGTTATGTTCTATACTATGTATAGTGGTTGAAAAGACAGAAGGCTCGGGCTGAAAGGAGCGATCCTGTAAGGAAGGAGAGGCAGTAGGTCTGGTGCCGTTAGGACAGGCGGTCCTGCAGATTTAAAGAAGGAGAATGTAAAAGTTAAATTGCCTTATAATGTGATTATAAGAAGGTCTTTAGCGGATTCAGAGTGTACGTCCTTAAAGGCAATGTTAAACTATTGTTCAACAATTTTGCACTTAGTAGAATACCCGGTTGGGTAAAAGGAAAGTTATTTATAGCATGTTGCTATTTAACCATGTTTGTAACGTTCAAGTGTCCTCACCTCCCATAAAGGGAAGCTCTGTTTAAATATACTTATTGTTATTGCACTCAACAAAACTGTATGTCTTTTTGCTAACTTGTATTGTTGTTTTCTTCTCAGTCCCGGAGTACTGTGTTTAACCAGGGGGGAGTGCAGCGCCCCAGAGTCCTGGTCGTTGCAGTACTGTGGCTCCGCCACTATGGGGAGCTATGGTGCGTCTGATGGCACTGAAGGAGTTCATCTGATCAGGTATCACAGACACCAATACATTTCACAGCCGGGCCTCCGGGGGGAGCTAAGGGTTCTATTCACTAGGCCACTCCCCACCATAGTGGGTAAACTGGGGGTCAGGCAGGAAGTTAGTCAGAAAGCTGACTGGGTTGGAACCAGGCAACACCTTGTGGCAGAGGGTGTTGTGGGGGAAGATACAGTAGGGTCTCTGTCAGGGGTGGGATCCTGATAGAGGCTTGGCAACTTGAACGAACGTAACGGGACCGTGCCTGCTCAGGATAGCGGCGGTGCCCAAGGAAGGACCAGAAGCGAGATAGATTGTGCTGAGTGAGAAACGAGATCAAGGCAATAAGGAGAATACCAGTAGGGGTCGTGCTGTAAGACCGAGGCAACACCCTACTGAGGCGCACTACCGGTGGCCGGAACGCCGAGAGAGTATTACAACATCAAGCTTCAAGCGATACTCTAAACAGCGGCAGGACAGTCAGTCTAAGGCGGGCTGTCTAACTTAAATCACCTATGCAGTCTTGGGGGGCAACTTGTGGAGAGGGGCGACTCTAGGGTCCCGGAAGAGCTCCGAGCCTACCCGTCAAACGGGTGCCGTCCCAACCAGAACATCAGGAAGGGACGGAGGATTAGCAGAACATCATCTAATCGAGTTGTGAGGGAACTTAAGAAACAGACACAACAGTTGTGGGGACTTTCTGTAAGCACAGCAGGGAAGGACCGCAACACATAGCGCTAGAAGGAAGGCACAGATTTCCACCTGCTAAGAGAACTCTGGAGGTGCCATTGGACCGGCCGGACTTGCGCAGCCTGGTTATCCGGATTCCGGACTGAGGACCCAGAGAGCTTCAGTAAAGAGGTAAAGAGACTGCAACCTGGTGTCCTCGTTATTTACTGCACCGCACCACTACAGCTTCACCACCATCATCTGTCATACTTATTTACTGTACGCCCCTCGGCAGGGTCACGGACCGGGCTTAGCCACCGTGACAACCCCAGAGCAGAGACTCAGAGGCCCGGTACCGGGTACCCCTCGGCCCTGCAGCAGTGGGGGCGATGCAGATAGCACTATGATTGTCCATGGTAGCCATTTTTAGAGCTACCAAGCAACCACTGATAGATCCCCATTACAATAAGTATGTACAAGTGCTTCTCGCTAAATTAGAATTACATCAAAAAGTTAATTTCAGTTCTTCAATACAAAATGTGAAACTCATATATAGAGTCATTACAAACAGAGTGATCTATTTCGTGTTTATTTCTGTAATGTTGATGATTATGACTTACAGCCAATGAAAACCAAAAAGTCATTATCTCAGTAAATTATAATAAAAAACACCTGCAAAGGCTTCCTTTGCCACTCATGACCAATAGACAATGCCAGAAGCGTCTTAGGCTACGTTCACATTTGCGTTGTGCGCCGCAGCGTCAGCGCCACAACGCAAACAAAAACGCAGCAAAACGCATGCACAACGCTGCGTTTTGCGCCGCATGCGTCCTTTTTTTGATTGATTTTGGACGCAGCAAAAATGCAACTTGCTGCGTCCTCTGCGCCGCAGGGACGCATGCGGCGCAAAATGCAAGTGCGACGCATGTCCATGCGCCCCCATGTTAAATATAGGGGCGCATGACGCATGCGGCGACGCTGCGGCGCCCGACGCTGCGGCGCAGACTGCAAATGTGAACGTAGACTTTACCTGGGCCACGGAGAATAAGAACTGGACTGTTGCTCAGTGGTCCAAGGTGTAGTTTTCAGATGAAAGTAAATTTTGCATTTCATTTGAAAATCAAGGTCCCAGATTCTGGAGGAAGAGTCGAGAGGCCACAATCCAAGCTACTTGAGGTCTAGTGTGAAATTTCCACAATCAGTGATGGTTTGAGGAGCCATGTCATCTGCTGGTGTAGGTCCACTGTGTTTTATCAAGACCAAAGTCAGTTCAGCTGTCTACCAGGAAATTTTAGAGCACTTCATGCTTCCATCTGCCGACAAGCTTTTTGGAGATTGAAATGTCATTCTCCAGCAGGACTTGGCACCTGTCCACACTGCCAAAAGTACCAATACCTGGTTTAAAAATACCAGTATCACTGTGCTTGATTGGCCAGCAAACTCGCCTGACCTTAACCCCATAGAGAATCTATGGAGTATTGTCAAGAGGAAGATGAGAGACACCAGACCCAACAATGCAGACGAGCTGAAGGCTGCTATCAAAGCAACCTGGGCTTCCATAACACCTCAGCAGTGCCAAAGGCTGATCACCTCCATGCCACGCCGCATTAATGCAGTAATTGATCGAAAAGGAGCCCCGACCAAGTATTGAGTGCATTTACTAAACATACATTTCAGTAGGCCAACATTTCAGATTTTAAAATCATTCTTCAAGTTTTTGTTTTTTTTAAGTATTCTAATTTACTGAGATAATGACTTTTTGGTTTTCATTGGCTATAAGCCATAATCATCAACATTAACAGAAATAAACACTTGAAATAGATCACTCTGTAATGACTCTGTATAACATATGAGTTTCACTTTTTGTATTGAAGAACTGAAATAAATTAACTTTTTGATGATATTTAGTGAGAAGCACCTGTATATTCTGCCTTATAAATCTGGATTCACTGAGGGGAAGACAGATGAAAAAAAGACAAAGACACAAGGGTACAATAAAAAAAAACCTTTATGTTAAGCTTATTCTATATTTAACAATGAGTATGCATTTCTGGTGCTTTGTGAAAAATAATTGATTCTTGGAATAACCCTTTAATGTTTCCAGAAATACACAGTTTTGTACTTCCCTTTTTCCTAGAACAGCCGCTAATAATTTGATACTGTATGGGGATAGAATGCACCGCTAGTAATCATTCTGTCCCCATTATTCTTCGTCAGACTGTGTAAAGAGGCCAATAAACAAGAGCTGGACGTCTTCAACATAGTTGAAGCTAGTTTAATGGTCTTAAATCAGCTTGTGCAAATTCAACCTAAATGTTTCGGTGTGATGGTGCAACATGTTCACAATTGGGACTCACTTTTTTATCTTTTACCAGCGTCACCTCTACAAGTGACATTACGTGCAGGTATCTCCTCTGCCTGCACGACTCTGGATAATCTTACAACGTGCACTGACAGTGCGCTCTCTTGTCGGCTCATTAGTCCTTCTCAGAGCCATCTAGGGAGCGCACTGCCACTGTGCAGAATCTACTGAGAATCTAAATCAAAGTATAATTTTTACAATTGCTAATTGATAAAACACACTGGAATGACATTAGTGGAGAGCTATTAAAGAATCTACTGACAGAATCTATGGAGCATGCATTCAAATTAAAAACCGTCGCATGCTCAGAAGTGCAGGAACTAACCCAGCCGATGAAACAGGCGTTACTGATGACACTTCATATCATGGATTGGGTAGAGTCTGCGGCAGTGACTGCAGCCTGTGCCCCCTGGTCACGGTTCGTTTGACTACTGGGATTTTCAAATTAAGTGTCATCACAGTAAGTAATAAAAAAAAAGAGAAAGTAGAGAGTTAAGGGTGGGAATTTTTTATTAAAGTTTATTAGAAAAGTGATTAGATTATTAAATTAAATATATAGACTTTTAGGATTAAAATAAGTTTTATTATCAGAACACCTCTTTAAACCCTTAATGTCCAATGACGGATATATCCGACATTGGACGCCTCCCCCCTTTCCAGCACATGACAGCTGATCTGATCAACTGTCATGTGCCCCTAACAGCTGTGGGTGGAATTGCGATCCACCCGCAACTGTTAACATGTTAAATGCCGCTGCCAAACTCTGACAGCGGCATTTATCATGCACGCGCAGGAAGCGTATCATTAACCCCGCCTATCGGCGCCCGTGTCACATGACCGCGAGTTGCCAATGGGTTGGCATGACAACCCGGGGTCTGCAGGAGACCCCTGTGGTTGTCATAGCCAGATAGATATGAGCGCTGTCTAGCGGTCGGCGCTCGTAAGCAAGTGAGCATTTCTGCTACATAGAGCGGGGCTGACCTGCTCTATGCTGCACAAGCGATCAGATGATTGCAGCTTCTAGTCTCCCATGGAGACTATTGAAGAAAGTAAAAAAAAAAATGTTTTTAAAAATATTAAAAAAATAAAAAATACATAAAAGTTCAAATCACCCCTCTTTCCCCCCATTAAAAATAGAACAATTAAAAAAAAAAACAAATATACATATATTTGGTATTGCCGTATTCAGAATCGCCCGATCTATCAATACATAAAAATAATTAATCCGATCGGTAAACGGCGTAGCGAGAAAAAATATAAAAACGGCAAAATTACCTTTTTTTGCAATAATGGGCGATCAAAAGATCGTATCTACACCAAAATGGTATCAATAAAAACTTAGCTCGGCACGCAAAAAATAAGCCATCACCCAACCCGAGATCACGAAAAATGGAGATGCTACGAGTCTTGGAATTTATATATTTTTTTTAACAAACTTTGTTGTTTTTTTTTAGCACTTAAATAAAAAAGCAAAAAAAGGGAGAAGCCAGCACTGCTTATGGTCAGAATGCAATACATAAGGTGCACATGCACATATTAATTTCTAACTGTATTTCAAAATGAGACATTTAGCAAACAATTGATCAATTCTTTGAGCCACCCCGCCACTTCACGGCATTCTCATAATGGGGCAGTCCTACTCTACGTTTTTTATATTCGCTGTGCCATTACGGCCTCTAAAAAGCAAGACCACATTAAATGCAAGCTGTACTTGAAGCATTTCTGAATCACTCCCATGGTGCCAGAGAGGGCAAGCGCAGATAAAGGTTGACCAGGTCCAGACAGACATTTCAGGTTTAACCCCCACACAGCCCAACCAGCACCACGGATAAAGGGTGAGACAGGCTGATACACAGGTGCACAATTAAACAGAGCCTAGGGCAGGGCAGGGCTGCTGTGTGTGTGTATGCAGCGCCCCAGAGTCCTGGTCGTTGCAGTATTGTCGCTCCGCCACTAAGGGGAGTGATGGTACGTCTGATTGCACTAAAAGAGTTCACCTGACCAGGTATCACAGTCACACATTACACTTCACACTCTGGCCACCAGGGGGAGCAAAAGGTTCTATGTATTAGGCCACTCCTCACACTCTGGTAAAACTGGGGGTTGGATAGGAAGTGAGAGAGAAGCTGACTGGGTTTTGCCCAGGTAACATCTAGTGAGAGGAGAGGTTGCTTGGGAAGATTCAGGGGGGTCCCTGTCAGGGGTGGGATCCTGACAGAGGCCTAGCGAACAGAACAGAACGTTACGGAACCGCGCCTGCACTACATTGCGGCGGTATCTTAAGAAAGGACAAGAAGCGAAGGATATTGTGGAGAAGTGAGAAACGAGATCACAGCAAAAAGGCGATAATACCAGTAGGAGTCGTGCCCCGAGATCGGCAACATCCTACTGAGGCGCGTAGCCGGTGGCTGGAACGCCGAGGAAGTATTGGGCTCCAAGCATTACTTCAAACCAACGGCAGGACAGTTAATTATAGGTTGGCTGTCTCACCTAAATCACCTAAGCAGACATAGGGGGCAATTGTGGGAGAGGGGCGACTCTAGGGTCCCGGAAGAATTCCAGGCCTACCCGTCATACGGGTGCGTCCTAGCCATATCATCTGGGGGACGGAGAGAAACGAACATCAGAATAGAAATGAGAGTTGTGAGAAAGAACATCAGAAACAGACACAACAGTTGTGAGGACTATCCCGTGGTGCTCAGCAGGGAGGTACTACAACACACAGGCGCTAGAAGGTAGGCACAGATTTCCACCTGCAAAGGGAACTCTGGAGGTGCCTTCAGACCAGCCGGTCTCAGCCAGCCCTGTTAGCAGTGCTCTGGATTGCGGATCCCGAAGCCTTCAGTAAAGAGGTAAAGAGACTGCAACCCTGTGTCCTTGTTATTTCATCGCACCACGCACCACCACCTTTAATTGGACGCCCCTTAGCAGGGTCACGGACCGGGTCTGGCCACCGTGACAACCCCAGGACTGAGACAGAGGGGCCCGGTACCGAGTGCCCTGCGGCCCTGCGTCTGGGGGCGCTCCACAGTCATCAAAGCAAAAGGTGGCTACTTTGAAGTACCTAGAATATAAGACATATTTTCAGTTGTTTCACACTTTTTTGTTAAGTATATAATTCCACATGTGTTAATTCATAGTTTTGATGCCTTCAGTGTGAATGTACAATTTTCATAGTCATGAAAATACAGAAAAATCTTTAAATGAGAAGGTGTGTCCAAACTTTTGGTCTGTACTGTATATATGTATAAGGGATTCACTCACACATTAGGTAGCGTTCACACAGGCAATGCAGTTTTATTGGAAAACTTCAAGGGATTCAAAACTAAATACAGTGTCTTCTGGGCACAAAGTTATCACAGGAAATAAACAGTTCATTCATCAGGCACATATATGTCAGTGCAGGATCACCTGAACAGGTAACAGTTCTTTCTCCTGGAGCAATCCCACCATTCTCGGTATTCCCTGCAGCCTGAGCTCCAGCAGCTTCCAGCACAAAACAGAAGGACTCAACTCACAGTTCACACTGATCAGGCTGCAGCTTTCACACATTATTCTACTGCTTTAACACACAGACTGCTCAGCTTTTCTAACTGACCCATTGCTGATTCCATTCAGATAGAGAGAGAGATCCCAGCACGTTTCTGAGCTACAGCTAACATCTTGGCTGGTCACTCCCCAGCTCCAGCACACACAACTCTGCTTCATCCAGCAGACTGACGCACCTAGTGAACACAGGCCCTCGTTCTAGTAAAAAGCTAGGTAGGTGCATCTAGTCAAATCCAGCAGTGCTAGGACTTAACCCGGCCCTTCCTTGCTTTGCTACGTAATATAAATATATTTTTTTATATGAATCCCTCCTATCTACTATAATTGTATCTACAAGGGAAATCAAGACTTACAACAAAGGTTAGACAATTAGTCCAAATTTATCTTCCATGTTAGGAAATCCATCAGAAGAACCTGACGCACTAAATCCTGAAAAATACACAAAGTGGGAAAGCAAGATGTGCAAGAAAAAACTGGGTTATATACGTAAAAAAGGCAGCAGCAAACCCACTGAAGTGCCCCCTACACGTAGGAAGCTGTTATATTTGTTATAAGAAGTTATTGATTTCACGGTTTCTGTCAGTAATGCCGCTGAACAACAATCTCTTTCCAGAATAAATGGGTTCCTTACACAGAACAATAATTGGCATTTTACTTCATAAAACGTAGACAGAGCATTTTCTACAGTGAAAAAACATGAATACAAGGGTAGACGTTCCAGATCCTAAAACAAAATCTTTATTCTTCAGGGATTAAAACATGGTAATAGGCAGAATCCCCAATGGGTGTGACTGTGCACAGCAGGCAGCGACAGTCCAGAGACGCGTTTCGATCCTACAGTGGATGTTTGTCAACGCTAAACTACAAGTCACAGCATGGACATTTTATACGTGATACAAGCCAATCAAATAAATTTCAGACCTCATGTGATCGAGCACATCAAGGTCCTGACAGATCAATTGTTCGATAATTGATGCATTGTACCAATATGCTGCGGAAGTAACAGGATATAAAAATAAGCAAACACAATACGTAACATTTATCTTAAACACATCATCAGTGATGAATCATCATTTCATTCCTCTTGCTGAGACCAGTGGGATGTCTTGTTCCCAAGTTGTAAATCCAGAACCCTCTAGTGTTAACAGACGTCTTTTTCTACCCCCACCTCGCTTCACGTTTTTAAGGTGCTCTATGCCTGAGACTTAAAGATGAAGTATTCCTATTGTGATGCACAATGAAATGTTTGGCAGCCATAGATATATTCCGAATAACATCATTATTATTATTTATATCTCTGATGTGTTCTGAAACACGAGCTTTTACTTTTTTCGTGGTGCATCCAATATATACGGTACTAAGTGACAAATAGTGCATTCTATTCTATATATCACATTTGTTGAGTTACAGTTAATACATTGATTAATATTATAAATCTGTGTCTCCTTGTGATTATTAAACGTTTCTGTTTTTTGGGATATTTGCAAGTTTTACAGTTATTTGCTCCACATTTAAAGAAGCCCTTGAGAGTCAGTCAATTTTGCACAAGTGGTTTCCATGAAAATAATCCCGGTGAAACTATGTTTCCAATAGTGGGAGCTCTCCTAGCTGTACTACATTTCCTCCCAAATCAAGAATTGTAGCTAGAGTCTCATCTTCATATAATATTGGTAAACATTTCTAAATAACATTTTTGATATCATTGAATTGGGGGCTGTACCGTAAGCAAACAAAAGGATTTTTTATTTTTTTGCTTTTCTCACTGGATTATATTTGGGCTCCATTAAATCATCCCTATTTTTAGTGAGGGCTATGTTTCTGGCTCTTCTTAGCGACCAATCCGGACACTTTTTTTTTTTTACATTTTTTTATGCAGACTATCAAATTCTGGGTTCATATCTTTAACTTTAGAGCAATTTCTTTTTAGTCTAATATGTTCCCCTACTGGGATAGATTTATTGTGTGGCTACTGTGAGCAGGCGATATAGTGTTTCCTTTCAGTGGCTTGTGATAAGTTTTGCTCTCAATTATTTGCCCTGCATTTCCCTGAAGATCTAGATCCAAAAATGAGATAGAATAGCTATTATGTTTGTATGTAAAATGAACATTAGAATTGTTTGAATTTATATAATCTATGAATTTTTAGGGGCTTCATCACAGAAGGGATGAATACATATGTACATGACAATTTTAGATTATTTGATCCCATAAATATAATTTAGGCCTATATTTCTCTCACTTCACCAACTTAGACTATTTAGTGCTGACGCCTCACACACAAATCAGATTGCAAAAATATGTAAACACCAGTTGTACTATAAGAAAATCGGTCCAAAGCCAGGGGGTGAAGACTTTGGCAAGCCACTATAGAGCAGCTGTATAGGTAGCTCACAGGGTGGGATTTTGCTGGGGCACTACATACACACACTATTACATACACACACTACTACATACACACACTACTACATACACACACTATTACATACACACACTATTACATACACGCACTACTACATACACGCTATTTGTTACAGTGTAAGGGAAGGAGCACACGACACATTTATGCCGTGAATAGCTGAGAATTTTACTGTCGCAGCAAAGTGAATGACTTTTCTGAGATCTCGTGAACACTTTGCTTATTTTTTGCCTTGCAGATTTGAAACAGTCTGAATACGGCAGCATGACAATTTTTTTCAGCATTCTGACAGAGATCACTAGATAAAGCATCCCTTTTGGGTAAATAAAGGTATTTAGAAAAATGTTCTATTTTTTAATGTGTATTATTTATTTTATTCCGTGTCTCGGAGAACCCCTTTAAGGCCAAAGTCAGCTGTGTCCATAAGAGGATAGAAGCCCATTCCATGTATAGGGCACTGGCTGCAGGTGATTGTCGGTTATGAGGTCACGGAATGTTGTGACGGTAACTCGGCAACTGGGGAGCGGAATCCTCAGAGGGCTCCAGCTAGCGGAGGGTGAGGATCCTCATATTATCTGCTGATTTATGTCCTGTCCTATCCCTCCTGTCTGTGACTTCTGCTCCTCATTTCCCTCATTCTCGAATAATATCTGAACTTTTATTTCACTAATGAGCAAAATGTGTAATTTATGCAACCGGCCTTCTGTCTTTGTATCCACCATCCATACATGCAGAGCAATGTAGAGATTACTCACAATTAAGAATATCTCATAATTGCCATAAATCTCTATTTTCTACCAGTTACTTCATGTTTAGAGAGTGCAGGAGCTCAAGTTGTTCCTTGTGGAGGGGCCCAGTTGGTGTAAGGAGACTTATAGGCCAATGCTGCTCTGGGAATTATAAGATGCTAGTTGCCCGTTTAGATGAAGAGGACAGGAGCTCTAGTGCCCCCTATTGGCTGTAGGTTTGCACTGATAGGAAGCAAAAAGCCCGAAACACTTGTCTGTAAATGGAGCTTCTGGTTTGGCTTCCTATCCTGCGTCATGTGCCACGGCGCATTAAAGGGTCGATATTGACTTTTAGCATTGCCACCTCCAATGGGTGGCACTAGAGCTCCTGTCCTCCTCCTCTGTGATGTGAATGTTTGCTTGATATTTGGATAATTACATTGATATCTTCGATATAAGGTTTTGGCTTAAGGTAAAGAATCTAAGAGGGTTGTACAAGATTTGAAAAATTCTGCTTTGTTTCTTCAAAAAACAGCGCCACACCTGTCTGTTGGCTGTGTCCGGTATTACAGTTCAGCTCTATTCACTGCTGTGAAGCAGATTTACAATGCCACACACAAGCCGTGGACAGGTCTGGCGCTGTGATGGGAAGAAAACAGGTATGTTTTTCTAATCCTGCACAATCCCTTAAATCACCATTTCCCGGATACGGGATTGGTTGCAGGTTTTTGTCACTTCCGACGGTTACTGTTGTTACTGGTGATCAATACACAGGTCTGCGACTAAAAAGCTGTTTGATTATTTTCATCTAATTTCCATGTATTTTGGTGTGCTGAAAACCAAGAAAAAAATATTGAAAAAAATCCCGGACGTCAGGATTTGCCACAAAATGCAAAATTCTCTTCAAATTTAGTATATTTTTCTCAATTTTTTTTTTTTTTATCTTAGGGTGCACAGGAAAGTGGAGACTCTTCTACAAGCCCCTCGTCACTCGCATGGCCCACATAAACTATGGAGTGAGATGGATGGGAGGAAAACACACAGGTTCTTGATATCTGTCTTTTTTCCCTCTGCTTTGACGACTGGTGGACGACAGATTCCATCACTGGCGCTAACATCAGTTGCCTCCGATTCCGCCCTCCCCTGGTACCGAGCCAGGAGAAGAGTATAAGCGAGCTGCACGAGCGATCATTCACCTCAGGTAAGAACAAAAAGAAGAATCAGAAGGGACACATGAGACATCTACACAAATCAATTTTTTTTTTTAAGAAATACAAATGTTAATTTTTCCTATATTGTATTAGGGACTGAAGCCTTTGTATGGGCATTAATTCAGATCCTGAAAGCTGCCACTAGAGGGAGCAATCTTGTGTACACGTAATTGGCACAGAAAACGCTGAAAAATATGTCAAAACGCTGCAGGGCACGTTCTCTGTACTCGACGTCTTTACTGCCAAGAGAACAGGTCTTGACTGCAGAAAAAAAGCAAAAGTTCTTCATGGCAACAGAGTCTAAGCTTACACAGGAAACATTTTTATAAATTGAAAAAAGTTGTAACCCCCTTAAAGGGAATCTATGACCAGGTTTTTGCTGCCCATCTGAGAGCAGCATAATGTAGAGGCAGAGTCCCTGATTCCAGCGATGTATCACTTACTGGGCTGCTTGCTTTCTGTTTGATGAAATCACAGTTTCTCTCTGAGTTTCTGCTGCTCCCCTGAGTAATTGTCATTTGTCTCATTTGGCCCAATGATGAGAAGGAGACAAGATCCGTAGAAATGTGGTTTATTTGTCAGTGCGTTCGGAAGTGACCCACTTCTTCATCAGGACAAACCACATGAACAAGTGTGTCATTTCACAACGCATTGACAAATAAAGCGCATTTCTTCGGATCTTGTCTCCTGCTCGTCATTGGGCCACCGGCAGATTTTAATCCACGTTCCTTCATTTTTACCTGTCTCTCCAGAGCGAAGATCTGCAGCAGCCGCTTTATAAACTTTTACGTAAGGAAAATGGGGGCAGGATGCTGAATGCCCATATTCTGCTGTGCCTGCTGAGATGCCTCTGCAGCGCACGGGCCTCCATCATCTGCACACCCCAGGGAAGAATCAGCCTCTCTGTCCAGATCCCTTGAGGCAGGAGAACACCCTGCCGCTGAAGAAGGAGCCTGCCCGGCTTCCCGAAGCCCCGGGCCGCCCGCCCCTGCATCCGCAGCACATCCTCGCCTGGTTGATAACGGCGCTGAAGCAGGCTGCGCGGCAGGAACATCACCGCCGCGGTCTCCCGACACAGTAGGCCTTAGGCCGGGATCACACACAGCGAGATACGGCCGAGTCCCGCAGGTTAAAACCAAGCTCTGGAGCCGGCACTCCAGAGCGGAGCGTGCAGCCACACAGCAATAGTAGGATTCCTCCCAGGCCGAGGCCTGCTGGCCACGTAACATACTGGCACCCGACCCGGAGGGTCCCTGGAGGGGCTTCAGCACCTGCGGGGGGCAGAGGGAGCCGAATCCGGGAACAAACGCACGGTGGGCCTAGTCCGCCGAGAACACCATACCGGAGATGAAGATGGAGCCGTTGACACCGCACTCCCTCCGATGACGCCAGCCACCTGCTCCTCCAGCCAGCCTTGAGGGTGCGATGCCGCCGCAGCCCTCAAGCTCTCCAGGATCCTGTCAACAGCAGACATGGTGAGTTGAACAGTCCCTGCACCCAGAGAGCGGGAACTGAAGAGACCCCACCCCCAACTCTGCCCTAAGTACCATCCCTTCCAGGCCGCCCCCTTCATCACCCTCACCCCACCCTCCATCCCATTGTCATGCTGTCCTCCGCCTACGCCGTGGGGGAGGGGCGCTCTGCTCCAGCCATTTCTTTTTCTTAATTGTATTTTTCCTTTCCTTGCCAAGTGCCATCTGAAATTTGGACTTAAATGTTAGTGTCTGAGTCATCAAATATCCGAACATTTCACAATTTACCAAGTCTTTATCATATATATTTAATTGCAAGAATAGCAGCAGTGATACTAAATTATAATATATAGATTTCAGATAAGAAGGTAATTTTTGCACTCACCTTTACTAAAGTCTTAGGCCCCAATTCATTTGTGGGTTTTTTATCAGCTATTTTTCTTTTTTTTCTTGTTTGCTGCTGGGTTTTTTTGCGAGTAACTCTTCAAAAACGCGCACTTGGTTTGTGAATATTGCACAAAGTGAAAAATAGTTTTTGTATTTTTGTCTTTAGCCCTTTAACGACCTTTGATGTTTATATGTGTCAAAGTCAAGTCTTGGAAATGTGGAAAATTTTCTTTGTTTTTTATTCAAGTGTACAAGCACCACCCAGTGAATATACAGAAACAACAAGTGGTTGCGGACCATAAGGAACGTTTCGACCTGGCGCGGTCTTTTTCAAACCTCACTTTGGTAAGAGGAATGGTTTAGGAGGAAAGGAAGATAGGAAGAGAGTCCCCCAGGACAGCTCACAGTAGACTTCAGGAATAAGATGTCCGTCTTATTGGTGGACTGCACCAATAGTCAAGTCATGGACGCTTGTTTCCCTTCCTCTTTCCACCATCTGAGAAAGAATGAAGGGGACAGAATGATCACTAATAGATCACTACAGATCACCATACAGCATCATGTTATCAGCAGCACATCTACAGTTTACACCGGTGATGTGCTGCTGAGAACAATGATTTTTATTCCAGCATAAACAATCCAATCACCCAATGAATATGCAGCATTTTGCTTGTTTAGTATAATACACCCCATAGTCCTCCATATAATATAATGTGCCCCATAGTCCTCCATATAGTATTATACACTTCCCATAGTCCTCCATATAGTATACAGCACAGCCCACAATAGTATATAGCACTGCCCACAGTAGTGTACAGCAGAGCCCACAGTAGTATACAGCAGAGCCCACAGTAGTGTACAGCAGAGCCCACAGTAGTGTACAGCAGAGCCCACAGTAGTGTACAGCAGAGCCCACAGTAGTGTACAGCAGAGCCCACAGTAGTGTACAGCACAGGCCACAGTAGCATACCTCCCAACTTTTGAAGATGGGAAAGAGGGATAAAGTTTGCGGCGCGCAACGCGGCGAATTTTAGGCCACGCCTCTGACCACACCCATTCATAATTAGCCACACCCATATCCACGTCCCAACCACAATCATTTAGCACTGCTGATCACACTGTTTCATATACAATAATTATAAACAAAAAAATATGGCCACACAGTGCTCCATACTGTATAATGACCGTACATGATGCTCCATACCGTATAATGACCACCAATGGTGCTCCATACCGTATAATGACTGCACATGATGCCCCATACTGTATAATGACTGCACATGATGCCCCATACTGTATAATGACTGCACATGATGCCCCATACTGTATAATGACTGCACATGATGCTCCATACTGTATATTGGCTGCACATGATGCTCCATACTGTATACTGGCTGCACATGATGCTCCATACTGTTTAATGACCGCACATGATGCTCCATACCGTATAATGACCGCACATGATGCTCCATACCGTATAATGACCGCACATGATGCTCCATACTGTATACTAGCTGCACATGATGCTCCATACCGTATAATGACCGCACATGATGCTCCATAATGTACAATGGCCACACATGATGCTCCATACTGTATAATGACCTCACATGATGCTCCATACTGTATATTGGCTGCACATGATGCTCCATACTGTATACTGGCTGCACATGATGCTCCATAATGTATAATGGCCACACATGATGCTCCATACTGTATAATGACCGCACATGATGCTCCATACTGTATAATGGCCACACATGATGCTCCATACTGTATAATGGCTACACATGATGCCCCATACTGTATAATGACCACACATGATGCCCCATACTGTATAATGACTGCACATGATGCCCCATACTGTATAATGACTGCACATGATGCTCCATACTGTATAATGACCGCATATGATGCTCCATACTGTATACTAGCTGCACATGATGCTCCATACCGTGTAATGACCGCACATGATGCTCCATAATGTATAATGGCCACACATGATGCTCCATACTGTATAATGACCTCACATGATGCTCCATACTGTATAATGGCCACACATGATGCTCCATACTGTATAATGGCTACACATGATGCCCCATACTGTATAATGACCACACATGATGCCCCATACTGTATAATGACTGCACATGATGCTCCATACTGTATAATGACCGCACATGATGCTCCATACCGTATAATGACCGCACATGATGCTCCATACCGTATAATGACCGCACATGATGCTCCATACTGTATACTAGCTGCACATGATGCTCCATACCGTATAATGACCGCACATGATGCTCCATAATGTATAATGGCCACACATGATGCTCCATACTGTATAATGGCCACACATGATGCTCCATACTGTATAATGACCTCACATGATGCTCCATACTGTATACTGGCTGCACATGATACTCCATACTGTATAATGACCGCAGATCATGCTCCATACCGTATAATGACCGCACATGATGCTCCATACCGTATAATGACCGCACATGATGCTCCATACTGTATAATGGCCGCACATGATGCTCCATACTGTATACTGGCTGCACATGATACTCAATACTGTATAATGACCGCACATGATGCCCCATACTGTATAATGACTGCACATGATGCTCCATACTGTATATTGGCTGCACATGATGCGCCATACTGTATATTGGCTGCATATGATGCTCCATACTGTATAATGACCACACATGATGCTCCATACTGTATAATGGCCGCACATGATGCTCCATACTGTATAATGGCTGCACATGATACTTCGTACCATATAATGGCCACACATAGCTACTCCTACACACGCGGCTCCGCTCCGTACACACGCGCTCCGCTCCATACACCTCGTACACACGTGGCTCCGCTCCAAACACCTCGTACACACACTGCTCCGCTCCAGACACCTCGCGCACACACACGGCTCCGATCCGCACACCTCGTGCACACACACGGCTCCGCTCCGCACACCTCGTACACACACGGCTCCTCTCCGCACACCTCGTGCACACACGGCTCCGCTCCGCACACCTCGTACACACATGGCTCCGCTCCGCACACCTCGTACACACACGGCTCCGCTCCGCACACCTCGTACACACAGCTCCGCTCCGCACACCTCGTACACACATGGCTCCGCTCCACACACCTCGTACACACACGGCTCCGCTCCATACACCTCGTACACACACGGCACCGCTCTGCACACCTCGTACACACACGGCTCCGCTCCGCACACCTCGTACACACACGGCTCCGCTCCGCACACCTCGTACACACACGGCTCCGCTTCGCACACCTCGTACACACGGCTCCGCTCCGCACACCTCGTACACACACGGCTCTGCTACATCCACACTGTACACCTCCTGACCCCATACAAGGCATTACTTACCTCCTGCAGGACCATGTGGCAAGGTGGCAGCAACCAGCAAGTCCTGCAATCCACGGAGGTCCCGATCTGCCGATCATGTGACCGCTGACTCCTCCCCTCCTGTGACCTCATCACAGGTCCTGTGCGCAGAAAGCAGGTAGCCATACAGAAGGGTAAGGGCCGGGGGCATGGCTTAACTATACAAGGGGGTGTGTCGGTCCTGCTGTCTGCGCCGCGGGATTAGAGTGCCCCGTGCGGGAGTGCGGGGCAGAGGCTGAAAACCGAGACAATCCCGCACAATGAGGGACGGTTGGGAGCTATGCAGTAGTATACAGCAGAGCCCACAGTAGTATACAGCAGAGCCCACAGTAGTATACAGCAGAGCCCACAGTAGTATACAGCAGAGCTCACATCCCCCTTCCCTCCCCGCCTCTCTCCTCCCGAGAATGGCCGCACAGACCAGTACTAAACAAACAAAAAAAAAAACACAAGCTCCTCACCTCTCCCCGAGCCCGCGCTGCTCCCTGCTCCTGTGTCGGTGGCTGCCGCCGCACTGCCTGGGACACAGTGAGTACGCGATGACGTGCACCCGCTGTGTCAGAGGCAGAGCGGGGAATGATGGGAGAGGGAGCGTCAGGTGACGCTCTCTCCTCCATCATTGCATTGAACTGTACCGGCAGACGCCGGTATAGTTCAATGCGGCGGGGAGTCAGCGCTGGCGGCAGGCGGGCCCCCCTGCCTCACAGGGGCCCCATAGCGGCTGTGTGACTTGCCGCTAGCTGGGGGCCCCTGGGGGAGTGGGGGCCCCAGGCAGCTGCCTGGTCTGCCTGCCCCTAACGCCGGCCCTGCCTCCATCCCAGAGCCATAACTTTATTTATTTTTTCGCCAATATGGCCATGTGAGGGCCTATTTTTTGCGGGACGAGTTGCACTTTTGAACGACTCCATTGGTTTTACCATGTCGTGTACTAGAAAACGGGAATAAAAATCCAAATGCGGTGAAATTGCAAAAATAGTGCAATCCCACACTTGTTTTTTGTTTGCTTTTTGAAATTTTCTTAAAAAAAAAAAAATTGCGTCATTTTCCGATACCCGTAGCGTCTCCATTTTTCGTGATCTGGGGTAGGGTGAGGGCTTATTTTTTGCGTGCCGAGCTGTCGTTTTTAATTATACCATTTTGCTGCAGATACGTTCTTTGGATAGCCCATTATTGCATTTTACGGGGGTCAGCGATACCCTCATTTCTGGCCCGGTGGCTGGAAGCGCTAGTTAAATGCCGCTGTCAGCATTTGACAGCGGCATTTAACTAGTTAATAGCGGCGGGCGGATCGCGATACCACCCTCCGCTATTCCGGGCACATGTCCACTGTACAAAACAGCTGACATGTCCCGGCTTTGATGCGAGCTCACCGCTGGAGCCCGCATCAAAGCGGGGGTTCTGACCTCCCATCCGAGGCCAGAAAGGGGGTTAACTAGATGCGCATTTCAAAAATAGATATCAGTGGGAAACCGTTGGGGGGTGTATATATGTCCGGGTTCAAGGTTGGGTCAGCAGCCCTGAAGAAGAAGGACCGAGTCCTTGGACACGCGTTGGTTTACTGGCCCTCTCGTTCATCCGTCCCCCAGTTCTGGTGATGTCACCCAGACAGCGCTCCCCTCCAACCTAACCACTGCACGGCAGAGCTTTTCGGCTGGAGTTCACTGCCGGGCTCCTGCACGGCTTACGGAGGTCACGGAGGGAACTGACATCACGGGAGGAGGCTGCCCAGGTCTCCCACCGTCCTACCCTCCGCCATAATCCTGCAGCGCCATCGGAGGCTCAGCACACAAACCGTGCTCTCCACTTCTCAAGCTAGCAGCACCACCGGACTCCTGGCACATGCACTGTGCTCACCGCTGCCAGAAGTAAGCTGCGAACCAGTACTGTGTCAAGAGCTTGGGGAATCTGCTTCACACGTGCCGGTAGCGTGGATCAGTTGTGTTACAGCTTTAGCGCAGGGTCTTTCTACTCACTAGAAGGTCTCACTTGCGCTCTGACAGAACAGGCACTGAATCTGTCTAGACACCGGCAGCTGTTGGAGAAACCATTTTCTGGTTCTGTCTGGATCCTTTTCCTCCTACAAAGAAAGAAAACTGCGGTGCCAATGATCAGCTGCAACACAAGATGCCGACATCTTCAGAGAAAAGACTGAGCAAAATGAAAATGTAAATAGTTGATTGCAATAAAATCCTTAATCTATACCAACTCTCAAGACTCTATATGTTTGATTTATGCCTGATCACTTGTCTGCATGGTACGACTCAACTCTTTTTTCTTTGTTATAGCTTGTTAGAAGTTGCTACTGTTTAAACTTGTAAATAAATATTGGAACAATTCCTAGATAAGGAGTGATTGTTTTGGTGTCCTCTGATTGGGGTCTGGTTCTGTTATGATGCCACAGAAGGTCTGAAGTGCAAATTCCTTAATTGATGTAAGGAATTGTTCCAATATATATGGACACTACTGTTTATCACTCTCCCATAGTGACAGTTCTGTGCTGTGCTGTGTGTAAATAGGCGATTCTTCAGATGTTGTATTAGTCTCTCCCTGATGAAGAGGCCTGAGTAGTCTCCAAAGCTTGCAATGTGTTACCATCTTTTCAGTTAGCCATTAAAAGTTATCAACCACTGAAGACTCTCAATTCTAAATATTTTTCTATCTACTGGCTAAGACGGTACAAAGATATATATCCTTCCTGTATGATAGTAGGATAGAGAAGGATTTTTAGTCCTCTTCTGTGGCTTTGCTACTAAGCTTAGTGATAGGACTCGCAAGCGTGAGGACCCTTGATGTTGGGTTGCGAGCTTGCATATCTTGGCCAAAATATCAACCAATACCTCACATATTTGTATGTATTTTGTGCACTTTATTTCTCAGGGTGCAGCCAATCCCAGCACGTTGGGAAATGCAGACCTCAATGTCACTAGTACTTCATAGTTCACCAAAATATATCTGATAGTTTGAGCGCACAGAGCTGTTTATATGTAGTATATTGTGTACAAGTGCTATGTTTGCCACTTCTAGCAATGTAGAGGCAAAAGTACCCAGAAGTGCAGCATTACCTGCTAATATACCTGGGGAGTGAAAAACACTACACTGCCTAAGGGTACCGTCACACATTGAAATTTTCATCGCTGCGACGGCACGATCCGTGACGTCGCAGCGATCGTATGAATATCGCTCCAGCGTCGTAGACTGCGGTCACACGTTGCAATCACGGCGCTGGAGCGATGCCGAAGTCCCCGGGTAACCAGGGTAAACATCGGGTAACTAAGCGCAGGGCCGCGCTTACTAACCCGATGTTTACCCTGGTTACCAGCGTAAACGTAAAAAAACAAACAGTACATACTCACCCGTCGGTGTCCTTCAGGTCCCTTGCCGTCTGCTTCCTGCTCTGAGTGCAGCCGTACAGTGAGAGCAGATCGCAGCACCGCTGTGATCTGCTCTCACTTTCCGGCCGGCACTCAGAGCAGGAAGCAGACGGCAAGGGACCTGAAGGACACCGACGGGTGAGCATGTACTGTTTGTTTTTTTACGTTTACGCTTGTAACCAGGGTAAACATCGGGTTACTAAGCGCGGCCCTGCGCTTAGTTACCCGATGTTTACCCTGGTTACAAGCGAAGACATCGCTGGATCGCTGTCACACACAACGATCCAGCGATGTCAGCGGGTGATCAAGCGACGAAAGAAAGTTCCATACGATCTGCTACGACGTACGATTCTCAGCAGGATCCCTGATCGCTGCTGCGTGTCAGACACTGCGATATCGTAACGATATCGCTAGAACGTCACGAATCGTAACGTCGTAGCGATGGAAATTTCAATGTGTGACGGTACCCTAACTGTTGCCAAGTGGGAAAATACAAAGTGCAAATAAGAGTAAATTACCTGCAAATGCAGATGGTGGATGCTTCAAGATCTGTGCGCTATGGTAGGAGTGCTGTCAAGGTTCCCCTACGCCCGTTGACGAGTGCCGTTTCGCATTTAGCTTCCTCAGAAAGGGGCGTGGATCCTGTGTGCTGAATACTATCAGATATATTTTGGTGAACTATAAAGTACTAGTGACATTGAGGTCTGCATTTCCTTTGCCTACTATACTGTTTGGTATTTGTGCCTCATAGGTTTCCCCTGGTATTTGGAGGTTTCTGTTACCCCATTTCTTTGTCTTTATTATTGTTAAAAAAAATCTTTTTAAATTTTTCATAAATAAATATATTGATTTTAATTGTATTCTCCTCTCACTTCGTTTCTTTTGTGGCACCTACCATATTGGAATATGTTTTGATATAATGTTGAAGTGACCTTAGCCGTAGCTAAATTAGGACTATGGGAATAATACTTGTATACAGGGGTGTTCACATGGGATGCATTGAGAGGGTGCTGGCCAGCCCGCCTAATCGAATAGTATGGGTGTGACTAATAGGCTGAGAAGCAGACACTCTGCATTAGGCCGGTTTCACACGTCAGTGGCTCCAGTACGTGAGGTGACAGTTTCCTCACGTACCGGAGACACTGACACACGTAGACCCATTAAAATCAATGCATCTGTTCAGATGTCATTGATTTTTTGCGGACCGTGTCTCCGTGTGCCAAACACGGAGACATGTCAGTGTTCGTGGGAGCGCACGTATTACACGGACCCATTAAAGTCAATGGGTCCGTGTAAAACACAGACCACACACGGACGGTTTCCGTGTGGCGTGCAGGAGACAGCGCTACAGTAAGCGCTGTCCCCCCCACATGGTGCTTAAGCCGCCATTCATATCTTCTCTGCAGCAGCATTTGCTGCATAGAAGATATGAATAATAGTGTTTAAATGAAAGATCTATTTGTCCGCCGCCCTCCCACCCCCTGTGCTCCCCCCCGCTGTTCAGAAAATACTCACCCGCTCCCACGTTGGCTGTCGCTGCTTCCTATCTGCCCCGCGCCTTCTACTGTATGTGGTCACGTGGGGCCGCTCATTTACAATCATGAATAGTCGGCTCCGCCCCTATGGGAGGTGGAGCCACATATTCATGACTGTAATCGGCGGCCCCACGTGACCGCATACAGTGGAAGCCGCGGCCAGACCAGGAAGGAGCGACAGCCAACGAGGGAAGCGGGTGAGTATTTTCAGAACAGCCGGGGGGGGGGGCGCACAGGGGGTGGGGGGGCGGCGGACAGATAGATCTTTCATTTAAACACTATTATTCATATCTTCTATGCAGCAAACGCTGCTGCAGAGAAGATATGAATCGCGGCTTCAGCACGATGCAGGGGACAGCACTTACTGTAGCGCTGTCTCCTGCACGCTCCATGTGGTACCCACTCGCCACACGGGCGGAACATGTGTGCCGCGCGTATGGCCTACGTGAGCTCACGGGCACGCGGACACGGATAACTCCGGTACCGATTTTTTTCCGGTACCGGAATTATCTGGACGTGTGAGACTGCCCTTACCTACATGTGAACAGCAACCTGTACAGTCCCCTATTGTACAAATGTATACTAAGCAGTCACCCCCTCCATGAACTGGTAGGCTGTGAGTGGCTGTCTATTTAGTATTTTGCACCTGTGTTGCCAACATCTTTGCTACATGGGCTGGCTGCATCCTGTAGTGCATTTGTTCAGAGACCTGGGCAGGTTAGCGGTGCTGCCCCTTTTTCAGCTGTATTCTTGTATTTTTTGAGGATTTTTAGTCCTCTTCTGTGGCTTTGCTACCAAATTCAATTCTGATACTATACAAAAATCACTATACAAAGACCAAGAGAAATATCACATACAGCGCTACCAGTTTTTGCAAACCATATGAGAGATTACTGTACAGATAGATATAGTGACATTCATTCTGCTTCAAGTCGTCGTAAGTTATCCCATATTTTCCATCTGACCCTGACCAGCATGACGACTTCTCGAGCAGAGCTTGCAACACAGATACATCTGACTTCTCACATTTCCAGAAATTTCTGTGCAGCCTCCAGATCCTTTTCCTCCCTCCATGGAATGTATGAACACCAACTGATATCTTCTATGGGGGGAGGAGGAGGAGCTGGAGGCTGCACGGATATTCTACTGCAAGTTCTCCTGAAATGACACTTACAGTTCTCTATAGAACTTTATGAGCCCCAACTGTCCTCTCCTATCTCAGTAATAAGAAAACCTGTATTCACCGAAGACGCATTCTATTTGTGAATCTGACAATGAAAGATCAGTCCAGGAGGAGCGAGAAGCAGATTTCTCCAATAAAATCTAATGCAAAGTTTGCTATGTTTATGTGTATTCTTGATTTATTAAAAAAAAAGTTACTCTTTAAGATGCTTGTAATGCAGAGATAAATTGGATAAAGTAGAGCAAGACGACTTGTTTGTAGTTATTCTCTGCTCTAGTTTCAAAAGCATGCCAGGTTGTCGTGTTCTCTCTGTTATCAGCCATTTCAGGTTAGGCGCAGACTGAGTGGTATAGTTTACTTGTAGGTGATACATCCCAAGAATCCAACTTTTTCTCACATCTCCATATTCCGCCGCCTAGAACCTTTCATAATTCCATAAACCAAGCAGATATTTGCCTAGAAACCTCCTCTGTGCGTCCTGCCGCAGGCTGTCATCCATCAGCAGGCTGCCATCCATCAGCAGGCTGCCATCCATCAGCAGGCTGCCATCCATCAGCAGGCTGCCATCCATCCATCAGCAGGCTGCCATCCATCAGCAGGCTGCTATCCATCAGGGATTACATGTATCACTTAGGACAGTGAAGTAACCAGACATTGTATCAAGGTGATAGAGAAGTCAGTATATACTCTAACTCCCAGAGGAGGCGTTCACTGACAGCCAATACAATAGTCACTGGCTATAACATATCCTGGAGTGTTTGCACAGCTTAGTACTAAGGCATGCACACTTTTGCAGTCATCCATCACAAATCACGGAACAAAAAGCAATTTTGAATATAGACTATTATAAACATTCTGTAAATTTCTGTATACACCTCCGATATGGAGAATAGAATTGCTTCCCACATCTAAAGGCTCCATACACACTATATGGGCAGCAGTTATCTCGGATGACCCCGGTGTATAACCTCTGGCCTCTCATCCCCGGTGTATAACCTCTGGCCACTCGCTCCTGGAGTATAACATGTGGCCCCTCAAACCCCGGTGTATAACCTCCAGCCCCCCGTCATGCCGCCTGCCGGTGGGCAAGAGCTCACTGATACCAGCGTAGTCCTTTAATAGGAGCCACGGGGGCAATAAGTCTGTTTATGACATTTCTTCCTCCTGAATCTTCCCCATCACCTGTGAATTATATTATTTAGAAGAGGAAGGAACCGCAGCAACTCAGCCATGAAGTGGAGACCCCATAAGGTTAGAAAGTGGGGGGCCAAAGCTGAGGAACAGAGGGCAGAAAAGTCATCAATGCTCTGCTGACTCCATAACTGCAGAGTCCAGACCTCCTCTGGTATCAGCACAAGCACTGCGCCCCTGCCGGGAGATTCATGACCGAGCAGCTGCATGCGGCCGTACATCACTAAGCACAATGCCGAGCGTCGGATGGAGTGGTGTAAAACGGCCACCACTGGACTCTGGAGGAGACGTGTTCTGTGAGGGATGAAAAATCTCCAGCTGACAATGATGGAGCTGACAACTGCATGGGTCCGTAGTACCGAGCTTGACCTTTCTCTTTAGGCCAGGTACAGGTGCTTCTCACAAAATTAGAAAATCATCAAAAAGTTAATTTATTTCAGTTCTTCAATACAAAAAGTGAAACTCATATATTAGATAGAGTCATTACAAACAGAGTGATCTATTTCACGTGTTTATCTATGTTAATGTTGAGGATTATGGCTTACAGCCAATGAAAACCCAAAAGTCATTATCTCAGTAAATTATAATAATTAACAAAAAACACCTGAAAAGGCTTCCTAAGCGTTTAAAAAGGTTCCTTAGTCTGTTTCAGTAGCTCCACAATGATGGGGAAGACTGCTGCCTTAACAGATGTCCAGAAGGCAGTCATTGACACACTCCACAAGGAGAGTAAGCCACAAATAGTCATTGCTAAAGAAGCCGGCTGTTCACAGAGTGCTGTATCCAAGCCTATTAATGGAAAGTTGAGTGGAAGGAAAAAGTGTGGTAGAAAAAGGTGCACAAGCAACCGGGATAACCGCAGCCTTGAAAGGATTGTTAAGATAAGGCCATTCAATTATGTGGGGGAGATTCACAAGGAGTGGACTGCTGCTGGAGTCATTGCTTCACCACACACAGACGTATCCAGGACATGGGCTACAAGTGTCACATTCCTTGTGTCAAGCCACTCATGACCAATAGGCAACACCAGAAGCGTCTTACCTGAACCAAGGAGAAAAAGAACAGGACTGTTGTCAGTGGTCCAAGGTGTTGTTTTCAGATGAAAGTAAATTTTGCATTTCATTTGGAAATCAAGGTCCAGAGTCTGGAGGAAGAATGGAGAGGCCACAATCCAAGTTGCTGGAGGTCTAGTGTGAAGTTTCCACAATCAGTGATGGTTTGGGGAGCCATGTCATCTGCTGGTGTAGGTCCACTGTGTTTTATCAAGATCAAAGTCAGTGCGGCCATCTACCAGGACATTTTAGAGCACTTCATGCTTCCCTCTGCCGACAAGCTTTTTGGAGATGGTAATTTCATTCTCCAGCAGGACTTGGCACCGGTCCACACGGCCAAAAGTACCAATACCTGGTTTACAAACAACAGTATCACTGTGCTTGATTGGCAGCAAACTTGCCTGACCTTAACCCCATAGAGAATCTATGGAGTATTGTCAAGAGGAAGATGAGACACCACACCCAACAATGCAGACGAGCTGAAGGCTGCTATCAAAGCAACCTGGGCTTCCATAGCACCTCAGCAGTGCCACAGACTGATCGCCTCCATGCCACACCGCGTCGATGCAGTAATTGATGCAAAAGGATCCCCGACCAAGTATTGAGTGCATCTAATGAGCGTACATTTCAGTAGGCCAATATTTCGGATTTTAAAATCATTTTTCAAGCTGGTGTTATAAAGTATTCTAATTGAGGCTATGTGCCCACTTTGCAGAATGTTAGCAGAATTTTCCTGAACAAAACCGGACTCCTTACGCAGGAAATCCGCTTGTGTTTTTTTCCTGTTTTTCTCGCGTATTTTTCAGGAGCGTCCCACTAGTATATTGTATAGTGGAATATCTGGAGATTTTCTGCAAAATTAATGAACATGCTGCATTTTTTTCCACGATGCCTCATGGGCACAAAAATTGCGGAATGTATTCTAATAATGGGATGCTTAATGTAAGCGTTTTTTTAGCGTTTTTGCAGCGGAAAACCGACAAAAAAAATGCAAAAAAAAAACACGCTAAAAATACTAAACGTGGGCACACAGCCTTACTGAGATAATGGCTTTTGGGTTTTCATTGGCTGTAAGTCATAATCATCAACATTAACAGAAATAAACAAGTGAAATAGATCACTCTGTAATGACTCTATATAATACAGCTCTGGCAAAAATTAAGGGACCACCACATCAAAACCCTGTCATGGGCAGCCCAATCTCCAGACCAGAACCCCATTGAAAACCTCTGGAATGTAATCAAGAGGAAGATGGATAGTCACAAGCCATCAAACAAAGAAGAACTGTTTCCATTTTGGTGCCAGAAGCAGTGTGAAAGACTGGTGGAAAGCATGCCAAGACGCGTGAAAGCTGTGATTAAAAATCATGGTTATTCCACAAAATATTGATTTCTGAACTCTTCCTGAGTTAAAACATTAGTATTGTTGTTTCTAAATGATTATGAACTTGCTTTCTTTGCATTATTTGAGGTCTGAAAGCACTGGTTTTTAAAAATGTTGACCATTTCTCCTTTTCAGAAAAAAAAATACAGAATTTATTGCTTGGAAATTCGGAGACATGTTGTCAGAAAATTATAGAATAAATGAACAATTTACATTTTACTCAAAAATATAACTATAAAGAGAAAAATCAGACAAACTGCACATTTTGCAGCGGTCTCTTAATTTTTGCCAGAGCTATATATGCGTTTCACTTTTTGTATTGAAGAACTGAAATAAATTAACTTTTTGATGATATTCTAATTTTGTGAGAAACACCTGTATAGTCAAACTTTGACTATTTGTAGCGGATTTTTCTGCACAAAAAACGAATACATTGCGTACAATATGAGCTTTGACATGGTTTCTTCCCATTCATTTGAATGTGTTCGAAAACTGCTGCAAAAAAACTCTGTAAGATCTGACAAAACGCTTTGATGGTTCAAATCAGCAAGCAGGAAATAAGCTTCATGTGCAAGAAATGTCAGAGATCTCATTCACTTTGCTGGTACTCTGACCTGCAGAGTATTTTATCCTTGAAAAATGAGTCTGAGGCCGGTTTCACACGTCAGTGGCTCCGGTACGTGAGGTGACAGTTTCCTCACGTACCGGAGACACTGACACACGTAGACCCATAAAAATCAATGCATCTGTTCAGATGTCATTGATTTTTTGCGGACCGTGTCTCCGTGTGCCAAACACGGAGACATGTCAGTGTTCGTGGGAGCGCACGTATTACACGGACCCAATAGAGTCAATGGGTCCGTGTAAAACACGGACCTCACACGGACATTCTCCGTCTGGGGTCCGTGTGCATGCAGGAGACAGCGCTACAGTAAGCGCTGTCCCCCCCACATGGTG
Source organism: Ranitomeya variabilis (assembly GCF_051348905.1). Classification (NCBI taxonomy): domain Eukaryota; kingdom Metazoa; phylum Chordata; class Amphibia; order Anura; family Dendrobatidae; genus Ranitomeya; species Ranitomeya variabilis. The sequence continues at coordinate 129,782,074 of NC_135236.1, read as the reverse complement.
CTGAAGCCGCGATTCATATGTTCCCTGCAGCAGCGTTTGCTGCAGAGAAAATATGAATAATAGTGTTTAAAATAAAGATCTATGTGTCCGCCGCCCTCCCACCCCCTGTGCGCCCCCCCGCTGGTCAGAAAATACTTACCCGGGTCCCCCGTCGGCTGTAGCTCCTTCCTGGTCTGGCCGCGGCTTACAGTATGCGGTCACGTGGGGCCGCTCATTTACAATCATGAATAGTCGGCTCCGCCCCTATTGGAGGTGGAGCCACATATTCATGAGTGTAATCGACCGCATACAGTAGAGAAGCCGCGGCCAGACCAGGAAGGAGCGACAGCCGACGGGGGACCCGGGTAAGTATTTTCTGACCAGCGGGGGGGCGCACAGGGGGTGGGGGGGGCGGCGGACACATAGATCTTTATTTTAAACACTATTATTCATATTTTCTCTGCAGCAAACGCTGCTGCAGGGAACATATGAATCGCGGCTTCAGCACGATGCAGAGTGGGTACCACACGCTCTGTGTGGTAACCACTCGCCATACGGGCGGCACACGTGTGCCGCACGTATGGCCTACGTGAGTTCCCAGGCACACGGACACGGATAACTCCGGTACCGATTTATTCCGGTACCGGAATTATCTGGACGTGTGGGACAGCCCTATAATGCAGCGTGCGAAGAAGCTGCGCTTGGATGATGCACTGGGCAGACTGACATCTATGCAGATGCATTGCTTACACTATATTTGCTAACAAATGCATTCAGGTGTGAAACAGAGGGGAAAGGCCTGGACTTTATGAGATAATGAAAGCTGAGCCAGATGCAGGATATATCACAGGTGGAGTAAACAGGCTGGTCGTGAAGAAAAGTGCGGAGGTGGGTAGTGCAGCGGTCAGTCCCAAAACATATCGAGTAAAAACAAGCAGAAGAGGTAAATAATACCACAGATTGGAAAAGCTGGGCAACATTTGGCTACTCCAGTGTCCTGTGGGTTATTCTTCAGGTGTCACTTCAGGTTGTGTTTGCATTAAATTGCTTAAAAGAGATTCAATAAAGTCCAAGGAGAACCCAGTGTTGCACACGTTGTTTTCAGGGCATTAGGAGGTACTGCAGTAGTTGCAAATACATTTTTTACAAAAAATCTGTTGAAGATGAGAAATTTACATTTCAAAAGATTTGCTCTTCTCTAACAGCCCATGAACCTGGGAAGGGTTATAACACTATTTTGAAATATTTAGTTTCCATCATTCTGCAGTAACACAATTATTCACAAATGTAAAACATTCAAAACAGTTGACAATCTCCACAGGAGAGGACGTGCTAGTAAATTCCCTCCAAAGTCAGATGGTGCAATGCTCAGAGAAGTTGTAAAACGCCCAAGAGCTATTGCTCAGACTCTAAAGGCCTCAGTTAACATCTTAAAATTAATGACAGTACAATAAAAAAACTATCAAGTATGGCTTGTTTGGAGGAGTTTCTAGGAGAAAAGTTGCAAATGAGCAAACCCACAAGACTTCTGGAACAGACAAGGCTAAAGTGGAGATGTTTGGCCATAATACCCTGAGCCACATTTTAGAGAAACCAAACCGTATATCAGCTCAAACACCTTGTACCATCTGTCAGCTCAGTGGTGGAGAGGGGATGTTTTAGGCTTGTTTTGCAGCCACAGGGTCGCCTAACCCTTACCATAACCCTAACCACCCCTAACCCGAACACACCCCTAACCCTAATCCCAACCCTAACCACACCCATAACCCCAACACACCCCTAACTCTAATCCCAACCCTGATCCCAACCCTAACCATAACCTTAACCACAGCCCTAACCCTGACACACCCCTAATCCCAACCCTAACCATAAACATAATCCAAACCCTAACTCCAACTCTAGCCCCACTCCTAACCCTAACTTAAGCCCCAACCCTATTCCTAACTTTAGCCCCAACCCTAACCCTAACGGGAAAATGGAAATAAATACATTTTTTTATTTTAATATTTTTCTTAACTAAGGGGGTGATGAAGATGGGTTTGATTTACTATTTATAGCGGGTTTTTATAGCGTTTTTTATGTTTTGCAGCTGTCACACACTAAAAAACGATTTTTATTGCAAAAAATAGTTTTTGCATCACCACATTTTGAGAGCTATTATTTATCCATATTTTGGCCCACAGTCATGTGAGGTCTTGTTCTTTGCGGGACGAGTTGACGGTTTTTATTAGTACCATTTTCGGGCACGTGACATTTTTGGATTGCTTTTTATTCCGATTTTTGGGAGGCAGAATGAACAAAACCCAGCAATTCCAGAATTTCTTTTAGGGGGGGGGGGGCGTTTATACCGTTCCGCGTGTGGTAAAATTGATAAGGCAGTTTTATTCTTCGGGTCAGAAAGATTACCTCATTTATATCTTTTTTTATGTTTTGGTGCCTTTACACAATAAAAACTATTTTATATAAAAAATAGTTGTTTTTGCATCGATTTATTCTGAGAGCTATAACTTTTTAACTTTTCTGCTGATGGAGCTGTATTGCGGCTTTTTTTTGCGGGACAAGATGACGTTTTCAGCGGTACTATGTTTATTTATATCCATCATTTTGATCTCGTTTTATTGAACTTTTTCTTTGGCAGTATGATGATAAAGCATTGTTTTTTGCCTCGTTTTTTTTTTCTTTAACGGTGTTCACTGAACGTGTTAACTAGTGGGATAGTTTTATAGAGCAGGTCGCTACAGATGCGGCGATACCAAATATGTGTACTTTTATTGTTTTTTTATTTACATAAATAAATGGATTTATTGGAAAAATATTTATTTATTTATTTTTTTCTTTATTTGGGGATTTTTTTTTTTTATACATTCTATTTTTTTTTTTTTACCTTTATAACATTGTCCCAGGTTGGGACATTACTATATAAAGTCAGATCGCTGCTCTAACAATTTGCATAGCACTGTGTCAGATCAGCAATCTGACAGGCAGTGTGGGAGGCTTGCTGTCGCCTGCTCTCAGCAGGCGCCGGCAAGCCACCTCAGTGAAGGACCTGGAAGGACCCCACAGCTTTTTTGGATCCAGGGTCTCCATGGAGACCACCGGAACAACGCAATCGCATCGCGTTGTTCCGGTGGGAGAGTGCAGGAAGCCCCCTCTCTGCGCGATTGTTCTCTATGTCGCTGTCACAACTGACAGCGGCATCAGAGGGGTTAAATGCCCACGATCGGTGCTAGCGCCGATTGTGAGCATTGCTGCGGGGTGTCAGCTGTCACATACAGCTGACACCTCCATGCAACCGCCGCGGCGCTCACAGTGAGACCGCGCGATCGTACCGCCGTACTAGTACTGCAGTTTGCGGGAACACAGTTCCCACAGAGCTGTACTAGTACGGCGCATGTCAGCAAGGGGTTAAAGTGTAAATGTTGTTTTAATTTTTATATTATATATCAATAATACATACGAAAATGCAAAATTTTGAAATATACAGTAATAGCTAAATGTATTGGCACCCTTGTTCCAGAAAATTATTGCAATTACACGTTTTGTTATACACACATTTATTTCCTTTGTGTGTATTGGAACAACATAAAAAAACAGAGAAAGAAAGGTTAATTGGACATAATTTCACAACTAAAAAAACCCAAAACAAATATATGGGCCCCATAAGATGCTCCATATTAAAATATGCCCCATATAATGCTGTACAAATGCTGATTATGACCCCCATATATGCTCCATATAACAATGTGCCACATATAATGCTCCATGCAGTTCATTCTGGCCCCATAAGATGCTCCATATAACAATGTGCCCCATATAATGCCCCATACAGTTCATTATGGCCCCATAAGATGCTCCATATAACAATGTGCCACATGTAATGCCCCATACAGTTCATTATGGCCCCATAAGATGCTCCATATAACAATGTGCCACATGTAATGCTCCATGCAGTTCATTATGGCCCCATAAGATGCTCCATATAACAATGTGCCACATATAATGCTCCATACAGTTCATTATGGCTCCATAGATGCTCCATATAACAATGTGCCCCATATAATGCTCCATGCAGTTCATTATGGCTCCATAGATGCTCCATATAACAATGTGCCCCATATAATGCTCCATGCAGTTTATTATGGCCCCATAAGATGCTCCATATAACAATGTGCCACATATAATGCTCCATGCAGGTCATTATGGCCCCATAAGATGTTCCATATTACAATGTGCCACATATAATGCTCCATACAGTTCATAATGGCCCCATAAGATGCTCCATGTAACAATGTGCCACATATAATGCTCCATACAGTTCATAATGGCCCCATAAGATGCTCCATATAACAATGTGCCACATATAATGCTCCATGCAGTTCATTATGGCCCCATAAGATGCTCCATATAACAATGTGCCACATATAATGCTCCATACAGTTCATTATGGCCCCATAAGATGCTCCATATAACAATGTGCCCTGTTGTGAATTCTATTGTGGGTTCTGCTCTTGGGCTCCCTCCGGTGGTTATAAGTGGTAGTGCTGCTGTTTGTCCTTCACAGCAGTCATCAGGTGCTTCCACTTTGGACGGGGCTATTTAGTCTGGCTTCACCCTTTAGTGAGTGCCAGTTGTCCATTGTTTTTCTGGAGGATTCACATCTCTGCTTGGTTTCTCCTGCTGGATTGTCCAAATCATCAAAGATAAGTCCTGGCTTTGTTTTTGCAGTCCACATGCGGTGGACTTTATAGTTCAGTGAATTGCTATGTTTTTTCTTGTCCAGCTTTGTCTGTGTAAGGATTTATTCAGCCAAGCTGGAAGCTCTGGAGTCGCAGAGTTACCCTCCATGCCTTTAGTTAGGTGTGGAGATTTTTGTATTCTCTGTGGTGGATTTTTGTAGTATTTTAATACTGACCGCACAGTACTCTGTCCTGTCTTTTCTTTCTAGGTAGCGTGGCCTCCTTTGCTAAATTCTGTTTTCAGTCTACATTTGTAATTTCCCTCTCCTCTCACAGTCAATATTTGTGGGGGGCTGTCTTTCCTTTGGGGATTTTCTCTGAGGCAAGATAGTTTTCCTGTTTCTTTCTTTAGGGGTAATTAGTCCTCCGGCTGTGACGAGGTGTCGAGGGAGTGACAGGAACATCCTACGGCTACTTATAGTTGCGGTGTTAAGTTCAGGGTCTGCGGTCAGTATAGAGGCCACCTACTCCAGAGCTCGTCCATGCTGCTCCTAGGCCACCAGATCATAACAGTACAACTGGCCTACAATGAGTTAACCGCATCTCAAAAGAAGGGAAAGAAAGTACTGAGCCATTTTTTTTTCTGTACTCTGTTGTGTTTTTTTTTTTTCCCTCTTCACCTCTGGGTGGCTCAAGAGTTAGGCGCTGACATGGATCTTCAGGGACTTGCTTCTCGGGTGGATCAACTTGCTGCTAGAGTACAGGGTATTTCTGATTATATCGTGCAGACTCCTGTTTTAGAGCCTAGAATTCCTACCCCCGATCTGTTTTTTGGGGACAGGTCCAAATTTTTGAGCTTTAAAAATAACTGTAAACTGTTTTTTGCTCTGAAGCCCCGTTCCTCTGGTGATCCCATCCAGCAGGTAAAAATTGTCATTTCTCTGTTGCGTGGCAACCCGCAGGATTGGGCATTCTGCCTGGAATCTCGGAATCCGGCCTTGCTCAATGTAGACCTTTTTTCAGGCACTTGGGTTATTGTATGATGAACCTAATTCTGTGGATCATGCTGAGAAAACCTTGTTGGCCCTGTGTCAGGGTCAAGAAGCGGCAGAATCATATTGCCAGAAATTTAGAAAATGGTCTGTGCTTACTAAGTGGAATGAGGATGCTTTGGCGGCAATTTTCAGAAAGGGTCTTTCTGAATCTGTTAAAGATGTTATGGTGGGCTTCCCCATGCCTGCAGGTCTGAGTGATTCTATGTCTCTGGCCATTCAAATTGATCGGCGCTTGCGTGAGCGCAGAGTTGTGCACACTATGGCATTGTCTTCTGAGCGGAGTCCTGAGCCTATGCAGTGTGATAGGATTGTGTCTAGAGCTGAACGCCAAGGATTCAGACGTCAGAATAGGTTGTGCTTTTACTGCGGCGATTCTGCTCATGTTATTTCTGATTGCCCTAAGCGTGCCAAGAGAAACGCTAATTCCTTTACCATCAGTACTGTACAACCTAAATTTCTGTTATCTGTGACCCTGATCTGCTCATTATCGTCATTCTCTGTCATGGCATTTGTGGATTCAGGCGCCGCTTTAAATTTGATGGACTTAGAATTTGCCAGACGTTGTGGTTTTCCCTTACAGCCTTTGCGGAGTCCTATCCCTTTGAGGGGTATTGATGCTACACCATTGGCTAAAAATAAACCTCAGTTTTGGACACAGTTAACCATGTGCATGGCGCCAGCCCATCAGGAAGATTGTCGTTTCCTGGTGTTGCATAATTTGCATGATGCTATTGTGCTGGGGTTTCCATGGTTACAGGTACATAATCCTGTGTTGGATTGGAAATCTATGTCTGTGACTAGTTGGGGTTGTCAGGGGGTTCATGATGACATTCCTCTGATGTCAATTTCCTCCTCCCCCTCTTCTGAAATTCCTGAGTTTCTGTCAGATTTCCAGGATGTTTTCGATGAGCCCAAGTCCAGTTCCCTTCCACCGCATAGGGACTGTGATTGTGCTATTGACTTGATTCCAGGCTCTATGTTTCCTAAGGGCCGACTTTTCAACCTGTCTGTGCCTGAACATGCCGCCATGCGGAGCTATGTAAAGGAGTCTTTTGAGAAGGGGCATATTCGGCCATCTTCTTCTCCATTGGGAGCAGGGTTTTTTTTGTTGCCAAGAAGGATGGCTCCTTGAGACCCTGTATTGATTATCGCCTCTTGAATAAGATCACGGTCAAATTCCAATACCCTTTGCCTTTGCTTTCTGATTTGTTTGCCAGGATTAAGGGGGCTAGTTGGTTTAGTAAGATTGACCTTCGAGGGGCATATAATCTTGTTCGTATTAAGCAGGGTGACGAATGGAAAACTGCGTTTAATACGCCCGAGGGCCATTTTGAATATCTTGTGATGCCATTCGGACTCTCTAATGCCCCATCTGTGTTTCAGTCCTTCATGCATGATATTTTTCGGAATTATCTTGATAAATTCATGATTGTATATTTGGATGATATTTTGATTTTTTCAGATGATTGGGAGTCTCATGTGAAACAAGTCAGGATGGTATTTCAGGTCCTTTGTGATAATGCCTTGTTTGTGAAGGGGTCTCAGTGCCTCTTTGGAGTACAGAAGGTTTCTTTTTTGGGCTTCATTTTTTCTCCATCATCTATAGAAATGGATCTGGTTAAGGTTCAGGCGATTCATGATTGGATCCAGCCCACATCCATGAAGAGCCTTCAGAAATTTTTGGGCTTTGCTAATTTTTATCGCCGTTTCATTGCCAACTTCTCCAGTGTGGTTAAACCCCTGACCGATTTGACGAGGAAGGGCGCTGATGTAGCTAATTGGTCCTCTGAGGCTGTTTCTGCCTTTCAGGAGCTTAAGCGCCGATTTACTTCTGCCCCTGTGTTGCGTCAGCCGGATGTTTCTCTTCCTTTTCAGGTTGAGGTTGACGCTTCTGAGATTGGGGCAGGGGCTGTTTTGTCTCAGAGGAATTCTGATGGTTCCTTGATGAAACCGTGTGCCTTCTTTTCTCGAAAGTTTTCGCCTGTGGAACGCAATTATGATGTCGGCAATCGTGAGTTGTTGGCTATGAAGTGGGCATTTGAGAAGTGGCGACATTGGCTTGAGGGGGCCAAGCACCGTATTGTGGTCTTGACCGATCATAAGAATCTGATTTACCTCGAGTCTGCCAAACGGCTGAATCCTAGACAGGCCTGATGGTCCCTGTTTTACTCCCGTTTTGATTTTGTTGTCTCGTATCTTCCGGGTTCTAAGAATGTTAAGGCTGATGCCCTCTCTAGGAGTTTTTTGCCTGATTCCCCTGGGATTCTTGAGCCGGTTGGTATTCTGAAGGAGGGGGTGATTCTTTCTGCCATCTCCCCTGATTTGCGACGGGTTCTTCAGGAGTTTCAGGCTGATAAACCTAATTGCTGTCCAGCGGGGAAACTGTTTGTTCCTGACAGATGGACTAGTAAAGTGATTTCTGAGGTTCACTGTTCTGTGTTGGCTGGCCATCCTGGGATTTTTGGTACCAGAGATTTGGTTAGTAGGTCCTTTTGGTAGCCTTCTTTGTCACGGGATGTGCGTTCTTTTGTGCAGTCCTGTGGGACTTGTGCGCGGGCCAAACCTTGCTGCTCCCACGCCAGTGGGTTGCTTTTGCCTTTGCCGGTCTCTGAGAGGCCTTGGACGCATATTTCTATGGATTTTATTTCGGATCTTCCTGTTTCCCAGAGGATGTCTGTTATCTGGGTGGTCTGTGACCGGTTTTCTAAGATGGTTCATTTGGTACCTAATTTGCCTAAATTGCCTTCCTCTTCTGAGTTGGTTCCGTTGTTTTTTCAGCATGTGGTTCGTTTGCATGGCATTCCGGAGAATATTGTGTCCGATAGAGGTTCCCAGTTTGTTTCTAGGTTTTGGCGGTCCTTTTGTGCTAAGCTGGGCATTGATTTGTCTTTTTCTTCCGCATTTCATCCTCAGACAAACGGCCAAACCGAGCGAACTAACCAGACTTTGGAAACTTATTTGAGATGCTTTGTGTCTGCCGATCAGGATGATTGGGTGGCTTTCTTGCCATTGGCCGAGTTTGCCCTTAATAATCGGGCTAGTTCGGCTACCTTGGTTTCACCATTCTTTTGTAATTCTGGGTTTCATCCTCGTTTTTCTTCAGGGCAGGTTAAGTCTTCTGATTGTCCTGGGGTGGACTCTGTGGTTGACAGGTTGCAGCAGATTTGGGCTCATGTTGTGGACAATTTGGTGTTGTCTCAGGAGGAGGCTCAGCGTTTTGCCAACCGTCGTCGGCATGTGGGTTCCCGGCTTCGGGTTGGGGATTTGGTCTGCTTGTCTTCTCGTCATGTTCCTATGAAGGTTTCTTCCCCGAAGTTCAAGCCTCGGTTTATTGGTCCTTATAGGATTTCTGAGATTATCAATCCAGTGTCTTTTCGTTTGGCCCTTCCAGCCTCTTTTTCCATCCATAATGTTTTTCATAGATCTTTGTTGCGGAAATATGTGGTGCCCGTGGTTCCCTCTGTTGATCCTCCTGCCCCGGTGTTGATTGATGGGGAGTTGGAGTATGTTGTGGAGAAGATCTTGGATTCTCGTTTTTCAAGACGTAGGCTTCAGTATCTTGTCAAGTGGAAGGGTTATGGCCAGGAGGATAATTCTTGGGTTGTTGCCTCCGATGTTCAGGCTGACGATTTGGTTCGTGCCTTCCATTTGGCTCGTCCGGATCGGCCTGGGGGCTTTAAACCTGCTCTGGGCTTTAGTTCATGCCAGCTGTCAATGTTCTTGGTTGGATTTGTTTCTCTCCTTGGATTTCTCATATGGCCTGTCCTTGTCAGCAAAAGATAAGTTTTTGCTAGTTCTTGTTTGTCCATTTTCTTGGACTCTATTGCTCTGCAAATATGTCTCTTTTTGTCTAGCTTGTCATTATGTAATATTGAGGCAAGCTGGAAGCTCTGGGAAAGCAGATTTGCCCCTCCACACCGTGAGTCGGTGTGGAGTTCATTTTTGTAAACTCTGCGTGGATTTTGTAGTTTTTAATACTGACCGCACAGTATCCTTTTCTCTCTGTCTATCAAGTTTAGTATTGGCCTCCTTTGCTGAAATCTGATTTCATTTCTATGTACGTCATTTCCCTCTCCACTCACAGTCAATATTTGTGGGGGGCTGTCTTTCCTTTTGGGGTTTTCTCTGAGGCAAGATAGCTTTCTATTTCCTTCTTTAGGGGTAGTTAGTTCTTAGGCTGTGAAGAGGTGTCTAGGGAGAGTCAGGAACATCCCACGGCTGTTTTTTCCTTTGTAGCTTGTTTTGTCTTTTTTTTCCCCTTAATCTTTGGGTGGTTCAGGATTTTGGTGCTGATATGGAGGTTTAGGGTCTGTCCTTGCGCGTGGATCAACTCGCTGCAAGGGTACAGTGTATCCAAGATTATGTTGTCCAGACTCCGGTATTAGAGCCTAGAATTCCTATTCCTGATTTATTTTCTGGGGATAGATCTAAATTTTTGAACTTTAAAAATAATTGCAGATTGTTTTTTGCTCTGAGACCCCGTTCCTCTGGTGACCCCATTCAGCAGGTGAAGATTGTTATTTCTTTGCTGCGTGGCGACCCGCAGGACTGGGCATTCTCCCTTGAGCCAGGAAATCCTGCATTGCTCAATATTGACGCATTTTTTCAAGCGCTCGGATTGCTGTATGATGAGCCTAATTCTGTGGATCAGGCAGAAAAAACTTTGCTGGCTCTGTGTCAGGGTCAGGAAGCAGCAGAAGTATACTGACGGAAATTTAGAAAGTGGTCTCTGCTCACAAAATGGAATGAGTATGCCCTGGCAGCGATTTTCAGAAAGGGTCTTTCTGAAGCCCTTAAAGATTTTATGGTGGGGTTTCCTACGCCTGCTGGTCTGAATGAGTCAATGTCTTTGGCCATTCAGATTGATCGGCGCTTGCGCAAGCGCAAGGTGGTGCACCATATGGCAGTGTCCTCTGAGAAGAGTCCTGAGCCTATGCAATGTGATAGGATTTTGACTAGAGCAGAAAGGCAGAAATGCAGATGCCAGAATGGCCTGTGTTTTTACTGTGGTGATTCTGCTCATGCTATTTCTGATTGCCCTAAGCGTACTAAGAGGGTCCCTGGGTCTGTTACCATTAGTACTGTACAGCCTAAATTTCTCTTGTCTGTTACCCTGATTTGCTCATTGTCGTCCTTTTCTGTTATGGCATTTGTGGATTCTGGCGCTGCCCTGAACTTAATGGACTTAGAATTTGCCAAGCGCTGTGGTTTTTCCTTGGAGCCTTTGCAGAGCCCTATTCCCTTAAGGGGGATTGATGCTACGCCATTGGCCAAGAATAAACCTCAGTACTGGACGCAGTTAACCATGTACATGGCTCCAGCACATCAGGAAAATTTTCGCTTTTTGGTGTTGCATAATTTGCATGATGTTGTTGTGCTGGGTTTTCCATGGATACAGGTACATAATCCAGCGCTGGATTGGAGATCTATGTCTGTAACTGGTTGGGGTTGTCAGGGGATACATAGTGATATTGCTTTGATGTCCATTTCCTCGTCCACTTCTTCTGATGTTCCTGAGTTTTTGTCGGATTTCCAGGATATATTTGATGAGCCCAAGTCCAGTTCCCTGCCTCCTCATAGGGACTGCGATTGTGCCATTAATTTGATTCCTGGCTGTAAGTTCCCTAAGGGCCGACTTTTCAATCTGTCTGTGCCAGAGCATGCCACTATGCAGAGTTATGTAAAGGAGTCCTTGGAGAAGGGGCATATTCGCCCGTCTTCGTCACCATTGGGAGCGGGATTTTTTTTTGTTGCCAAGAAGGATGGCTCCTTGAGACCCTGTATAGATTATCGCCTTCTCAATAAGATCACTGTCAAATTCCAGTACCCTTTACCTTTACTTTCTGATTTGTTTGCTCGGATTAAGGGTGCCAGTTGGTTTACTAAAATCGACCTTCGAGGGGCGTATAATCTCCTGCGTATTAAACAAGGTGATGAATGGAAAACAGCATTTAATATGCCCGAAGGCCATTTTGAATATCTTGTGATGCCACTCGGGCTCTCTAATGCTCCATCGGTATTTCAGTCCTTTATGCATGATATTTTCCGGAATTATCTGGATAAATTCATGATTGTGTTTTTGGATGATATTTTGGTTTTCTCCGATGATTGGGAGTCTCATGTGAAGCAGGTTAGGATGGTATTTCAGGTCCTTCGTGCTAATGCGTTGTTTGTGAAGGGGTCTAAGTGCCTCTTTGGAGTTCAGAAGGTTTCTTTTTTGGGTTTCATTTTTTCTCCCTCGGCTATTGAAATGGACCCTGTTAAAGTCCAGGCCATTCATGATTGGACTCAACCTACATCTGTAAAGAGCCTTCAGAAATTTTTGGGCTTTGCCAATTTTTATCGCCGCTTTATTGCTAATTTTTCTAGTGTGGTGAAGCCTCTGACCGATTTGACGAGGAAGGGCGCTGATGTGATGAATTGGTCCTCTGCGGCTGTTGAGGCCTTTCAGGAGCTTAAACGTCGTTTTACTTCTGCCCCTGTGTTGCGTCAGCCAGATGTTTCTCTCCCTTTTCAGGTTGAGGTTGATGCTTCTGAGATTGGGGCAGGGGCCGTTTTGTCTCAGAGAAATTCTGATGGCTCGTTGATGAAACCATGTGCTTTCTTCTCCAGAAAGTTTTCGCCTGCTGAGCGTAATTATGATGTCGGCAATCGGGAGTTGTTGGCTATGAAGTGGGCATTTGAGGAGTGGCGACATTGGCTTGAGGGAGCCAAGCATCGCGTGGTGGTCTTGACTGATCATAAGAATCTGATTTACCTCGAGTCTGCTAAGTGGTTGAATCCTAGACAAGCTCGGTGGTCTCTGTTTTTCTCATGTTTTGATTTTGTGGTCTCGTATATTCCGGGATCTAAGAATGTGAAGGCTGATGCCCTTTCTAGGAGTTTTTTGCCTGATTCTCCGGGAGTTCTTGAGCCGGCTGGGATCCTTAAGGAGGGGGTGATTCTTTCTGCCATCTCCCCTGATTTGCGGCGCGTACTTCAGGAGTTTCAGGCTGATAAACCTGACCGCTGTCCAGTGGGGAAACTGTTTGTTCCTGATAGATGGACTAGCAGGGTAATTTCTGAGGTTCATTGTTCGGTGTTGGCTGGTCACCCTGGGATTTTCGGTACCAGAGATTTGGTGGCTAGGTCCTTTTGGTGGCCTTCCTTGTCGCGGGATGTGCGTTCGTTTGTGCAGTCCTGTGGGACCTGTGCTCGGGCTAAGCCTTGCTGTTCCCGTGCCAGTGGGTTGCTTTTGACTTTGCCTATTCCTGAGAGGCCCTGGACGCATATTTCCATGGATTTTATTTTTGATCTTCCTTTTTCTCAGAGGATGTCTGTCATCTGGGTGGTTTGTGACCGGTTTTCTAAGATGGTCCATTTGGTACCGTTGCCTAAGTTGCCTTCCTCCTCTGATTTGGTTCCATTATTTTTTCAGCATGTGGTTCGTTTGCATGGTATTCCGGAGAATATTGTGTCTGACAGAGGTTCCCAGTTCGTTTCTAGGTTTTGGCGGTCCTTTTGTGCTAGAATTTGCATTGATTTGTCTTTTTCTTCAGCATTCCATCCTCAGACAAATGGCCAAACGGAGCGAACCAATCAGACCTTGGAAACCTATTTGAGATGCTTCGTGTCTGCTGGTCAGGATGATTGGGTGACCTTTTTGCCGTTGGCCGAGTTTGCCCTTTATAAATGGTGCTAGTTCGGCTACCTTGGTTTCGCCTTTCTTTTGTAACTTTGGTTTTCATCCTCGTTTTTCTTCTGGGCAGCTTGAGCCTTCTGACTGTCCTGGTGTGGATTCTGTGGTGGACAGGTTGCAGCAAATTTGGACTCATGTGGTGGACAATTTGACGTTGTCTCAGGAAAAGGCTCAACGTTTTGCTAACCGTCGTCGGTGTGTTGGTCCCCGGCTTTGTGTTGGGGATTTGGTCTGGTTGTCTTCTCGTCATGTTCCTATGAAGGTTTCGTCCCCTAAGTTCAAGCCTCGCTTTATTGGGCCTTATAAGATTTCTGAAATTATCAATCCGGTGTCTTTTCGTTTGGCCCTTCCAGCTTCTTTTTCTATTCATAATGTGTTCCATGGATCCTTGTTGCGGAGATATGTGGTACCTATGGTTCCCTCCGTTGATCCTCCTGCTCCGGTGTTGGTTGAGGGGGAATTAGAATATGTGGTGGAGAAGATTTTGGATTCTCGTTTTTCGAGGCGGAAGCTTCAGTATCTGGTCAAGTGGAAGGGTTATGGCCAGGAGGATAATTCTTGGGTTGTTGCCTCCGATGTTCATGCTGCCAATTTGGTTCATGCTTTCCATTTGGCTCGTCCTGATCGGCCTGGGAGCTCTGGTGAGGGTTCGGTGACCCCTCCTCAAGGGGGGGGTACTGTTGTGAATTCCGTTCTGGAGCTCCCTCCTGTGGTTGCTAATGGTATTTTTGTGAGTTCTGCCCTTGGGCTCCCTCTGTTGGTTTCGAGTGGAACTGCTGCTCCTTTAGGTAGCTGTAGCAGCTGCCTTCACTAATCGCCTTGCCTAGGTTTGTTATTTAAACCTGCTCTGGGCTTTAGTTCATGCCAGCTGTCAATGTTCTTGGTTGGATTTGGTTCTCTCCTTGGATTTCTCATATGGCCTGTCCTTGTCAGCAAAAGATAAGTTTTTGCTAGTTCTTGTTTGTCCATTTTCTTGGACTCTATTACCCTGCAAATATGTCTCTTTTTGTCCAGCTTGTCATTATGTAATACTCAGGCAAGCTGGAAGCTCTGGGAAAGCAGATTTGCCCCTCCACACCGTGAGTCGGTGTGGAGTTCATTTTTGTAAACTCTGCGTGGATTTTGTAGTTTTTAATACTGACCGCACAGTATCCTTTTCTCTCTGTCTATCAAGTTTAGTATTGGCCTCCTTTGCTGAAATCTGATTTCATTTCTATGTACGTCATTTCCCTCTCCACTCACAGTCAATATTTGTGGGGGGCTGTCTTTCCTTTTGGGGTTTTCTCTGAGGCAAGATAGCTTTCTATTTCCTTCTTTAGGGGTAGTTAGTTCTTAGGCTGTGAAGAGGTGTCTAGGGAGAGTCAGGAACATCCCACGGCTATTACTAGTGTTGTTGTTAGGATTAGGGACTGCGGTCAGTAGAGATGCCACCTTCTCAGAGCTCGTTCCATGTTGCGTTTTAGCCACCAGGTCATATCAGTGTGGCCTCTTAACCACCAGGTCATAACATCCTAGGCCACCAGATCATAACAGTGCCCCATATAATGCTCCATACAGTTCATTATGGACCCATGGATGCTCCATATAACAATGTGCCACATATAATGCTCCATACAGTTCATAATGGCCCCATAAGATGCTCCATATAACAATGTGCCACATGTAATGCTCCATACAGTTCATTATGGCCCCATAGATGCTTCATATAACAATGTGCCCCATATAATGCTCCATGCAGTTCATTATGGCCCCATAAGGTGCTCCATATAACAATGTGCCACATATAATGCTCTATACAGTTCATTATAGCCCCATAGATGCTCCATATAACAATGTGCCCCATATAATGCTCTGCTCCATGCAGTTCATTATGAACCCATGGATGCTCCATATAACAATGTGCCACATGTAATGCTCCATACAGTTCATTATGGCCCCATAAGATGCTCCATATAACAATGTGCCACATATAATACTCCATACAGTTCATTATGGCCCCATAAGATGCTCCATATAAGAATTTGCCACATATAATGCTCTATACAGTTCATTATGGCCCCATAGATGCTCCATATAACAATGTGCCACATATAATGCTCCATACAGTTCATTATGGCCCCATAAGATGTTCCATATAACAATGTGCCCCATATAATGCTCCATGCAGTTCATTATGGCCCCATAAGATGCTCCATATTACAATGTGCCACATGTAATGCTCCATACAGTTCATTATGGACCCATGGATACTCCATATAACAATGTGCCACATATAATGCTCCATACAGTTTCTAATGGCCCCATAAGATGCCCCAAATAACAATGTGCCACATGTAATGCTCCATACAGTTCATAATGGCCCCATAAGATGCCCCAAATAACAATGTGCCACATGTAATGCTCCATGCAGTTCATTATGGCCCCATAAGATGTTCCATATTACAATGTGCCACATATAATGCTCTATACAGTTCATTATGGCCCCATAAGATGCTCCATATAACAATGTGCCACATATAATGCTCCATGCAGTTCATTATGGCCCCATAAGATGCTCCATATAACAATGTGCCCCATATAATGCTCCATACAGTTCATTATGGCCCCATAAGATGCTCCATATAACAATGTGCCCCATATAATGCTCCATGCAGTTCATTATGGCCCTATACATGCTCCATATAACAATGTGCCCCATATAATGCTCCATACAGTTTATAATGGCCCCATAAGATGCTCCATATAACAATGTGCCACATATAGTGCTCCATACAGTTCATTATGGCCCCATAAGATGCTCCATATAACAATGTGCCCCATATAATGCTCCATACAGTTCATTATGGCCCCATAAGATGCTCCATATAACAATGTGCCACATATAATGCTCCATACAGTTCATAATGGCCCCATAAGATGCTCCATATAACAATGTGCCACATATAATGCTCCATACAGTTCATTATGGCCCCATAAGATGCTCCATATAACAATGTGCCACATATAATGCTCCATACAGTTCATTATGGCCCCATAGATGCTCCATATAACAATGTGCCACATATAATGCTCCATACGGTTCATTATGGCCCCATAAGATGCTCCATATAACAATGTGCCACATATAATGCTCCATACAGTTCATTATGGCCCCATAAGATGTTCCACATTACAATGTGCCACATATAATGCTCTATACAGTTCATTACGGCCCCATAGATGCTCCATATAACAATGTGCCACATATAATGCTCCATACGGTTCATTATGGCCCCATAAGATGCTCCATATAACAATGTGCCACATATAATTCTCCATACAGTTCATTATGGCCCCATAAGATGCTCCATATAACAATGTGCCGCATATAATGCTCCATGCAGTTCATTATGGCCCCATAAGATGCTCCATATAACAATGTGCCACATGTAATGCTCCATGCAGTTCATTATGGCCCCATAGATGCTCCATATTACAATGTGCCACATATAATGCTCCATGCAGTTCATTATGGCCCCATAGATGCTCCATATTACAATGTGCCACATATAATGCTGCTGCTGCTGCAATAAAAAAAAATGACATACTCAAGTCTCGTTGCTGCCCGCTGCTCCTCAGCGTCCCGTCTTTCCGCAGTGACGGTGCGCACACTAATACGTCATCGCGCTCTCTAACCTGAACAGTCACTGCAGAGGACGCGGAAGACGGGGCGGCGGTGGAACGAGGGAAGGTGAATATGAAATACTGACCTGCTCCCGGTGCGGTCTCTGGCAGCTTCTCCCGGTCAGATGGTCTCCGGGAGCCGGCAGGTTCTTCCCCTGTTCAGGGGTCACTGGTACCGCTCATTACAGTAATAAATATGCGGCTCCACCCCTATGGGAGTATAGTCCATATTCATTACTTTAATGAGCGGTACCACGTGACCGCTCAACAGGGGAAGAAGCTGCCAGCCTTGGAGACCATGGGACATGCAGGGACCACTCCAGGAGCAGGTGAGTATGTGACAGTCATCTACCATGACTCGAGTATAAGCCAAGAGGGGCACGTTCAGCCCATTTTTTTGGGCTGAAAATCTTGGCTTATACTTGAGTATATACGGTAAGTTTAACCCTACAGACTGCTCTCTGCCTGGAAACTACTAAGTTCAATCCTACAAATTGCTGCCTGCCTACAAGCTACTAAGTTCAACCCTACTGACTGCTGCCTGCCTGGAAACTACTAAGTTAAACCGTACAGACTGCTGCCTGCCTGCAAACTACTACGTTAAACCCTACAGACTGCTGCCTGCAAACTACTAAGTTCAAACCTACAGACTGCTGCCTGCAAACTACTAAGTTCAAATCTACTGACTGCTGCCAGCCAACTACTAAGTTCAACCCTACAGACTGCTGCCTGCCTGTAAACTACTAAGTTCAACCCTACAAACTACTGCCTGTCTGCAAACTACTAACTTCAACCCTACAGACTGCTGCCTGCAAACTACTAAGTTAAACTCTACAGACTGCTGCCTGCAAACTAATAAGTTCAACCCTACTGACTGCTGCCTGCAAGCTACTAAAGTAATCCCTACAAACTGCTGCCTGCTAACTATTAAGTTTCAACCCTACAGACTGCTGCCTGAAAACTACTAAGTTCAACCCTACTGACTGCTGCCTGCAAACTACTAAGCTAAACCCTAGACTGCTGCCTACAAACTACTAAGTTCAACCCTACAGACTGCTGCCTGCCAACAAACTACTAAGTTCAACCCTGCAGACTGCTGCCTGCAAACTACTAATTTAAACCCTACAGACTGCTGCCTGCAAACTACTAAGTTGAACCCTACAGACTGCTGCCTGCAAACTACTAAGTTAAGCCCTACAGACTGCTGCCTGTCTGCAAACTAAGTTCAACCCTACTGACTGCTGCCAGCAAACTACTAAGCTAAACTCTACAGACTGCTGCCTGCCTGCAAACTACTAAGTTAAACCCTACAGACTGCTGCCTGCAAACTACTAAGTTCAAACCTACAGACTGCTGCCTGTCTGCCAACTAGGGGAATAACCACAAAAGAAAAAACAACAGGATCCCTAAAAATATAACTTTTATTTCTTCAAGTTTAAAATATTATTCCAAAATTGGAGACAAGTACCAGAAAAACAGGAAAAATATATCATAAGGAAAAAAAAGGAATATATATATCAATAATGTATCCTACTGGGCCCTAGAAATATACTAAAATGGCCCCTACCTGACAGTGGAGGTTGGCACCCTAAGTTTCAGCGGTTGGCACCCCCACTCCGCGGCGGCTAGCCCTCCTGTCCTTATAAATCCCTATGAGCAGAAAAATGTGTCCCAATACACCCAATACCCAAGTGAAAAAAACACAAAAACATGCAAAAATAACCATAAAAAATGAGAAAAATAAAATAAAAAATAGAGCGGGTATTTCCCACAGTAATGAATGCCCTAATCAGCTTCCCAAATGGGAAAAAAAGACATAATATCCCCTCTATATCCAAAAAACAGTAAATATAACGGATATATAATATATTGGTAAGGAGGTAGAGCAAGTGTATCCCGAAGGAAATAATAAATGCTCTATCAAGCTCCCAAAGTCAGGGAACACTATAAAAAATGTCCTCTCAATACCAAACATTCAATAAATGTATAAGGTGTAAAAATGACTTGTCTCTATTGTTCTATGATATTATTTAGGGAGACTAGCAAAAACACTCCACATTTGATATTGCTTTGTAAATGTCAATACATTATAGATCACAGAAAAACGTCATAATATCCATCTGTATAAAGCATTATAGCCAATCAAAGCCCCTCAAAAGGAATATAGAGTGGAGTATGCCCTCCCTAATAGGCCACCGATCGACCCGTTTTTTTCAAGAAACTTCATAGGCCCCTTTCAAACATGATCATACCAGTGGCCACAAAAAAGGCGACACCACTCTCAGCAAATCATATGTACCCGCTGAATAGGGTTACAGCACATGGTCACCATTTAGATAGATTTACAGCACATAGTCACAATTGATAAACAGATCATTTGTTATGCCTAATAGTATTCAGATGGTATATACTCATCTGTGCCATAGGATGAAGGGTTGCTCTCATATTGAGTCATCGGTAAAGCCCCACATGCACGACATCCCATATAATATCCAACGCGTTTCCCCCCCATGGGAATAGCAGGGGTTCATCAGGGAATGCTGGCCATCACAGTGGAATAGAGCTAACTACTAAGTTAAACCCTACAGACTGCTGCCTGTAAACTACTAAGTTCAACCCTACTGACTGCTGCCTGCCTACAAACTACTACGCTCAACCCTACAGAGTGCTGCCTGCCTGAAAACTACTAAGTTAAACCCTACAGACTACTGCCTGCCTACAAACTACTAAGTTCAATCCTGCAGACTGCTACCTGCCAAGTACTAAGTTCAATCCTACAGACTGCTGCCTGCCTGCAAACTACTAAGTTCAACCCTACAAGTTCAACCCCGGTACCCCCCCCGAAGAATGGGGTTCGGGTCATTACTCTCGTCTCTTCCTGGTAAAAAAGCCATTGGGGGATGCACAAGTTATAATAAATCTGAAAGGCCTCAATTTTCATATTCAATACCGAAGATTCAAAATGGAGTCAGTGAAATCTGCTATTCCCCTGATAGGTCCGCATTATTTTATGGCAACCATCGACCTAAAAGATGCGTATTTTCACGTGCCGATTCACCCCTGGCACAGGAAGTATCTCAGATGCGCAATACAGTACAACCAGCAAGTGAGACACTTCCAATTCAATGTACTTCCTTTTGGGATTTCTTCAGCACCGAGAGTATTCTCCAGGATAATGGCAGTGGCGGTATCATATATCCGGAGACAGGGAGTCTGCAGTCTTCCTTACCTGGACGATCTGCTTAACATAGCTCCCTCAGCCCAGACTCTCAGCGATCATGTTTCAAAGACTCTCGACATTCTCAGAACCCTTGGGTGGCTCCCAAATCTAAAAAAATCCCAGCTTCAACCTTCCAAATAAAGGAAGTTTCTGGGAGTCCTGTTAGACTCTGTAAAACAAAAATCCTTTCTCCCGGAGGATTATCGCCAGGCTGTAATCAGAAAAATTGCAGACTTCAGAGAAGAGAGATCCCCAATTCTTCGAAAGGGCATGTCGGTCCTAGGCTCCATGACGGCGTGTATTCAGTCAGTGTCCTGGGCTCAGGCACATTCCAGAATCCTTCAAGCCCACATCCTCACAAACTGGGACGGGCATCCGGGCTCTTTGAACAAAAGAGTGCACACACCGGGGCGTTTGAAAGCATCCCTAGCGTGGTGGTTAAACCCCAAAAATATACGCAAGGGTGTGAGCTGGTCACAATCTCCCCTGGTGACGATTACTACCGATGCCAGCAAACGAGGCTTGGGGGCTGTGATATCCCATACTCCTTTCCAGGGGCACTGGAATCAGACAACAATCGCCAAGTCATCCAACTTCAGGAAGCTGAAGGCAGTGGAAGAAGCCCTTCTGGCTGCAAGCAGCCTAGTATCAGGAAGTCACGTCAAAGTCTATTCGGACAACACGACTATGGTTGCTCATCTCAGACATCAGGGGAGCTCAAAATTCAACAGCCTAAGGAGCATCTCAAACTGAATTTTCTATTGGGCCGAAAAGCACCTTCTCTCTCTGACAGCCGTCCATTTAAAGGGGTCTTTCAACCTACAGGCGGATTTCCTGAGTCGCCAGGACATTCAACCAGGAGAGTGGAGCTTGAACAAAAGAGTCTTCAACATGCTGGTAGACAGATGGGGTCTACCAGAGATCGATTTGTTTGCCTCAAACCAAAATGTACAGGTCCAAACCTTATTTTCCCTGAACCCCAGGGACAATTGCAGAGAAGTGGAAGCCCTGGCCCAGCCATGAAATTTCCAATTGGCCTACGCCTTCCCACCAATTCCAATACTGGCAAAGACCCTTCAGAAAATCCGGGAGGATCAGGATCCGACTATACTAGTGGCTCCAGTATGGCCAAAAAGAAGCTGGTTCAATCTCATTATCGAGCTACAGACAGATGGACCAGTCCTCCTGCCGATAGACGCCGATCTTCTCCTTAAGGGGCCCCTTCAACATCAAAACCCAGAAAAAATTGAACCTAGCAGCCTGGTTACTGAGGCCCAGGTCCTGAGTGCTAGAGGGCTATCAGATGCGGTAATCTGTACCTTGCAAAGATCCAGGAAGCCTGTTACTAGCGCAATTTATAGCAAGGTGTGGAAACAATTTTCATCTTTCTGTCTTCCTAATAGCCCAGATCCTTTTCATCCAAATATTAGATTTCCTTCAGCGCGGGCTTGAATTAGGCCTTAGACCCAGCACTCTGAAGGTTCAGGTCTCCACCCTCAGTGCTGTTTTTGACCAGGATTTGGCGAATCACCGTTGGATCAGAAGATTCATGGTATCAGCTCTCAGATCACAACCCATAAAGCAACCCGTTGTACCTTCATGTCACTTAAATTTAATTCTCAAAGGACTCACACAAGCACCGTTCGAGCCCCTGTCATCATGTACTCCTCAAATCAATTCCTGTCATACAAAGCTGTTTTTCTTGTAGCGATAACCACAGCAAGACGGGTGGGGGAGCTGCAAGCTTTATCAGTAAGAGAACCCTATTTATTGATTACAGACGACTCCATAATTCTCCGTCTTGATCCATTCTTCCTCCCGAAGGTGGTATCTGCATTTCACCGATCTCAGAATATTATTCTTCCTTCCATCTGCCAAAATCCGGCAAACCCAAAGGAAGAGTTCCATACTCTTGATGTTAAATGAACTATTCTACATTACCTTGAACAGACTAGCTCCTTCAGAGTGGATCAAAATTTATTCATACATCTGTCAGGTCAGAATAAGGGGAGAAAGGTGGCAAAAAGTACTATCGCCAACTGGATCAAGAGGGCCATACACGAAACCGATCTAGCCCAGAAATTGACTCCCCCAATCGGGGTCAAAGCCCACTTTACAAGATCCACCTCGGTTTCATGGGCGGAAAAAGGGGGCGCTTCCATCGAGCAGAATTGCAGGGCCGCAACATGGTCTTCATCTCATACCTTTACCAAACACTACAGATTGGACTTATTGTCCAATAGGGATCTAGTCTTTGGCCGGAAAGTGCTCCAGGCTACTGTCCCCCCTAGTGTAAAATTGGTTGGTACTCCTCCTATGCTGTCGTGGAAGGTGACTAGAGAAAATAGAATTAGACTTACCGGTAATTCGGTTTCTAGGAACCTTCCACGACAGCACTAATTCCCTCCCTTGCCTTGGATAATATCCTGGGTCCATTAAGGTAGCTAGTGCTATGGTATCTGTTATAAATCACTGGCGAATAGGAGGTAGGAGGGGCCTTTTAACCTCTTGTGCTTCCTGTCCCCCATTAGGGAATGGAGACATCCTCCTATGCTGTCGTGGAAGGTTTACCGGTAAATCTAATTCTATTTTTAGTTTGTTTTCCTCCTCTTCTTCCAAGAGCCAGAACTTTTTTTTTTCCTCATTTTTTTTTTAACCTTTCCATATACGCAGTCAGATGAGGACTTGTTTTCTTGCTGGACGAGTTGTAGTTTTGATTGACACCATTTATTTTAACATACATTGTATCGAAAAGCAGGAAAAAATCCAAGTATGGAAAAGTGGTGAAAGAAAAAAACACAATTCCTCCATTGGATTTTTTTTTTTTGCCTTTCATTGTGCATTAAAAATCACTGGACAACATGATTAAAGGGAACCTGTCAGCAGGATTGTGCACAGTGACCTACAGACAGTGTCAGGTCGGCGCCGTTATACTGATTACAGTGATACCTTATGGTTGTTGTTTAATCTTTATTTTCAGTTAATGAGATTCTCGTGCTGCGGGGCGGCCTGTGTAGAGCAGGCAGTAAGTAAATGAGTGAACCCAGGTTTGCCATCTAGAATTTCAGGGTCTGATATTGGCAAAATTTTAGGGCCCCCTTGAGATTGTACTCCACCCCTCGAACCTTCCACATTCCCACCACCTATGGTGAATAGTGGAGCCTGCGCCATCTTCAGCATGCCAATGTCTCTCCTTCTAGTCCTAGCAGTAATAATATCATAAATAAACAACAACAATGTTGAACAATGAGTGCAGCAAACTGATCTGTACAGACCAAGAAGTGGCGTCAATTATTAAATGTATGAAAACTCCATGATTTTATGTAATTTTTTTATATTGATACTGAAATATTAAATTAAAAACATCACCCAAAACTCTGACAGAATTGCCATAATTTTTTTTTTGCCTAACACAAATCAAGCCCTTACACAGCTCCATAGAAAGAAAAAGTTATGGATCTTGGGAAGCGCCAGGTTTAAAAAAAAAAACAATTGCGGTACTTATTTTTGAAAAGTGGCACAAAGTAGTATAACGTTAAAAAATTATTTATTAACATAATCGTACTGACCCAGAGAATAAAGTAACATTGCAAAATTTGGTGTTGCTGTTTTCCCCACCCCACCCCCCTCAGAAAAAACGTTAATTAATCTGTAGTTTCTGTGTACCCCAAAATAGTGGCATCAACAACTACAACTTGGTAAAAAAAAAAAGTTATAGTTATAAAATAAATTACAAAAAAAAAAATTACTCGACAGCCTCCTGAACTAACTGTAGCGGCTGGTCAGAAGTCGTGCGGTTGCTTCATTCACTTCAGTGGAATTTCCAGCTATGTCCCAAACTCCCAGTCAAATGAATCAAGCGGCTGCAGGCATGTCTAATCAGCCGCTCCGTTCATTTCAGGGGGCAATTAGACTTTCGGGGCCCCCTGTTCTCGGGATCAGTGGGAGTTCTACTTCTGGGACCCCTTACTGAACACAAGAGCAAGGACCCCGTTAATCTCACTTCCCCTCGAAATGTCCAGAGCAGCTGATTGGGCATGCATGCAGCCACTCGATTGTAAGGGCCAGCTCACATGGCAGAACTTTGGTGCGGAAAGGTCCTTTCTCAGCATGGCTGTGGCTAAAACCCACCGTTCTCTAGTCCTCAGCGCTGTCTTCCATAAAGATGAATGGGAGGCATGAAGGAAGTGTCCGCCACGGATATTCAGCAGAACATGTCCGTGCCAAACTTCTGCTTGAAGATCTGCCATGTGAACTAGCCCTAATAATTATCCAACATGTTGTGTATAGGGGATATGTATTAGGTTACTAGAATATCCCCTTTAAGACAAGCAACTGTTCCTTATTGCAGGCAGGCAGCAGTCTATAGGGTTGAACTTAGTAGTTTGCAGGCAGGCAGCAGTTTGTAGGGTTGAACTTAGTAGTTTGCAGGCAGGCAGCAGTCTGTAGGGTTGAACTTAGTAGTTTGCAGGCAGGCAGCAGTCTGTAGGGTTGAAAGTAGTAGTTTGCAGGCAGCAGTCTGTAGGGTTGAACTTACTAGTTTGCAGGCAGGCAGCAATCTGTTGGATTGAACTTAGTAGTTTGCAGGCAGGCAGCAGTCTGTAGTGTTGAACTTAATGATAACCGGAAATCCGAATGCATAGCAAAAAAATCTGGGAAAGAGTGCTAGTATATATAGTGATAACCCAGATTATTGAAATCATCGCTCCAAACACTAGATGCCGAAAAAGAGGAGGACCAGGAGCATAAAGTACAAATGTATATAAGAGAATCTTTATTTATACAAAACATTAAAATCTGGACATCAGTAATCATAACAAGTATTCCACAACATTACATGAAAAAGGGGGAAAGTACAAACCCTCAATCTCACCACCTCATCGCTATAGGGAGTAATCATGTAAACAGTTGTAGGCGGTAAACACCATATAGCTAAAGGTAATCGCATGGAAAGAAAGAAGGAAAAGAGATTGCTGCTGTGTCAGTACTCAACAAAGGGTCTAAGGCAAGTGCACCAACTAATTACAATAAATAACCCATGACACAGCATCAAAAAAAGCAAAATGCGCTTACCCATGCAGAGGGGGGGAGAGGGGAAGGGATCCCGCCGGTGGATGAACCCCGACGCGCGTTTAGCAGCGTTCACACGCCGCTTCCTCAAAGGGATAAGGGGTTGAACTTAGTAGTTCACAGGCAGCAGTCTGTAGGGTTTAACTTAGTAGTTTGCAGGCAGCAGTCTATAGGGCTTAAATTAGTAGATTGCAGGCAGCGGTCTGCAGGGTTGAACTTAGTAGTTTGTAGGCAGCAGTCAGTAGGGTTGAACTTAGTAGTTTGCAGAAGGCAGCAGTCTGTAGGGTTGAACTTAGTAGTTTGCAGGCAGGCAGCAGTCTGTAGGGTTGAACTTAGTAGTTTGCAGGTAGGCAGCAGTTTGTAGGGTTGAACTTAGTAGTTTGCAGACAGGCAGCAGTCTGTTGGGTTGAACTTAGTAGTAAGCAGGCAGCAGTCTATAGTGTTGAACTTAGTAGTTTGCAGACAGCAGTCTGCAGGGTTGAACTTAGCAGTTTGCAGGCAGGCAGCAGTCAGTAGGGTTGAACTTAGCAGTTTGCAGGCAGGCAGCAGTCAGTAGGGTTGATCTTAGTAGTTTGCAGGGAGCGGTCAGTAGGGTTGAACTTAGTAGTTTGCAGGTAGGCAGCAGTCTGTAGGGTTGAACTTAGTAGTTTGCAGGCAGCAGTCTGTAGGGTTTAACTTAGTTTGCATGCAGAAGTAAGTAGGGTTGAACTTAGTAGTTTGCAGGCAGCAGTCTGTAGGGTTGAACTTAGTAGTTTGCAGGCAGGCAGCAGTCTGTAGGGTTGAACTTAGTAGTTTGCAGACAGGCAGCAGTCTGTTGGGTTGAACTTAGTAGTAGGCAGGCAGCAGTCTGTAAGGTTGAACTTAGTAGTTTACAGGCAGGCAGCAGTCTGTAGTGTTGAACTTAGTAGTTTGCAGGCAGCAGTCTGTAGGGTTGAACTTATTAGTTTGCAGGCAGGCAGCAGTCTGTAGGGTTGAACTTAGTAGTTTGCAGGCAGGCAGCAGTCTGTAGAGTTGAACTTACCGTATATACTCAAGTATAAGCCCAGATATTCAGCCCAAAAAAATGGGCTGAAAGTGCCCCTCTCAGCTTATACTCGCGTCATGGTCGGCAGGTGAGGGGGAGCGACGACGGTCACATACTCACCTGCTCCTGACGCGGTCCCTGCATGTCCCTTGGTCTCCGGCACCGGCAGCTTCTTCCCCTGTTCAGCGGTCACGTGGTACCGCTCATTACAGTAATGAATATGGACCCGACTCCCATAGGGGTGGAGCCGCATATTAATTACTGTAATGAGCGGTACCAGTGACCGCTGAACAGGCGAAGAAGCTGCCGGCTCCCGGAGTCTATCTGTCCGGGAGAAGCTGCCAGGGACCGCGCCGGGAGCAGGTGAGTATTTCATATTCACCTTCCCTCGTTCAACCGCCGCCCCGTCTTCCGCATCCTCTGCAGTGACTGTTCACATCAGAGGGCGCGAAAGACGGGACGCTGAGGAGCAGCGGGCAGCAACGAGAGGTGAGTATGTCATTTTTTGTTATTGCAGCAGCATTATATATGGCACATTGTTATATGGAGCATCTATGGGGCCATAATGAACTGTATGGAGCATTAAATATGGCACATTGTTATATGGAGCATCTATGGGGCCATAATGAACTGTATGGAGCATTATATGTGGCACATTGTTATATGGAGCATCTTATGGGGCCATCATAATGAACTGTATGGAGCATTATATGCGGCACGTTGTTATATGGCCATCTATGGGGCCATAATGAACTGCATGGAGCATTATATGGGGCACATTGTTATATAGAGCATCTTATGGGGCCATAATGAACTGGATGGAGCATTATATGTGGCACATTGTTATTTGGAACATTATATGGGGCACATTGTTATATGGAGCATCTTATGGGGCCATAATTAAGTGCATGGAGCATTATATGTGGCACATTGTTATATGAAGCATCTATGGGGCCATAATGAACTGCATGGAGCATTATATGGGGCACATTGTTATATGGAGCATCTTATGGGGCCATAATTAAGTGCATGGAGCATTATATGTGGCACATTGTTATATGAAGCATCTATGGGGCCATAATGAACTGCATGGAGCATTATATGGGGCACATTGTTATATGAAGCATCTATGGGGCCATAATGAACTGTATGGAGCATTAAATGTGGCACATTGTTATATGGAGCATCTATGGGGCCATAATGAACTGTATGGAGCATTATATGTGGCACATTGTTATATGGAGCATCTATGGGGCCATAATGAACTGTATGGAGCATTAAATGTGGCACATTGTTATATGGAGCATCTATGGGGCCATAATGAACTGCATGGAGCATTTTATGTCGCACATTTTTATATGGAGCATCTTATGGGGCCATAATCAGCATTTGTGCAGCATTGTATCGAGCATATTTTAATATGGAGCCCATCATAAACTTTATGGAGCTTTATATGGGGCTCCTGATTCAATATGGATATTCAAAAACAGTTAGGGCTTGTTCACACTATCCTTTTTTTGCTGCGGATTTTTCAGCTGCGGGTTTGGAAAACCCGCAGTTGAAAACCGCGGTGGTTTTCCCTGCGGGTTTTTGTGCGGTTTCTTCTGCGGGTTTCCAACTGCAGTTTCCTATTGGTGCAGGTGGAAAACCGTTGCGGAATCCGCAGAAAGAATTGACATGCTACTTCTTTTTTTCCGCAGAAAATCCGCGCTGATTTTCTAGTGGAAAAAAGCAAAGTGGGCACAGCGTTTTTTGTTTTCCATAGGGTAACATTGTACTGTACCCTGCATGGAAAACGGCTGCGGATCCGCAGCTGCAAATCCGCTGCGGATCTGCAGCAAAAACCGCAGCGTGTGAACATAGCAAACAAAAAAGACCTTTAGGACAAATTAGTATATAGTGATTATAAATATCGGTGACCGTGAGCCTAAATAACCCGGCCACCACAGGCATTAGCCATGGAAACACTCCACCCAGGATGTTTAACAAAAAGAAGAAAAAATTGGAGTGATAAAATCCACCAAAATTGAGTAAAATCCAAATGAATTTTATTTGAATAAACAATTACATATGTGGCATTTTAAAATATACATAACATCATATAAAATCATATAAAAGGACCTAAGCTGTGTTAGAGCAGAGACTCAGATGCAGCACCACATGCGGACCGACCAGACACCGCGGTAAAAAACAACATTTAACAATGTTAAACAATAATGACTATTAGTCTCAAGCTATGCTATCAGTGCTCTCCTATGGTAGGCATACATGAAAATTCAATAAAGTGATTAGTTCTCACCCATTCCGTGTCAGGTCGGCCGCACGTGTACCCCTACGCGCGTTTCGCGTGGGCTTCTTCAAGGGGGGGCTGTAATAGTGTGAGTGCGTCCCTATCTCCTTTATATATATGTCCGAACTCTCCGTCCAGCTGTAAGTGGTCTCTCTAAGCGGCGCATGTCTTCCGCATCCGGGCCCGGAATTCGCGTCACAGTAAGGCGCCACGATGGCGGTGCGGGTCACCGGACCTAGCCGGATGACGTCACTGACCCGCACACGTCATCACGCTGCGCCACAACAACGCGCCGGGAATTCCCGTGCTTTTGACATGCGCACAAGAGACGTACAGGTAAGTATATCAATTGAATCATGCTGCAGATCCACCACTACTTCCATTGCATCATATCATTAACGTGAACTAATCTATCACAACAAAAGGGAAAAAGAGGAACCTATCAGTTTTTCCCAAATATAACAATAAGTAAATAAGTGATTATAAACAAATAATATGTCTAATAATAATAATTAATATGCTCCCAAAATACCCACAGTGCTGCAATCTAATATATAAAGCTGAATGTGTGTGTGTGTGTATGTATGTATGTATGTATGTATGTCCGGGATTGGCATCTGAACCGTAGCAGCTACAGCCACAAAATTTTGCACAGTCACACGTCTGGACCCCGAGAGCGTCATAGGCTATGTTGTGAGGTGAAATTTTAACCCCGCGCTTTCCAATTCACCAAACAATTTTGCCCCTATCTACATAATGGGGAAAAAGTGAAAGGAAAAGTGTTGGAGGCGTCGCAGCTACAGGCACAAAATTTTGCACAGTCACACGTCTGGACCCTGAGAGCGTCAAAGCTATATTGTGAGGTGAAATTTTAACCCCGCGCTTTCCAAGTCACCAAACAATTTTGCCCCTATCTACATAATGGGGAAAAAATGAAAGGAAAAGTGTTGGAGGCAAATTAACAGCTGCCAGATGTGAACAAGGGGGACTTAAAGAATGACAGCGATGGCACCAAAGAGTATATACTGTACAGTTGCTAAGGTGGGGCCCCAACATGGGATAATCACACCACCACGGGGATATGAACACACACACAAAATGCGCCACACACTACCACGTGCTCGAACACATATACCACCCTCAGTGCACATTTCACCACACATACACCAACCTCGCCACATAAAAGTAGAAACACAAAAGTCGCCGCTCAAAACTCGCCACGCGCAAAACTCTCCACATGCAAAACTCGCCACACGTGCAAAACTCGCCACACGCAAAACTTGCACACGCAGAAAAATTGCCACACGCAGAAAAATTGCCACATGCACAAAAGTTGCAACACATGCAAAAGTTGCCTCACACAAAACTTGCACATACTCAAAAGGCACCACACATAAAACTCGCCACGCGCAAAACTCGCCATGCGCAAAACTTGCTGCACACAACTTGCTACACTAACCTGTCACATGCAACTCGACACACAAAAAGTTGCTACACGCATGTCGCCACACAAAACTCATCTCACAAAAGTCCCTACATGCATGTCGCCACACACAACTCAACACACACAACTTGACACACGAAACTCGCCCTAAAACACACACAAGTCTGGTATCCTTCAAAAATAAAAATCTGATTAATAAGCAGACAAACTACAAGAGCAACAAATGTACCATATAGGAATCCGGCAGCTGTCAGTCACATGACCAGTCTATTATGTGTATGTGTGAGCTAATATATACTGCCAGGGGGTGGGCTTACTGTTGGCTGGGGATTTATCAGGCTGCCATTTTAGCTTACAAATACTGAGGTAAAAATACTGACCAAATAACGTGTGAACGAGGGCTAATACAGGAGGAGATGGCATACAGCTATATACTATATACAGGAGATGACACACAGGTATATACTATTTACAGGGGAGATGACACACAGGTATATACTATATACAGGAGGAGATGACACACAGATATATACTATATACAGGAGAGATGACACACAGGTATATACTATATAGAGGAGGAGATGACATACAGGTACATACTACATACAGGAGGAGATGACATACAGGTATATACTATATACAGGAGGAGATGACACACAGGTATATACTATATACAGGAGCAGATTACCTACAGGTATATAGTATATACAGGAGGAGATGACACAGGTATATGCTATGTATAGGAGGAGATGACATACAGGTATATACTATATACAGGAGATGACACACAGATATATACTATATATAGGTGAGATGACACACAGGTATATACTATATACAGGAGATTACATACAGGTATATCTAATATATAAAGCTGAATGTGTGTATGTATGTATGTGTGTATGTCCGGGATTGGCATCTGTACCGTCGCAGCTACAGCCACAAAATTTTGCACAGTCACACGTCTGGACCCCGAGAGCGTCATAGGCTATGTTGTGAGGTGAAATTTTAACCCCGCGCGTTCCAATTCACCAAACAATTTTGCTCCTATCTACATAATGGGGAAAAAGTGAAGGGAAAAGTGTTGGAGGAAAATTGACAGCTGCCAGATGTGAACAATGAGGACTTAAAGAATGAGAGCGATGGCGACAAAGAGTATATACCGTACAGTTGCTAAGGTGGGGCCCCGACATGGGATACTCACCACACACGGGGATATGAACACAAACACAAAATGCGCCACACACTACCACGTGCTTGAACACATATACCACCCTCAGCACACATTTCACCACACACACACACCAACCTCGCCACATAAAAGTCGAAACACAAAAGTCACCACTCAAAACTCGCTACATGCAAAACTCGCCATATGCAAAACTAGGCTCACGCAAAACTCGCCACACGTGCAAAACTCACCTCATGGAAAACTCACCTCATGCAAAACTTGCACACACAGAAAAATTGCCACATGTACAAAAGTTGCACCACATGCAAAAGTTGCCTCACACAAAACTTGCACATACTCAAAATGCACCACACATAAAACTCGCCACGCGCAAAACTCGCCATGCACAAATCTTGCTGCACACAACTTGCTACACTAACCTGTCACATGCAACTCAACACACAAAATGTTGCTACACGCATGTCGCCACACAAAACTCATCTCACAAAAGTCGCTACATGCATGTCGCCACACGCAACTCAACACACACAACTTGACACATAAAACTCGCCCTAAAACACACACAAGTCTGGTATTGTCCTTCAAAAATAAAAATCTGATTAATAAGCAAACTACAAGAGCAACAAATGTACCATATAGGAAATACGGCAGCTGTCAGTCACATGACCTGTCTATTATGTGTATGTGTGAGCTAATATATACTGCCAGGGGGGAGGGCTTCCTGTTGGCTGGGGATTTATCAGGCTGCCAATAGCAACCAATCACAGCTCAGCTTCTATTTTGCTACAGTTAATTAACCTGAGCTCTGATTGGTTAATATAGGCAACAAAGACATTCTCAGTATAACAAAGCTAATATATGTTGTGAAATGCTTCTATTTGCTTAGTTTTTGCCTTTTAATAATTACATTTCTATCTATTTGTTTTGTGGTTTTTGTGTGCAGAATAAATTTTTGTTAACACATTCTATTTTGCTAACAGCAGTCATTAACCCGGGCGAAGCCGGGTAGTACAGCTAGTAATATAATAATAATAATACTATATCAAAAGTGCAATAATTAATATGTATCATGCAATCGTGATCATTAGATGCAATTGTTAATCTTGTTTTCTCCACAGCAGAATTCCATCTTAGACCGCCAAACAATTTGTCATCTCATCATAGAAAGACCATGCCGGAAGAGTTCAGGTAACTTTAATGATAGTGAATAACTTACTGGAATAAAATAAAATAAAAGGACACAAAACACAAATTAAAAATCCAATAATAATTGCTTTAATATTTATAAAAAGGAGGAAAAACGTAATTGTTCATTTAAACCTGCCGGAGCCATTGTTCCCAGGACAGTGATCCAACGACACTCTTTTTGTGTAAGAAGTCTTATGGCATCACCTCCTCTCACCCCCATGTGGACTCGATCAATCCCAAAAATCTTTAAACTAGCCGGATTACAATTATGTTTTAATTTAAAATGTCTTGGCAATGACTTGAGGCTCCCCACATCCTCTATGTCATGGGCATCCCTTATGTCCCTCACGTGCTCTCGTGTTCGTACACGTAGTTCACGTGAGGTCAGGCCTACATATACCTTATTACACCCACACCTTGCGTAGTATACTACATGGGTTGTTGTACAGGTAATATACTCATTGATATTGAAACTTTTTTGGCCTTCCACTGACATAAAGGATGTTGCCCGAACATGGTTCTTACATCCCATACAATTCTGGCAAGGAAAAAATCCTCTTCTCTTTTTTTCATTACCAAACATGCCAGGTGGTTTAGCAACATAATGGCTTTTCACAAGCATATCCTTTAAATTCCGGCTTCTCCAGGCTGTCATCACTGGCTCAACTGGTAATTCCCTTCCCAAGGTGGAATCAGTCCTTAGTACTGGCCAGTGTTTTTGGAGTATCCTTCTCATAGTTCCCCACTGTTGATTTAATGTAGAAATAAACCTTACTCCTCCATTGCTTGATTTCTCCCTATTTTGTGGACGAAGGAGTTGTCCCCTCTCAGATCTCTTAGCTCTTGAATATCCTCTTCTTATACTACGCCCACTGTATCCTCGAGCCCTAAACCTGTGCCTAAGATCAGACGCCTGCTCCTCAAATAGTGCATCCGAAGAGCATATCCTACGGGCCCTTAAAAATTGCCCCACTGGAATTGCCTTAATGGTCGAATCCAAATGTGCAGAGGATGCATGCAGTAATGCATTAGTCGATGTTTCTTTACGATATAAATCTGTCATAATCAGACCATCCCTCTGCACTTTCAGTTCGATATCCAGAAAGGCAATTTTTTCTTGATGGTAATTATACGTGAGATTGATATTGTAATCGTTGCGATTCAACCCCACCATAAAATCATGGAGCTCATCAACCGTGCCTTGCCAGATAAACAAAATATCGTCTATGTATCGGTACCACCCTACTACCTGGGGAACGGCGTGTGCTCCGCCGCAAAACAAACCCCTCTCCCAGTACCCTAGGAAGAGATTTGCGTACGACGGCGCACACGCCGCTCCCATGGCGGTACCTCGTGTCTGAAGAAAAAATCGATCTTTAAACGTAAAAAAGTTATGGGTGAGGATGAATCGCAACAAGTCCAATACCAATTCTCTTAGGTCGGCATCCATATTGCTCGACTCTAAATAGAATTCTGCGGCCCTAATACCATCCTCATGGTGGATGCTGGTATATAATGCTTCTACGTCTGCTACTACGAGATACATGTCTGATTCCAGGAATAAACCATCCATGCGCCTCAATACGTCCGTGGTGTCTCTGACATAGGAGGGCAATGTCTCCACTTGGGGCTTGAGGTAATGCTCAATAAATTTGCATATTGGATCACAGAGCCCTCCTATGCCAGACACAATCGGGCGCCCAGGAGGTGAAATTGGATCCTTGTGGACCTTAGGCAACAGGTAGAATGTAGGTACCACGGGACTTTTAACCATCAGTCCATCAAGGATTTTTTTGGGAATTATCCCTCTCTCCAGTGCAATCTCCAAAATTGACTCAAGAGTGCTTTTAAAAGAGACAAGTGGATTAGCCGGCAATTGAATATATGTGTCCTTATTCCTAAGTTGCTTAAAAGCCTCTTTTTCGTATTTTTGTACAGGCCAAATTACCACATTCCCCCCCTTGTCAGCTGCTTTGATGACAACATCATCAATTTGATTCAAATCATTCATCGCTTTACGTTGTCTCTGAGTGAGATTATCCCTTCTACCATTATTTTCAATCATTTTAAAATCCTCAGTTACTAAACGTGTGAATATCTCCACCTGAGGACAGCATGACAAGGGGGGAAATGTGGTGGACTTTAAGGTAATTGGAGGCAAGAACGTACCTCTAACACCTGTCTCAGATTCCTTCTCCAGCTCTTCCAATGCCTTTAATGCCTCTTGTTCAGTTGTTAAATCATCCATCGCAGTAGGCGATTTTGAGTGTAACTTTTTTAGGACCAATTTTCTAGAGAACAAATGCAAGTCTTTCACAGCTGTAAAGAAATTAAAATTATTACATGGAGAGAAGGATAATCCTAGTTCAAGAACCTCAATCTGGGCCTCAGTGAGGACATGTGAGGACAAATTAATTACCTGAAGCGTATTTGTTCTTGCCTTTTTATCACTAGGCGGAGATGAAGGGGTCTTACGTTTTTGATTATATTTGAAACCCCCCGAACGGTGACCTCTTTGAGATTCCTTTCTATCCCACATAGGTCTAGTATGGTCACCATTTTGGGGTCTTTCATCAATAGAAGATACTGATGAAAGAGAAACAGATCTTGTCCTTGATCGTGGTCTCGACCTCTGACCACTCTTACTCCATTTATAAACTCGACCATTTTGTAAATCCGCCAAATCCCGTTGATATTTTTTAGTCTTATTGGACACAATCTCCCTTTCCCACTTCTGTGATTCTCCATCAAGCTCATTTTTATATTTCAACACTTCCTCTGGGGTGAGCTGTTTATTCATCTCATCCTGAATACTTTTAAGTTCACCATCTATTTCATCCATTTTTGTCTGATTAGATACAGTTAATAACTCCATGAACCTTTTAGAACAAGATGAAGCAGCTTCTTCCCATGATTCAATAAAATCCTCCTCATTGACCGGAAAAGAGGTAAATACCTGCACCCTCAGGCCCCTCGGAATTAAACCACAAGCAATGTATTTTTCTAGAAATGCCTTGTTCCACCAGAGGCGGGCTCTCTTCAGCAGTAATTCTTTAAACTTCTTAAAAAGTTCTCCCCCATTATTGGATTTAAAAACACCACTGACACCTGGACCCTCCTCAAACACTTTATCCAATTGTGTGCGCCACGCCTTTTCGCGCTCGCGGAAATCCATATGTCCACAGGACTCAGCTGTGAAAAACACAGAATATAATAGCAAACAAAAAAGACCTTTAGGACAAATTAGTATATAGTGATTATAAATATCGGTGACCGTGAGCCTAAATAACCCGGCCACCACAGGCATTAGCCATGGAAACACTCCACCCAGGATGTTTAACAAAAAGAAGAAAAAATTGGAGTGATAAAATCCACCAAAATTGAGTAAAATCCAAATGAATTTTATTTGAATAAACAATTACATATGTGGCATTTTAAAATATACATAACATCATATAAAATCATATAAAAGG
Source organism: Ranitomeya variabilis (assembly GCF_051348905.1). Taxonomy (NCBI): domain Eukaryota; kingdom Metazoa; phylum Chordata; class Amphibia; order Anura; family Dendrobatidae; genus Ranitomeya; species Ranitomeya variabilis. Next base: position 129,746,122 of record NC_135236.1, on the reverse strand, counting down.
ACCTAAGCTGTGTTAGAGCAGAGACTCAGATGCAGCACCACATGCGGACCGACCAGACACCGCGGTAAAAAACAACATTTAACAATACGTAAATAAAGTGCTCGTGCAATTAAATAGTTAATATTTCAGCGTGCTAATACCAAGGATAGCCATAGAAAAAGTCATAATGACTATTAGTCTCAAGCTATGCTATCAGTGCTCTCCTATGGTAGGCATACATGAAAATTCAATAAAGTGATTAGTTCTCACCCATTCCGTGTCAGGTCGGCCGCACGTGTACCCCCATGGAGTACACGTGCGGCCGACCTGACACGGAATGGGTGAGAACTAATCATGTATGCCTACCATAGGAGAGCACTGATAGCATAGCTTGAGACTAATAGTCATTATGACTTTTTCTATGGCTATCCTTGGTATTAGCACGCTGAAATATTAACTATTTAATTGCACGAGCACTTTATTTACGTATTGTTAAATGTTGTTTTTTACCGCGGTGTCTGGTCGGTCCGCATGTGGTGCTGCATCTGAGTCTCTGCTCTAACACAGCTTAGGTCCTTTTATATGATTTTATATGATGTTATGTATATTTTAAAATGCCACATATGTAATTGTTTATTCAAATAAAATTCATTTGGATTTTACTCAATTTTGGTGGATTTTATCACTCCAATTTTTTCTTCTTTTTGTTAAACAGCGTGTGAACATAGCCTTAAACTACTGATGTCTCAATTAATTTTACTTTTATTGGTATCTATTTTTATTTTTGAAATTTACCAGTAGCTGCTGCATTTTCCACCCTAGGCTTATACGCGAGTCATTAAGTTTTAACAGTTTTTTTGTGGCAAAATTAGGGGGGTCGGCTTATACTTGGGTCGGCTTATACTCGAGTATATACGGAATGTCCAATTAACCTTTCTTTCTCTGTTTTTTTTTATGTTATTCCAATACACACAAAGGAAATAAATGTGTGTATAACAAAAAGTGTAATTGCAATAATTTTCTGGAACAATCTCAAGGGTGCCAATACATTAAGCTATTACTGTATATCTCAAAATTTTGCATTTTCATATGTATTATTGATATATAATATAAAAATTAAAACAACATTTACACTTTAACCCCTTCTTGACATGCGCCATACTAGTACAGCTCTGTGGGAACTGTGTTCTCGCAAACCGCAGTACTAGTACGGCGGTACGATCGCGCGGTCTCACTGTGAGCGCCGCGTTGGTTGCATGGAGGTGTCAGCTGTATGTGACAGCTGACACCCCGCAACAATGCCCACAATCGGCGCTAGCGCCAGTCGTGGGCATTTAACCCCTCTGATGCCGCTGTCAGTTGTGTGAGCGGCATAGAGAACAATTGCGCAGAGATGCGATCGCGTTGTTCCGGTGGTCTCCATGGAGACCCCGGATCCAAAATGGCTGTGGGGTCCTTCCGGGTCCTTCACTGAGGTGGCTTGCCGGCGACCGCAAGCCTCCCACAGTGCCTGTCAGATTGCTGATCTGACACAGTGCTATGCAAAGTGTTAGATCAGTGATCTGACTTTATATAGTGATGTTCCAACCTGGGACAATGTTACAAAGTAAAAGAAATATTAGACTGTATTAAAAAAAAAAAAAAAAATCCCAAAATAAAGATAAAAATATTTTTCCAATAAATTCATTTATTTATGTAAGTAAAAAAAAAAACAATAAAAGTACACATATTTGGTATCGCCACGTACGTAGCGACCACTCTTTAAAACTATCCCACTAGTTAACCCCTTCAGTGAACACCGTAAAAAAAGGCAAAAAACAATGCTTTATCATCATGCTGCCGAACAAAAAGTGCAATAAAACGCGATCAAAAAGATGGATATAAATAAACATAGTACTCCTGAAAACTCCATCTTGTCTCACAAAAAAAAGCCGCTATACAGCTCCATCAGCAGAAAAATTAAAGTTATAGCTCTCAGCATAAAGCGATGCAAAAACAATTATCCTTTGATCCGGAAGGAGTCCCCGGATCCAAGATGGCCACGGGACTCCTTCTGGGTCATGAAGTGACGTGTCTAGCCTCCTGCACTGCGTGTCAGATCACTGATCTGACACAGTGCTATGCACAGTGTCAGATCAGCGTTCTGATCTAATACAGTGATGTCCCACCCTGGGACAATGGTAGAAAGTAAAAAAAAAAATAGAATGTATTAAAAAAAAAAAAAAAATCCCCAAATAAAGGAAAAAAATTTTTTCCCAATAAATCCATTTATTTATGTAAATTAAAAAAAACAACATGCACGTACATATATTTGGTATCGCCGTGTCCGTAACGACCCTCTCTATAAAACGATCACACTAGTTAACCCCTTCAGTGAACACCGCAAAAGAATAAATAAAAAACAAGGCAAAAAACAACGCTTAATTATCATACAGGCAAACAAACAGTGGAATAACACGCGATCAAAAAGACGGATATAAATAAACATGGTACCGCTGAAAATGTCATCTTATCCCGCAAAAAACAGCCACCATCAGCAGAAAAATAAAAAAGTTATAGCTCTCAGAATAAAGCGATGCAAAAACAATTATTTTTTTATATAGAATAGTTTTTATTGTGTAAAAGCGCCAAAACATAAAAAAATTATATAAATAAGGTATTGCTGTAATTGTACTGACCTGAAGAATAAAGCTGCTTTATCAATTTTACCACACGTGGAACGGTATAAACGCCCCCCTTAAAAGAATTTCAGGAATTGCTGGTTTTTGTTCATTCCGCCTCCCAAAAATCGGAATAAAAAGCGATCAAAAAATGTCATATGCCCAATAATGGTACCAATAAAAACGTCAACTCGTCCCGCAAAAAACAAGATCTCATATGACTCTGTGGGCCAAAATATGGATAAATTATAGCTCTCAAAATGTGGTGATGCAAAAACTATTTTTTGCAATAAAAAGCGTCTTTTAGTGTGTGACGGCTGCCAATCATAAAAATCCACCAAAAAAAACGCTATAAAAGTAAATCAAACCCCCCTTCATCACCCCCTTAGTTAGGGAAAAATAATAAAATTTTAAAAAATGTATTTATTTCCATTTTCCCATTAGGGCTAGGGTTAGGGCTAGGGTTAGGGTTAGGGCTAGGGGGCTAGGGTTAGTGCTAGAGCTAGGGTTGGGGTTAGGGTTTCAGATAGAATTGGGGGGTTTCCACTGTTTAGGCACATCAGGAGCTCTCCAAACGCGACATGGCGTCCGATCTCAATTCCAGCCAATTCTGCATTGAAAAACAAAACAGTGCTCCTTCCCTTCCGAGTTCTCCTGTGCGCCCAAACAGTGGTTCCCCCCCACATATGGGGTATCAGCGTTCTCAGGACAAATTGGACAACAACTTTTGGGGTCCAATTTGTCCTGTTACCCTTGGGAAAATAAAAATTTGAGGGCTAAAATATAATTTTCGTGGAAAAAAAAATATTTTTTATATTTACGGCTCTGCGTTATAAACTGTAGTGAAACACTTGTTGGTTCAAAGTTCTCACAACACATCTAGATAAGTTCCTTGGGGGGTCTAGTTTCCAATATGGGGTCACTTGTGGGGGGTTTCTACTGTTTAGGTACATCAGGGGCTCTGCAAATGCAACATGACGCCTGCAGACCAATCCATCTAAGTCTGCATTTCAAACGGCGCTCCTTCCCTTCCGAGCTCTCCCGTGCGCCCAAACAGTGGTTCCCCCCACATATGGGGTATCAGCGTTCTCAGCACAAATTGGACAACAACTTTTGTGGTTCAATTTCTCCTGTTATGCAGCGCCCCAGAGTCCTGGTCGTTGCAGTAATGTCGCTCTGCCACTAAGGGGAGTGATGTTACGTCTGATTGCACTAAGGAGTTCACCTGACCAGGTATCACACACACACTTCACACTTCGGCCACCAGGGGGAGTGGTTTTATCTAGTAGGCCACTCCTCACGCTCTGGTAAAACTGGGGGTTGGACAGGAAGTTGGAGAGAAAGTAGCTGGGAAGAGCTAGAGAAAGGACCTGTCAGGGGTGGGATCCTGGCAGAGTCCTAGAAAGTGGAAGTGAGGAACGGAAACAGCAAAAAGGAGATAACACCAGTGGTAGTCGTGCCATAAGATCGAGGCAACATCCTACTGAGGCGCGTAGCCGGTGGCCGGAACGCCGAGAAAGTAAGAGACTCCACGCATTACTTTAAACCACTGCCGGACAGTTAACCATAGGTTGGCTGTCTCACCATTACACCTAACGAAGACAACGGAGGCAAACTGTGGGAGAGGGGCATCCCTAGGGTCCCTATAAAATAGCTCTAGGCCTACCCCGTCATACGGGTGCATCCTAGCCATATCATCTGGGGGACGGAGAGAGAGAGAGAGAGAAAGAACAGAAATATACATGACAGTTGTGAGGACTATCCCGTGGTGCTCAGCCGGGAAGTACTACAACACACAGGCGCTAGAAGGTAGACACTGATTTCCACCTGCAAAGGGAACTCTGGATATGCCTTCGGACCGGCCGGTCTCAGCCAGCCCTGTCGACAGTACTCTGGATTGAGGATCTTGAAGCCGTCAGTAAAGAGGTAAAGAGACTGCAACCCTGTGTCCTCGTTATTCACCGCGACCTACACCACGCACAATTATCTCATCTTTCATTGGACGCCCCTTAGCAGGGTCACGGACCAGGTCTAGCCACCGTGACAACCCCAGGACCGAGAGAGAGAGGCCTGGTACCGAGTACCCCGCAGCCCTGTGTCTGGGGGCGCTCCAGTTACCCTTGGAAAAAAAAAAAATGCGGGCTAAAACATAATTTTGTGGAAAGAAAAAAGGATTTTTTAATTTTCACGGCGCTACATTCTAAACTTTAGTGAAACAATTGGGGGTTAAAAGTGCTCACCACACACCTAGATAAGTTCCTTAGGGGGTCTTCTTTCCAAAATGGGGTCACTTGTGGGAGGTTTCCACTGTTTAGGCACATCAGGGGCTCTCCAAACGCGACATGGGTTCCGATCTCAATTCCAGCCAATTTTGCATTGAAAAGTCAAACGGCGCTCCTTCCCTTCCGAGCTCTGCCATGCACTCAAACAGTGGTTTATCTCCATATATGAAGTATCAGCGTACTCAGGACAAATTGCACAACAACTTTTTGGTCCAATTTATCCTGTTACCCTTGGGAAAATAAAAAATTTGGGGCGAAAAGATCATTTTTTGTGAAAAAAAATATGATTTTTTTTTACGGCTCTACGTTATCAACTTCTGTGAAGCAATTGGAGGTTCAATGTGCTAACCACACATCTACACTCACCGGCCACTTTATTAGGTACACCTGTCCAACTTCTTGTTAACACTTAATTTCTAATCAGCCAATCACATGGCGGCAACTCAGTGCATTTAGGCATGTAGACATGGTCAAGACAATCTCCTGCAGTTCAAACCGAGCATCAGTATGGGGAAGAAAGGTGATTTGAGTGCCTTTGAACGTGGCATGGTTGTTGGTGCCAGAAGGGCTGGTCTGAGTATTTCAGAAACTGCTGATCTACTGGGATTTTCACGCACAACCATCTCTAGGGTTTACAGAGAATGGTCCGAAAAAGAAAAAAATCCAGTGAGCGGCAGTTCTGTGGGCGGAAATGCTTTGTTGATGCCAGAGGTCAGAGGAGAATGGGCAGACTGGTTCGAGCTGATAGAAAGGCAACAGTGACTCAAATCGCCACCCGTTACAACCAAGGTAGGCCTAAGAGCATCTCTGAACGCACAGTGCGTCGAACTTTGAGACAGATGGGCTACAGCAGCAGAAGACCACACCGGGTACCACTCCTTTCAGCTAAGAACAGGAAACTGAGGCTACAATTTGTACAAGCTCATCGAAATTGGACAGTAGAAGATTGGAAAAACGTTGCTTGGTCTGATGAGTCTCGATTTCTGCTGCGACATTCGGATGGTAGGGTCAGAATTTGGCGTAAACAACATGAAAGCATGGATCCATCCTGCCTTGTATGGAGCATCTTTGGGATGTGCAGCCGACAAATCTGCGGCAACTGTGTGATGCCATCATGTCAATATGGACCAAAATCTCTGAGGAAGGCTTCCAGCACCTTGTTGAATCTATGCCACGAAGAATTGAGGCAGTTCTGAAGGCAAAAGGGGGTCCAACCCGTTACTAGCATGGTGTACCTAATAAAGTGGCCGGTGAGTGTAGATTAGTTCCTTAGAGGGTCTACTTTCCAAAATGGTGTCACTTGTGGGGGTTTCCACTGTTTAGGCACATCAGGGGCTCTCCAAACGCGGGTTGGGGTGGTTAGGGTTATGGTTAGGGGTGTGTTGGGGTTAGAGTTAGAATTGGGGGGTTTCCACTGTTTAGGCACATCAGGGGCTCTCCAAATGCGACATGGCGTCCGATCTCAATTCCAGCAAATTTTGCATTGAAAAGTCAAATGGCGCTCCTTCCCTTCCGAGCTCTGCCATGTGCCCAAACAATGGTTTACCCCAACATATGGGGTATCAGCGTACTCAGGACAAATTGTACAATGACTTTTTTGGTCCAATTTCTCCTGTTACCCTTGGTAAAATAAAACAAATTGGATCTGAAGTAAAAATTTTGTGAAAAAAAGTTAAATGTTCAATTTTTTTTAAACATTCCAAAAATTCCTGTGAAACACCTGAAGGGTTAATAAACTTTTTGAATGTGGTTTTGAGTACCTTGAGGGGTGCAGTTTTTAGAATGGTGTCACTTTTGGGCATTTTCTGTCATATAGACCCCTCAAAGTCACTTCAAGTGTGAGGTGGTCCCTAAAAAAAATGGTTTTGCAAATTTTGTTGCAAAAATGAGAAATCGCTGGTCAAATTTTAACCCTTATAACTCCCTAACAAAAATTATTTTTCCACAATTGTGCTGATGTAAAGCAGACATGTGGGAAATGTTGTTTATTAACTATATTATGTGATATAACTCTCTAATTTAAGGGCATAAAAACTAAAAGTTTGAAAATTGCTAAATTTTCACAATTTTCGTCAAGTTTCCGTTATTTTTCACAAATAAATGTAAGTCATATAGAAGAAGTTTTACCACTTTCATAAAGTACAATATGTCACGAGAAAACAATCTCAGAATCACCAGGATTCGTTGAAGCATTTCAGAGTTATGACCTCATAAAGTGACAGTGGTCAGAATTGTAACTTAGGTGAAAACAGGCTTCGGGGTGAAGGGGTTAACATTTTTTATTATACAAAACAAAATTAAATATAAATAAACCAAACACCATATAAATATTAACAACTCTCATGGTTGCAATGTGTTTCTGTCATGTTAAAATCCTAATAAAATTCCATGTCTACTAACCAAAATTATCGTATATTCTCGTGTATAAGCTGAGTTTTTCAGCACATTCTTTATGCTGAAAAAGCCTCTCTCGGTTTATAGGAAAGTGAGGGTCCCACATACAGTATTTTTCTGACTATAAGGCTGGAGTCACACTCAGCGTAAGACAATACGGTCCGTTTTTTACGGCCGTAATATGGAGAAATGTTCCCAAAATAGTGGTCCGTATGTCATCCGTAGGCAGGGTGTGTCAGCGTATTTTGCGCATGGCATCCTCCGTATGTAATCCGTATGGCATCCGTACTGCGATATTTTCTCGCAGGCTTGCAAAACCGACATCTAATGGATTTATGTGCTCAAATGTCCGTTAAAACATATACAGTATATATATCTAATATATAAAGCTGAATGTGTGTGTGTGTGTATGTATGTATGTATGTATGTATGTCCGGGATTGGCATCTGAACCGTAGCAGCTACAGCCACAAAATTTTGCACAGTCACACGTCTGGACCCCGAGAGCGTCATAGGCTATGTTGTGAGGTGAAATTTTAACCCCGCGCTTTCCAATTCACCAAACAATTTTGCCCCTATCTACATAATGGGGAAAAAGTGAAAGGAAAAGTGTTGGAGGCGTCGCAGCTACAGGCACAAAATTTTGCACAGTCACACGTCTGGACCCTGAGAGCGTCAAAGCTATATTGTGAGGTGAAATTTTAACCCCGCGCTTTCCAAGTCACCAAACAATTTTGCCCCTATCTACATAATGGAGAAAAAATGAAAGGAAAAGTGTTGGAGGCAAATTAACAGCTGCCAGATGTGAACAAGGGGGACTTAAAGAATGACAGCGATGGCGCCAAAGAGTATATACTGTACAGTTGCTAAGGTGGGGCCCCAACATGGGATAATCACACCACCACGGGGATATGAACACACACACAAAATGCGCCACACACTACCACGTGCTCGAACACATATACCACCCTCAGTGCACATTTCACCACACATACACCAACCTCGCCACATAAAAGTAGAAACACAAAAGTCGCCGCTCAAAACTCGCCACGCGCAAAACTCTCCACATGCAAAACTCGCCACACGTGCAAAACTCGCCACACGCAAAACTTGCACACGCAGAAAAATTGCCACACGCAGAAAAATTGCCACATGCACAAAAGTTGCAACACATGCAAAAGTTGCCTCACACAAAACTTGCACATACTCAAAAGGCACCACACATAAAACTCGCCACGCGCAAAACTCGCCATGCGCAAAACTTGCTGCACACAACTTGCTACACTAACCTGTCACATGCAACTCGACACACAAAAAGTTGCTACACGCATGTCGCCACACAAAACTCATCTCACAAAAGTCCCTACATGCATGTCGCCACACGCAACTCAACACACACAACTTGACACACGAAACTCGCCCTAAAACACACACAAGTCTGGTATCCTTCAAAAATAAAAATCTGATTAATAAGCAGACAAACTACAAGAGCAACAAATGTACCATATAGGAATCCGGCAGCTGTCAGTCACATGACCAGTCTGTTATGTGTATGTGTGAGCTAATATATACTGCCAGGGGGTGGGCTTACTGTTGGCTGGGGATTTATCAGGCTGCCATTTTAGCTTACAAATACTGAGGTAAAAATACTGACCAAATAACGTGTGAACAAGGGCTAATACAGGAGGAGATGGCATACAGCTATATACTATATACAGGAGATGACACACAGGTATATACTATTTACAGGGGAGATGACACACAGGTATATACTATATACAGGAGGAGATGACACACAGATATATACTATATACAGGAGAGATGACACACAGGTATATACTATATAGATGAGGAGATGACATACAGGTACATACTACATACAGGAGGAGATGACATACAGGTATATACTATATACAGGAGGAGATGACACACAGGTATATACTATATACAGGAGCAGATTACCTACAGGTATATAGTATATACAGGAGGAGATGACACAGGTATATGCTATGTATAGGAGGAGATGACATACAGGTATATACTATATACAGGAGATGACACACAGATATATACTATATATAGGTGAGATGACACACAGGTATATACTATATACAGGAGATTACATACAGGTATATCTAATATATAAAGCTGAATGTGTGTATGTATGTATGTGTGTATGTCCGGGATTGGCATCTGTACCGTCGCAGCTACAGCCACAAAATTTTGCACAGTCACACGTCTGGACCCCGAGAGCGTCATAGGCTATGTTGTGAGGTGAAATTTTAACCCCGCGCGTTCCAATTCACCAAACAATTTTGCTCCTATCTACATAATGGGGAAAAAGTGAAGGGAAAAGTGTTGGAGGAAAATTGACAGCTGCCAGATGTGAACAATGAGGACTTAAAGAATGAGAGCGATGGCGACAAAGAGTATATACCGTACAGTTGCTAAGGTGGGGCCCCGACATGGGATACTCACCACACACGGGGATATGAACACAAACACAAAATGCGCCACACACTACCACGTGCTTGAACACATATACCACCCTCAGCACACATTTCACCACACACACACACCAACCTCGCCACATAAAAGTCGAAACACAAAAGTCACCACTCAAAACTCGCTACATGCAAAACTCGCCATATGCAAAACTAGGCTCACGCAAAACTCGCCACACGTGCAAAACTCACCTCATGGAAAACTCACCTCATGCAAAACTTGCACACACAGAAAAATTGCCACATGTACAAAAGTTGCACCACATGCAAAAGTTGCCTCACACAAAACTTGCACATACTCAAAATGCACCACACATAAAACTCGCCACGCGCAAAACTCGCCATGCACAAATCTTGCTGCACACAACTTGCTACACTAACCTGTCACATGCAACTCAACACACAAAATGTTGCTACACGCATGTCGCCACACAAAACTCATCTCACAAAAGTCGCTACATGCATGTCGCCACACGCAACTCAACACACACAACTTGACACATAAAACTCGCCCTAAAACACACACAAGTCTGGTATTGTCCTTCAAAAATAAAAATCTGATTAATAAGCAAACTACAAGAGCAACAAATGTACCATATAGGAAATACGGCAGCTGTCAGTCACATGACCTGTCTATTATGTGTATGTGTGAGCTAATATATACTGCCAGGGGGGAGGGCTTCCTGTTGGCTGGGGATTTATCAGGCTGCCAATAGCAACCAATCACAGCTCAGCTTCTATTTTGCTACAGTTAATTAACCTGAGCTCTGATTGGTTAATATAGGCAACAAAGACATTCTCAGTATAACAAAGCTAATATATGTTGTGAAATGCTTCTATTTGCTTAGTTTTTGCCTTTTAATAATTACATTTCTATCTATTTGTTTTGTGGTTTTTGTGTGCAGAATAAATTTTTGTTAACACATTCTATTTTGCTAACAGCAGTCATTAACCCGGGCGAAGCCGGGTAGTACAGCTAGTCTAATATATAAAGCTGAATGTGTGTGTGTGTGTATGTATGTATGTATGTATGTATGTCCGGGATTGGCATCTGAACCGTCGCAGCTACAGCCACAAAATTTTGCACAGTCACACGTCTGGACCCCGAGAGCGTCATAGGCTATGTTGTGAGGTGAAATTTTAACCCCGCGCTTTCCAATTCACCAAACAATTTTGCCCCTATCTACATAATGGGGAAAAAGTGAAAGGAAAAGTGTTGGAGGCGTCGCAGCTACAGGCACAAAAATTTGCACAGTCACACGTCTGGACCCCGAGAGCGTCATAGGCTATGTTGTGAGGTGAAATTTTAACCCCGCGCTTTCCAATTCACCAAACATTTTTGCCCCTATCTACATAATGGGGAAAATATGAAAGGAAAAGTGTTGGAGGCAAATTAACAGCTGCCAGATGTGAACAAGGGGGACTTAAAGAATGAGAGTGATGGCGCCAAAGAGTATATACTGTACAGTTGCTAAGGTGGGGCCCCGACATGGGATAATCACCACACCACCACGGGGATATGAACACACACACAAAATGCGCCACACACTACCACGTGCTCGAACACATATACCACCCTCAGCGCACATTTCACCACACATACACCAACCTCACCACATAAAAGTAGAAACACAAAAGTCGCCGCTCAAAACTCGCCACGCGCAAAAATCTCCACATGCAAAATTCGCCACACGTGCAAAACTCACCTCATGGAAAACTCGCCACACGCAAAACTTGCACACGCAGAAAAATTGCCACACGCAGAAAAATTGCCACATACACAAAAGTTGCAACACATGCAAAAGTTGCCTCACACAAAACTTGCACATACTCAAAAGGCACCACACATAAAACTCGCCACGCGCAAAACTCGCCATGCGCAAAACTTGCTGCACACAACTTGCTACACTAACCTGTCACATGCAACTCGACACACAAAAAGTTGCTACACACATGTCGCCACACAAAACTCATCTCACAAAAGTCCCTACATGCATGTCGCCACACGCAACTCAACACACACAACTTGACACACGAAACTCGCCCTAAAACACACACAAGTCTGGTATTATCCTTCAAAAATAAAAATCTGATTAATAAGCAGACAAACTACAAGAGCAACAAATGTACCATATAGGAATCCGGCAGCTGTCAGTCACATGACCAGTCTATTATGTGTATGTGTGAGCTAATATATACTGCCAGGGGGAGGGCTTACTGTTGGCTGGGGATTTATCAGGCTGCCATTTTAGCTTACAAATACTGAGGTAAAAATACTGACCAAATAACGTGTGAACGAGGGCTAATACAGGAGGAGATGACATACAGTTATATACTATATACAGGAGGAGATGACACACAGGTATATACTATTTACAGGGGAGATGACACACAGGTATATGCTATATACAGGAGGAGATGACACACAGATATATACTATATACAGGAGAGATGACACACAGGTATATACTATATAGAGGAGGAGATGACATACAGGTACATACTACATACAGGAGGAGATGACATACAGGTATATACTATATACAGGAGGAGATGACACACAGGTATATACTATATACAGGAGCAGATTACCTACAGGTATATAGTATATACAGGAGGAGATGACATACAGGTATATGCTATGTATAGGAGGAGATGACATACAGGTATATACTATATACAGAAGGAGATGACACACAGATATATACTATATATAGGTGAGATGACACACAGGTATATACTATATACAGGAGATTACATACAGGTATATCTAATATATAAAGCTGAATGTGTGTATGTATGTATGTGTGTATGTCCGGGATTGGCATCTGCACCGTCGCAGCTACAGCCACAAAATTTTGCACAGTCACACGTCTGGACCCCGAGAGCGTCATAGGCTATGTTGTGAGGTGAAATTTTAACCCCGCGCATTCCAATTCACCAAACAATTTTGCCCCTATCTACATAATGGGGAAAAAGTGAAGGGAAAAGTGTTGGAGGAAAATTGACAGCTGCCAGATGTGAACAATGAGGACTTAAAGAATGAGAGCGATGGTGCCAAAGAGTATATACCGTACAGTTGCTAAGGTGGGGCCCCGACATGGGATACTCACCACACACTGGGATGTGAACACAAACACAAAATGCGCCACACACTACCACGTGCTTGAACACATATACCACCCTCAGCACACATTTCACCACACACACACCAACCTCGCCACATAAAAGTCGAAACACAAAAGTCACCACTCAAAACTCGCAACGCGCAAAACTCGCTACATGCAAAACTCGCCATATGCAAAACTAGGCTCACGCAAAACTCGCCACACGTGCAAAACTCACCTCATGGAAAACTCACCTCATGCAAAACTTGCACACACAGAAAAATTGCCACATGTACAAAAGTTGCACCACATGCAAAAGTTGCCTCACATAAAACTTGCACATACTCAAAACGCACCACACATAAAACTCGCCACGCGCAAAACTCGCCATGCACAAATCTTGCTGCACACAACTTGCTACACTAACCTGTCACATGCAACTCGACACACAAAATGTTGCTACACGCATGTCACCACACAAAACTCATCTCACAAAAGTCGCTACATGCATGTCGCCACACGCAACTCAACACACACAACTTGACACATGAAACTCACCCTAAAACACACACAAGTCTGGTATTGTCCTTCAAAAATAAAAATCTGATTAATAAGCAGACAAACTACAAGAGCAACAAATGTACCATATAGGAAATACGGCAGCTGTCAGTCACATGGCCTGTCTATTATGTGTATGTGTGAGCTAATATATACTGCCAGGGGGGAGGGCTTCCTGTTGGCTGGGGATTTATCAGGCTGCCAATAGCAACCAATCACAGCTCAGCTTCTATTTTGCTACAGTTAATTAACCTGAGCTCTGATTGGTTAATATAGGCAACAAAGACATTCTCAGTATAACAAAGCTAATATATGTTGTGAAATTCTTCTATTAGCTTAGTTTTTGCCTTTTAATAATTACATTTCTATCTATTTGTTTTGTGGTTTTTGTGTGCAGAATAAATTTTTGTTAACACATTCTATTTTGCTAACAGCAGTCATTAACCCGGGCGAAGCCGGGTAGTACAGCTAGTATATATATATATGTCATTGAGACACATATATATATTCTGTATTTATATTTAATTCAGCGCGATATATGTGAAAAGCCGGTAATTCAATTGCCGGCTTCTCATTTCTCCTTCCCAAACCCGACAGGATATGAGACATGGTTTACATACAGTAAACCATCTCATATCCCCCTTTTTTTTTGCATATTCCACACTACTAATGTTAGTAGTGTGTATGTGCAAAATGTGGTTGCTGTAGCTGCTAAAATAAAGGGTTAAATGGCGGAAAAAATTGGCGTGGGCTCCCGCGCAATTTTCTCCGCCAGAATGGTAAAGCCAGTGACTGAGGGCAGATATTAATAGCCTAGAGAGGGTCCATGGTTATTGGCCCCCCGTGGCTAAAAACATCTGCCCCCAGCCACCCCAGAAAAGGCACATCTGGAAGATGCGCCTATTCTGGCACTTGGCCACTCTCTTCCCACTCCCTGTAGCGGTGGGATATGGGGTAATGAAGGGTTAATGCCACCTTGCTATTGTAAGGTGACATTAAGCCAGGTTAATAATGGAGAGGCGTCAATTATGACACCTATCCATTATTAATCCAATTGTATGAAAGGGTTAAAAAACACACACATTATTAAAAATTATTTTAGTGAAATAAACACACAGGTTGTTTTAGTATTTTATTGCTCTCTCAATCCACCTGAAGACCCTCGCTTGGCAAAATAATAAACCCACAATATACATACCATCCAAGGATCTGTCAGGTCCCACAATGTAAATCCTTCTGAAGGGGTTAAATCAATTTACAGGCAGGAGCTGCGCTAAAGCACTCGCTCGTGCCTGTATTCCCCGGGTGCTGAAAGGAAAGCTGGGTGATCTGTACTTACATTGAGTCGCGGTGAGGCGCCCTCTGGTGGATGAACTCATATGAACTCGAGCGTGGGAACTTTTCCAAGGCTGCAGTTCATGAGGACATCTAGCAGAGGGCGCCTCACCGTGACTCAATGTAAGTACAGATCACCCAGCTTTCCTTTCAGCACCCGGGGATTACAGGCACGAGCAGTGCTTTAGCGCAGCTCCTGCCTGTAAATTGATTTAACCCCTTCAGAAGGATTTACATCGTGGGACCTGACAGATCCTCGGATGGTATGTATATTGTGGGTTTATTATTTTGCCAAGCGAGGGTCTTCAGGTGGATTGAGAGAGCAATAAAATATTAAAACAACCGGTGTGTTTATTTCATTAAAATAATTTTTAATAATGTGTGTGTGTGTGTGTTTTTTAACCCTTTCATACAATTGGATTAATAATGGATAGGTGTCATAATTGACGCCTCTCTATTATTAACCTGGCTTAATGTCACCTTACAATAGCAAGGTGGCATTAACCCTTCATTACCCCATATCCCACCGCTACACGGGAGTGGGAAGAGAGTGGCCAAGTGCCAGAATAGGCGCATCTTCCAGATGTGCCTTTTCTGGGGTGGCTGGGGGCAGATGTTTGTAGCCAGGGGGGGCCAATAACCATGGATCCTCTCTAGGCTATTAATATCTGCCCTCAGTCACTAGCTTTACCATTCTGGCGGAGAAAATTGCGCGGGAGCCCACGCCATTTTTTTCCGCCATTTAACCCTTTATTTTAGCAGCTACAGCAACCAAATTTTGCACATACACACTACTAACATTAGTAGTGTGGAATATGCAAAAAAAAAAAGGGATATGAGATGGTTTACTGTATGTAAACCATGTCTCATATCCTGTCGGGTTTGGGAAGGAGAAATGAAAAGCTGGCAATTGAATTACCGGCTTTTCACTAACACCGCTGCGTATTTCTCGCAAGTCACACTGCTGGTCCGTGTGGAATCCGTATTTTTCTCACCCCCATAGACTTTCATTGGCGTATTATTTGCGCAATACGCTGACAAACGCAGCATGCTGCGATTTTGTACGGCCGTAGAAAGCCGTATAATACGGATCCGTAATATACGGCTGATAGGACCAGACCCATTGAGAATAATTGTGCCGTTTGTTTGGCGAGTTTTATGGACGTATTTTCTGCGCTCTTATGTCCGTAAAACTCGCTAGTGTGACTCCAGCCTAAGACAGAGGGAGAGCGGCAGAGCAGCTGGTCACATGAGGCAGGAGCCTTTCGCGGCTAACACCTGTGCCCGCTGCTAAAGAGAAATGAATATTGACTGCTCTACACGCCCATGGGTGTGGAGAGCAGTGAATATTTATTTCTCTTTAACAGCAAATTGTCTCTTCAGAGAGAAAGAGGACTAGAACTCTAGTGCCACCAATTGGAAGTAGCAATCCTAACAGTCAATGTCGACCCTTAAACGAGCCTTGTCTTTAATAGCAAGCACAGTAACGTCAGCTGGCTTGCTGCAGCGGCCCGGCAATCACGTGTGCCCGCTACGAATGGGAATGAATATTAACTGCTCTCCATACCCATGGGAGTGGAGAGCAGTGAATTTTAATTTGTCTTTAATAGCAAACACACTGTTAGTCGCAACAGCCGGCTTCCTGCAGCTGCTGGGCTCTGAATTGTGCCCGCTACTTAAGGGAATGAATATTCACTGCTCTTCACTCCCATGGGCATATAGAGCAATAAATACTGTATTACTTCCCTTTAGTAGTGGTCACACGTGAATGCCCAGCCTCTGCAGCAAGCCAGTGGTTGAGGTTCCTGTATCTGCTATTAAAGATCAATGAATATTCACTGCTCCACATGGCCATAGTCCCAGCATTGGGAGCAGTGAGTAATTCCGGCAGCAGTCCTTTGCTTGTAAGCAGCGCATGACGTCACAACTAGGGTTGAGCGACTTTTCATTTTTTGAGATCGAGTCGGGTTTCACGAAACCCGACTTTCTCAAAAGTCGGGTCGAGTGAAATCGGCCGATCTTATTGAAAAGTCGGGGTCGGGGATCGGCCAAAACACGAAACCCAATGCATTTCAATGGGGAACCATACTTTTTTAATATTTGCTTCAGCGCGATAATGTTGAAAAGCCAGTAATTCAATTGCCGGCTTTTCATTTCTTTCATATGACCTGGAGCGTGGGAAAAAGTTCCCAGGCTGCAGTTCATGAGGACATCCAGCAGGGGGCGCATCACCGCGACTGAAGGTAACTATAGGTCATTGACCTACATTTCCTTCATTCGCCGGGGCTTACAGGCACGAGCACAGCTGCATTAGCAGGGCTCCTGCCTGTAAAATATTTTAACCCCTTCAGATGGATTACCTCGTGGGACGTGTGACAGTTCATCAGAGGGTATGTATATTGTGGGTTTATTATTTTTCCAAGCGAGGGTCTTCAAATGGATTGAGAGAGCAATAAAATATTAAAACAACCGGTGTGTTTATTTCATTAAAATACTTTTTAGTCATGTGTGTGTGTGTGTTTTTTAACCCTTTCAAACAATTGGATTAATAATGGATAGGTGTCATAATTGACGCCTCTCCATTATTAATCTGGCTTAATGTCACCTTACAATAGCAAGGTGGCATTAACCCTTCATTACCCCATATCCCACCGCTACACGGGAGTGGGAAGAGAGTGGCCAAGTGCCAGAATAGGCGCATCTTCCAGATGTGCCTTTTCTGGGGTGGCTGGGGGCAGATGTTTTTAGCCACGGGGGGCCAATAACCATGGACCCTCTCCTGGCT
Organism: Ranitomeya variabilis; assembly: GCF_051348905.1. Lineage (NCBI taxonomy): Eukaryota > Metazoa > Chordata > Amphibia > Anura > Dendrobatidae > Ranitomeya > Ranitomeya variabilis. The sequence continues at coordinate 129,728,519 of NC_135236.1, read as the reverse complement.
ATTAATATCTGCCGTCAGTCACTGGTTTTACCGCTCTGGCGGAGAAAATTGCGCGGGAGCCCACGCCAATTTTTTCCGCGATTTAACCCTTAAATTTAATAGCTACAGCGCCGAAATTTTGCACATACACACTACTAACATTAGTAGTGTGGAATATGCAAAAAAAAAGGGGGATATGAGATGGTTTACTGTATGTAAACTATGTCTCATATCCTGTCGGGTTTGGGAAGGAGAAATGAAAAGCCGGCAATTGAATTACCGGCTTTTCAACATTATCGCACTGAAGTAAATATAAATATATATATATATATATATATATATATATATGTGTGTCTCTCTATGACATATATATATATATATATATATATATATATATATATATATATATATATATATATATATATATAAAAAAACGAAACCCGACTTTGGATTACAGATCGTGTACCGCCGACCCGATCCCAGAGTGGGATCAGGTCGGGTTTCACGAAACCCGACTTTGCTAAAAGTCGGCGACTTTTGAAAAGTGCCGATCTGTTTCGCTCAACCCTAGTCACTACCATGTGCTGCTTACAGGCATAAATCAGCTGCCAGCATCACAACAGGAAGCTGCAAGGGAGCGCAGGGAAGGTAAATAGAATGGTTTTTTTTAAAAAATGTTTTCCTAATGGGGTCATGCATACCAGGATAAAGATAAGGTGACCATGCATACCAGGATGGGGATAAGAGGGCCATGCATGCCATGATGGGGATGAGGAAGTCATGCATACCAGTTTGGGGATGAGGGGGCCATGCATACCAGGATAGGGACAAGGAGGCCATGCATACCAGTATGGGGATGAGATGGCCATGCATATCAGGATAGGGATGAGGAAGCCATGCATACCAGGATAGGGATGAGGGGGCCAAGCATACCAGGATAGGGATGAAGGGGCCATGCATACCAAGATAGGGGTGAGGGGGTCATGTATACCAGAATAGGGATGAGGGGGGCCATACATATCAGAATAGGGAAGAAGGGTCCGTGCCTACCAGGATAGGGATAAGGAGGCCATGCATACCAGGATAGGAATGAGGGGGTCATGTATACCAGAATAGGGATGAGGGGGCCATGCCTACCAGAATAGGGATGAAGGGTCCATGCCTACCAGGATAGGGATGAGAAGGCCATGCATACCAGGATAGGGATGAGGGGCCATGCCTAGCAGGATAGGAATGAGGGGCCATTCATACCAGGCTTATACTCAAGTCATTAAGTTTTCCCAGTTTTTTGTGGTAAAATTAGGTGCCTCGGCTTTTATAACCTGGGTATCTTAGAGAAACGAGGCGTTAGGGGAGAATAGAAAGTTAAAAAAGGGGGGGAGAGGGGATGGGAAGGACAGGCGAAGAAAAAGGGATAAAACAGTCTGAAACAGTGGTCTTAATTTTCCCCACTAAGGAGATTTGAGATTTGATCCACGATACCCAAAAAAACAACCTGCACCGCACTATTTCCCACACTGCTGAAGCATCAAAGAGTGGGCTAATGTCTTATGCGCGGCCAAGTGGGTTTCACCATAATGCCCTGCAGCTGGGACACCTAGCGGATTATCATACCTTGTGCAGTGGTGGTCAGTACCAGGGGCATCACAGATCAGCGGACCATAGTTTGTACAGTAGAGACGTTTCCTATCTTGAGAGTCACTGTTTAAGTCTCTCTCCAGTAGAGTGTAAGCTCTTCTGATCAGCCAGGTCATCTCTCTCTCTCATGTAGAGTGTAAGCTCTTATGGTCAGTGGGGTCTTCTCTCTCTCTCTCTATCTTTCTCTCTCTCTACACTCCCCCATGTTTATTTTCAGAGCAATTACAAGCTGTACAATATTGAAATTTGGACACATTTTTTCCTTGCTAATCAAATTTTAGGAGAAAATTCAGTAAAGTAGGCAAATACAGTACCTTATTTGAAGTAAAATCATACTCCCAGGCCTCAGTGTGTCCTAAGGTTAATAGTCTAGATTGCTTTTGCGTTGAATGTTCTGACCTCAGCTACAGTCACTGTATCTCAATGGGAATGTGCAGCGCCCCAGAGTCCTGGTCGTTGCAGTACTGTGGCTCCGCCACTAAGGGGAGCTGTGGTACGTCCGATGGCACTGAAGGAGTTCATCTGATCAGGTATCACAGACACCAATACATTTCACCGCCGGGCCACCAGGGGGAGCTAAGGGTTCTATTCACTAGGCCACTCCCCACCATTGTGGGTAAACTGGGGGTCAGGCAGGAAGTTAGACAGAAAGCTGACTGGGTTGGAACCAGGCAACACCTTGTGGCAGAGGGTGTTGCGGGAGAAGATTCGGTAGGGTCTCTGTCGGGTGGGATCCTGACAGAGGCTTGGCAATTTGAGCGAACGTAACGGGACCGTGCCTGCTCAGTATAGCGGCGGTGCCCAAGGAGGGATTGGAAGCGAGATAGATTGTGCTGAGTGAGAAACGAGATCAAGGCAATAAGGAGAATACCAGTAGGGGTCATGCTGTAAGACCGAGGCAACATCCTACTGAGGTGCACAACCGGCGGCCGGAACGCCGAGGGAGTATTACATTATTCAGCTTCAAGCAATACTCTAAACCAACGGCAGGACAGTCAGTCTAAGGCGGGCTGTCTCAACTACATCACCTATGCAGTCTTGGGGGGCAACTTGTGAAGAGGGGCGACTCTAGGGTCCCGGAAGAGCTCCGAGCCTACCCGTCATACAGGTGCCGTTCCAACCGTAACATCAGGGAGGGACGGAGGATTAGCAGAACATCATCTAATCGAGTTGTGAGGGAACTTAAGAAACGCACACAACAGTTGTGGGGACTTTCCGTAAGCACAGCAGGGAAGGACCGCAACACATAGCGCTAGGAGGTAGGTGCAGATTTCCACCTGTTAAGAGAACTCTGGAGGTGCCATTGGACCGGCCGGACTTGCGCAGCCTGGTTATCCGGATTCCGGACTGAGGACCCAGAGATCTTCAGTAAAGAGGTAAAGAGACTGCAACTTGGTGTCCTCGTTATTTACTGCACCGCACCACCACAGCCTCACCATCACCATCTTTCATCATACCTATCACTGTACGCCCCTCAGCAGGGTCACGGACCGGGCCTAGCCACCGTGACAACCCCAGAGCAGAGACTCAGAGGCCCGGTACCGGGTACCCCTCGGCCCTGCAGTAGTGGGGGCGCTGCATCTTTGGCGTCACGAACAGGATCTACTTAAGCCTGAAGAATCAGGTCATGTGTGCCTTGGTACTGTGATTAATTGTGCTTGGACTGTGCTTTATTAAGAGGATTGTGTATTGCCGTTTGCCGCCAGAAGTTCCCGCCAAAAAACGCCGCCATTGCTACACCAAAGAAGAAGGAGGGCGTGCCATGGGAGGAGACTACCAAAGTGGCGCCAGAAGCGGCGACCGCCCCCTGCGCCTCTTGCTGCAAAGCGAAGACCTGCCTCAAAGCAGGGGACCACCCCTTGATTTGCAACGGCGGGAAGCGGGTGACGGAGAAGCTCGACCCCAGAGAAATGGCGGAGCCAGGTGCATGCATTGCCACCGACTATCAGACAGCGATGATGAACAGCAAGTGCCTGAAAGAGAAAGGAGCAATCCCGACTTACCCTCAACCACCGCAGCGGGAGAATCTGAACTCCTCGGAGTCGGTGACAGGGGAGCTGAACCCACCTATCCCGACATCGGAGCCAGCCGAGGAGGAGCCATGGGGAGCGGAGTCGCATCCGGAGGCCGCAGAGGAAGAGCCACGGTCCGGGCTGCAGCCGATTCCAGTGTCCTCGTCAACGGACCGGATCGACATCGGTGGAATCACATCGGGCGCAGGTATGGAAGACGCCCCTGCTCCCCCGCTCCATCCCGCTCCCGCGACCGGCCCTCACCCCAGTAAAAGCCGTCTCCTCTCGGCAGAGCTAGTGGTGTTACCCCCCGACGCAATGGGGAAGCTGGTACTGTCGGGGTCGTAAACGACAATTACCCTTCCTTCACCAGTCATTCCAAATTAAAGTATGAGCCGAGCATTTGGTACCGGGTAAGAATGAGTCAGACAAGGTGCTGATTCAATCTCAATTGAATGCCCGTGCATCTACTCATGTCTGCAACGGTCACAACAACTGGCTTTATTCTAAAATACACAATACTATATTGAGTGTTAGGGGAAGGCGTGCATTAGGCGGGGTTTAAGCTAGCATCCAGTCTTTCTGATTTGTTCTGACGTCTTCTGGTGGATTCCTCCTTTTCTTCACATTCCTTAAGTTTCGATTTCCAAAGAAATGACTTAACCCTTCGGTCACTAACCTGAAACGAAACTGAACACTGGCAACCATCTTTAAATACAATTACATATGCATTAGCTAGCAGATAGGAAAAAACTTATTGTTTCACAGTATAAGAGTATAAAAGTACAAAAAGATATATAAGAAATATATTTTCACCTTGACAATCCCCCCTAAACACTAAGTTTTTCCCTTAAAGAAAGATCCTTCGAGACTGTCCATGTGATGGGAAAAGGGGAGGTGGATTTCTTCATCCAGACACCTCAGAAACTCTCCCCTAGCGAGAGGCCTCCGGGCAGCTGAACCCTTCACTAACCTCACATGGAGTTCTCCCACTGTCCCTAAACTAAATCTCTTGGCATCATCTGAGAATGGGGGATTTTGTCTACTCTCTTGAGAGGAATATACTTCGGGATCTCCCCTGGATCAGTACCATCGTACTCTGGTGGGTCTACTTCTTGATTGAGGAAGGTGCCAGTCGGAGTTGCTTTGGCAATAACCTTTTTATACAAGGGAATAACACAACAGAGAATTATCGATCCAATTACAAGGAGGGCAATCAGTACTAAACAAGCTTATTGAAGGAATCCCTTGATCCCACCTAACCAACTGGAGAAGAAAGATGTGTCTGCTCCAGCATACATGACACATCGTCTTATTGTCCTAATTCGTTCAACTTCTTTAGAAACCTTCAGGTCTTTCGGATCTACATTTCGCCATTCAGGTCTGGCTGTCTATATTTCGTATCGTAAGTCTTTGGTCATACCGTCAATGAATGTATTTACCAATACTTTAACATCAAGTGGGTCTATGGGACTGTACCCCATGTCTTCCCATTTCAGCTGTAACTGTCCAAAGTATAGCTCTACACTCTCTCCTTTTGTCACATCTGCAAAAAGTCTTAATTTGCGTCCTAGCACGTCACCTGTTTTTGTGCTCACTAACTACCTAG